>NW_004955428.1:2791881-2799511 GCF_000276665.1 Chinchilla lanigera
TTTTTTTTTTTTTTTTTTTTTTTTTTGGCCAGTTATTTATTTTGCTATAATATCTCTTGGGGTTTACACAGAAAAATTTGTATTTTCACTTAAAGTGCTTCAACACTATTACCAAACTAAAATCACTCTTACTCAAACTGATCATTGAATATATATTTGTTTTTTAATGAATGCCCAGAAATTCTGCTTTCTGTTTACAATGCAAAATGTATAAACATTTTTACACCTAAAATAAAATAAAATTCAAAAATATGAGTATGGTTTTTGTAATGCTAGGTTTGTATGGGCTGTTGTAGTCTATAGAAAACCACAGTGTAAAACAAGTTATCTTATTTTTAAATTTGGAAAATGTTTTGTAACATTTGTTGTAAAGCAGATGGAATATGGTCTTGTTACCAAATTCATATCCATTATATATCCTTCTGCTAAAACTTTGCTCCTTAAACTCAGATGAATGAATTTCCCAAAGGGGAAGAAAATGTCTCTTATCTGCAATTACAATTTTGATTAGATCTATACTTGCAGTTTCTGTGATGAATGAAACAACCTCTCCCAATGTTACCATGCACCAGGGAAAGTTTTCAGAGAATACAGGCATTCCAGGAGCTGGAAGGAAACTTGCAAAATGCACGTGTCCAGTTCTTTGAACTGCAGTCTTAAATCCATCTATTAAAGATAAGAGTAAGGCTTTGCACAAACTAGGAAAGGTCGAGTCATGCTAATGAGAACTACTTAGTCAGCTGCTCGAAACTTCCTGGACATTATAATCAAATTACACTATAGATGGTAAACTCTTATGCATGGTGTGGCTTTTAAATATATAAGGTACGCAAGAAATTTTCCTAAAGACTGTACCTCTGAGCTGCATTCAACTGGGACATGTGTTAAAACAAAGATGTGTGACTCTGTGACAGCCCAGGGGAGGGCAGAGGGTAAGAGATTGCTTGTGCTGCTCGGCAGTGACCCTGCTTACGAATCAGGAGCTGGGACAAAGGAATAGTGAGTGTAAGAAAGCAGCCATCCTATACAGATTTTGTCACAGGATTGAGATGGAAAGGGGGAGTAAAGGATTTGAAAATAAAAAGCACAAAAAGGCATAAAATTCCAACACTGAACCAAGATGTTATATGAGGAGACAAAGTTATTTGCCATTTGTCACAAAGCTACACATGTGGGAAAAGAAGGGTGAGATGGGACTTAGGTTTTTTTTTTACTTACACTAAGAATAACTTCATTACATCAGTACATTAGAAAATCAATTTCATTTGTCTGTGGTATTTTTTACAGTCTATACTGAATTTGAAAAATAAATAGGTAAACTAATTTACCTAGGTAAATAGGTAAACTAATTGAAATAATAGGTAAACTGATTTAGTAAATAGGTAAACTAATTTAAATTCTGGCCAAGGCTTCATATAAATGTTATACTTTCTAGGAGTCTTACAGGCAGAGACCCAATCAGGGAATCCAAAAATTCAAAGACTTCTAGGCTGCTCTGTGCACCCCCACCTCTACCTCGCCTATTTAGAATGAATTAATCAACTACCTCCTCAGGCCTCTCTTTTGAACTTCACCAGTATACATGTGTAAATTAAGAATGTCTCTTGTACTCTTATGTTCTAAGGTTGTGTATTTATTTTATCTGTGTATCACCAATAATTAAAATGATCCTTAACACCTATAATAAATGCTGTACAGTATCCACCAGTTTGATGAAATAGGAGCGTACAGGGAAATTTAGCCTTTTCACAATGTTAGGACTGTAAGAAATAGAGGCTGTTATTTTAGACTAAGAGAGACAGTTAGACATTAGCCCAGTGCTCAGTGAGAAGGTAAGGTCTTAGAGTAGGCTGTGAAGCCAAAAGATTTTCTTTTTTAGCAAATTTTTGTTTCTTGATGGGATTTTCCCAGCTTTTTACCAAGGGTGTTTCAAAGAATAATGATTTCCACTGGTGCTGTAAGTTAAGCAAAGAACAAAGAGGAGGTTGTTTCATATTTAGATAATTCTGAGAATGTGACACATTAAATCCCTCTTTTGGAGAGTTATAATTTTTTGACCAAAATAAAGTGTATGCAATGTTTGTACAGCTTTTGAAAACCTGTTTAAAATAGTTTAATTTATTTGACCTTAAAGACTTCCTGTGTTTACCTCTAATAATTTCCTGTAACTTTACTCTTCTGGAATACACAATTTTAAATATGGATATATTTTCCCATTCCATGTACTTATTCATTCTTTCCTGAAATCACATCATTTTAAATATTAAGGATTCAAATCAATTGTTAATATCTGATAGTCTTCTTGGTCATTCGTTCCTTAATATATTTCTGCTCTTCCTCACTGTTAATTTTTCTAAATTAAAGAATTCTTTTCAAACTAAGAAAAGAAACTTTGAGATTTTAAAATTAGAATTCATTAATAGTTTAACAGAGAACTAAGAAATTTACTTGAATAAATAAATCTACTCTGTAAGAACAGATCAGGTCTTTATTTGTTCTAGACATAGAAGAGAAAAAACACTTAGAAAAAGTTAAAAATTTTCTTTCTACATGATTCTTTTTTTTTGATATTGATAATGTTAGTGAGATCTTCACCTCAGCTAAGAGTGTATATTTAGAGAAAAATCTACTGAATTTTTTCCACATTTATTCTGCTTCAGTGAATTTTCTGAACTATTAAAATTGTCTTGAATGATTTCCATAGTTTGCTAGATTAACTTAAATTATCAGAAAATGACAATTTTATATTTCTTATTTTTTATTATTGATGTCTTGTTTGTCCTTTGTACCTTGTCCTATTACTTTAAGGTAAAAATGTTAGTGCTACTAACAAACATCTTAGCCCTTTTTTATATTAGAGGGAGTGATGGTAGTTTTTCACTCTTTTTATTTTAAAGAGAAAAGACAATAACAAAAAAACAAAAACAAAGACAAAAACAAAACAATACAAAAACAACAACAGTGATATTGAATTTCAAAACAAGATGATAGGAAATTAACAATAGTCATTATATTATGTATTTTTACCTTCAGTGAAGTTACTTAGATTACCAGATGTAAGAATGCAAGACTGATCAAACAATTAAAGAGAATAAAAAATAATTTAAAAACATTAGAAATGATACAGAGCTTCACTAAACAAGATGGCAGGAATTCAACAATGGTTGTTATATTGCATATTGTTGTCTTCAAATTAGTTGTTCAGGTTGCCAGATATAAGCATGCATAATTGGTCAAAAAATTTAAGCCTTCACTCTTCCTTTCAATAAACCAAGAGACATCAGCAGTACAATTATCCCAGCTTTCCTCCTATATATGTATATTTTTTCCTTGCTTTTTTCTTTTCTCCTTTCCCTCATCCCAGTTGTACCTTCCCTTTGAGCGATTTCTTTCCATTTCACTTTTAATATAATGTTGGCAATTTATTTGCAGTGGGCTCTCATTACCTTGTTAAAAAATTATTCTTCAGGTCCTAGTTTACAGATAGTGTTGTACAAAACCAGAGGTTTAATTTGATCACGGCCTTTCAAAATCTTTCCCAAAGATCACATGGTTTGTCATCATTAGTCTTCTGAAATAATTATGTTAACTGATTTCCTAATAAATAAACTATCTTTACATTGTTGACTAACCCTGATAAATTATAGTGGATTGTTCTTAAATATATAAAAATGGTATTCCACTACTAAATATAAGAATGTATTTTCATGTACATTCCTAACAACCACCTGAGGTTTTCTTGGGCTGGAGAGAACAGGAGTCAGGGGAAAGAGCTTTTCCAGATATTTTTAGCAGGCAGAGTGTCCACCATAATATACGTCCCAAAGTGACTTATTATTTTTAATATATAAGAAAAATGAGTTCCTCAAACATCTCTGTAAATTAAGTACAAATAACTAATTTTAAAACTTTTATAAGTTAAAATTTTAGATATATGCACATTAATTTGTTAAGTTTTTGATGTTTCCAACTTATGTGCATCAGTGTTGGTAAAATTTAGCCCTCCTTTCAAAGAGATGCATCTATTTTTCTCCATTTGTCTAAAAAGTACAAAAGAGATATTATTGGAAAAAAAGGGTTGAAGTCAAGTGCATTCAGAGAACATCTGAAGAGGTTTGCTTATCATAGGACTTCTCAAGCTTCTCTTTAGAAGAAAGTCCTTTGAATCTCTCTCCCTAAGCGGGACTCAGAAAGCAGTCAGTGATTTCCAGACTTTATTATGAGACCATTCCGCCCTGAGCATTTGCTAATGGGATGTCCTCTGAAGAATGTTAATACACATCATACCCATTACAGAGAAACAAATATGTAGGTAGGTACGTGGAGACATACATGTAGCTATGAAGCAATGTTTAAGGTACTGCTGTAATTTGCCTATGTGTTTTCTCAATTTTTAAAACTTAAACATCATTTGTCTGGATGTAAACCTTCCTGCGATAAGTGTTCTTGGCTGAATTTCCTTGTTCACCATGCTTATGAGTTGTTAAATGATTCTTTCTAATCAGTCAACAGATCTTGAGAGCTCAGTATTAGCAAATTACTTCTTCTTTCACCTTTGTTCCAGTGAATCTTTTTTTTAGGCAATATTTGAATATTTTCTCTTTAGAAAGGTTTAGAAGGGTTAGTAGCTGCTATTAAGGAAACAAATGCTGAATAAAGACTAAAATAAGCCACAACACGTCAGAGTTGAGGATTCTTCCAAAGACATGACTAGTGTGAGGGGAAAAGAACAAACATTTATTACTTACATAAAACTACAGAACATTTTGTTTTCAGTATAGTACAGGAGATTGAACTCAGGGCTGAGCCACATCTGTAGCCCTTTCCTTATTTTGAGATACCTTCTTGTTAAGTTGCTGATTTGCCCAGACTGGGCTCAAAATTTGTGATTTTCCTGCCTCAGCCTCCCAGAGTGCTAGGATTACATGCGCTACCATACCTGGCTACAACATACTCCTTAGCTGAAGTTTTTTAACCGTTTATCCAATGCTTCACTCAGGCTTAGCCACAGAGAGACTTGCATACATATTGATCTCTGTGTACACACCCCTCTAAACTTTGCTTAGGCGAAGCAAGTAAAAGACACATAAAAGGGGAAAAGATAAAGGTAAGCTTTACCTCTTCCTAATTTTGCCCAACCCCAAGCTACAGAAATATATTTTGTCCATTGGAAATGCACTCTATCACTGTAGCTCAGCAAGATCCAGCTTACTATTGTACTACGAAACTCAGCCGATTTAATTCCATAACTAGACCACAGTACATCACTGGCTAGGAAATGTCATTTTCTCAACACATTTGAGCGGCCTTATAGTAATACCAACTGTCTAGGTGTCAAGTCAGCTGGGCCATGCGGGGCCCAGGATGCACATCCTCCTACTATTTACAGGGAGAATGACAACAAAATTTAAATCCCCACATGTAAAGGAAACATCATATGGTGCTTCATAGTTATTCAAAGTTTCTATTTTTATGTTACAGTTCAAAATAAATTTAATTTAAACTTTAAAAAAATCTTCACATGTTTTGTTACTTGTCAAGAAAACGTGGACCCAAGCTTGGTATTACTTTTTATGTGCTCACGTAGGCAATGTTTCTGAAATGACATGTACAGATTAAAGCACTAACACTGCGACATTCAAGATAACTATAGCCACAGGACTTTCTTGCAGGAATTACTTTCAGCATCTGATACAAAAGACCCATTCATACCACAGGCACAAGTCTTGGGGTGATCCTTGGATATCTACATTCTGCAGCTATCCTAAGCCTTGGCATTCAGGAAGGAAGCGCAGAGTCCTTAGCGGAATATCAGGTCCTGACCCTAATTTTCTAACTACAAGAATGTCCTCTCAGTCTGGAGAAATCCACTCCCTACAGTCTCCTTGACAAGAAAAACAAAAACAAGCTAGGCATGGCGGCGCATGCCTATGATCCCAGCCCTCCAGGAGGAAGAGGCAGCAGAATGTTAAGTTCCAGCCCACCTTGGACAGTTTAGCAATTTAGCAAGACCCTATAGCTCAGAATAAAAAGAAAAGAGCTGACTATGTAGCTCAGCGCAAAGGCTTTGAGTTCAATCCCTGATACCACCCACAACAGCAAAGCCTGCCACAAGTCTCTTGGTTTCCTGGCTTCAACCAAGGTAACTCCCCGCAATCTCTCCCTAGCACAAAATGTGTGTGCTAAGTTGCCTGAGCCATCCTGACTTGCAGCATTGCTCCCGCAGGAGTAGTAATTCCAGCCGGCCCGATTGGTGAGCCAGGGCAAGACGGAGAGGAAGTCTCCGTCCTTGCATAGTGGAGAAAGTGTCTTGACTTGTGATAGGCAGAGACATCTTAAATCACTGGGTACAATCATCCCCTTTGGAAACTGGCTCTACAGCATAAGCACTTTCATATGCAATGCATCTCGGAGGACAAATCAGAGTACACTTCAATACGTAAAAAACAACATGAAAACATTTGTGTGGGAATTGGACCTGCCAGGCTCACATTCACAGCGCTCCAGGGATAGATCCTAGAATTCTGTGCCTGATTCCCTCCCTGAGGTGCAAGACAACACAGCTGGGCCTTGTAAGTCCGCCTCTGTTTCTCCCAGGGTCCTCCCTGGCTTCCCAGCGCCAGCTCCTAGAAGCTAGAGCACACATCATGTTCTGAGGAAGCTGGAAGGGAGGCTTACTTCACGCTGTTGGTTGTTGGGCAACTGGTAGGAACAATTATCAAAAAAGTCACTGGAAGGCTGCAGGAGCCACTCTGTGGGAGGAAAATCATCTCCACACTGCTGGTGAACCCGGAAGCAGTGAGCCCATCGCTTGACCTCTGGTCACTACCTCCTGCGCTCCGGCACTGTCCAGTGCTTCCATCTGTTCTGTGCGCAAAACCAAGTCCTTGCTACAGTGTCCGCCTCCATGCTAAGTGGAGGGAGAGAAGCAAGGGTAAAAGACAGTTCTACGAACTGTCAGCTCTGTGGGACCTTTGTGTCCCAAAGTTCTAGAGTAGATGTAATAAGCATCCAATACATATTTGCTGCGTCCACTACGGAAGCTCGGCATTGCCCTACCGCCGCCCGCGCTGTGTATCACGCTGGAGACCAGCAGTTGCAGAGTTCAGCAAGCGGGAGCAATGCTGTTCCCTGCTCCATTGGCAACCGGGAGAGATTTGTGTCCGCAGAGGGAGGAGCTGCATTTTAGGAGCATCATCTCCGCCTGGTCTATCACCTTGAAACTGCACAAACCGAACCCCTGGAGCCGTGCCTCCTATGCCCCTTCTCCGGGGGGCCCTTGGGCGGACCCTTCGCCCCCGGGCGGTGCGCAGGCGGCGGCTGTCAGGGCCCCGGCTCCCCGCGCAGCTCCCGGCCGGTCCTGAGGCGGGCGCCAAGCAGGGTCAGCGGGGAGTCGGGGCGCCCTGCACCTGTCACTCAGCAAGATGGATGGGGCTCCCTGCCAGGCCTCTGACCCTGAGGGAGGAACGTGCAAGGCGCTGCTGCTGGCTCCAGATCAGAGAACCAGGGGCTCCCGCCCTCCGCTGTGCGGGAGGATGAGGGTCCAAGCGCTCCTGCTGACGCTGTTGTCTTCTAGCGCTCTCTCTCTCTCTCTCTCTCTCTCTCTCTCTCTCTCTCTCTCTCTCTCTCT
>NW_004955428.1:2799611-2809744 GCF_000276665.1 Chinchilla lanigera
TCTCTCTCTCTCTCTCTCTCTCTCTCTCTCTCTCTCTCTCTCTCACACACACACACGTTTAGGTAACACACAATACTTTTACAAAATGTTTTTAAGCCAATCTTTTGTTGTGGAGTGAGAACTGGAATTTGGGTGTGGGGAAAAAAATGGCACTCCAAAAGCACAAGATAAACCACTTAGTATGTTTCCAGAAGTGCAACTGATTTCTACTGAAAAAGAAAAAATACTAATGGAGATTTCTTATAGTCAGTGAATTGAAAAGGTTGAAACTAGCATAAAGTTAAAGGAGAAATTCCTTCTCTAAACCAAGTTTTGGTGGCTTGAAATTTCCAGGATAAATTACATTTTAAAAAATTGATCATGTATTATCAAAATATGCGGATATCTTAATTGGTTTTAAGTAAATGTTGTACTAGTAACATTCATGAGTAGTATAGAATGCCTTCCAATTATATCCACTGATTTTAATTAAGCTGTTCCCTACACCTCTGTGGAAGTCTTAAGGTGTGACCCATAACAGGTTATCAGTCCATACACAAAATTTGCATTATGTACCAGATAATCAGGTGATCTGGGTTCGAGCCCTCACTCAACCCTTACTGTATCATGTCAGCCAACTTTCCTGCAGGTGTTTTCATCTGTAAAATTGAGGATAATAATAGTTCTGCTTCATGGAACTGTTGTGAGCTTTGGGTTAGGTAACACATGTACACAGATTCCAAACTGGGCCTAGAATGGAGTATTAGCTATTTACTTTTGCTAATTAATTCTGCTGTAATGTTAAGTAAAAATTTAAGGTGTTTGTGATGTCAGACTATTTGTCAATGAAATATTATTGTCCTCTTTATATACGTTGGTATCTCTGAATTTTTCTGCAATACACACACAAATTCAAAACCAATGCATAATTAAGGTACATAATTAGAATTGTCATATTCAAATAGAAGAGCCCCTTAGTAGACTTTAAAAAATCAATCAGGCTTTAAAAATCTGATTTTTGAATAGATTTGGGGAGAGACACTAAAATCTAGCTTCTTTTGCCAGAAAGCACGAATCTTGTTGTTTTGAAGTCAAGGTCAGTAGTCAGAATGCTGGGGAGCAGGAATGCTGATGAACCAATTTGCGAAGACTCCTCACTCACTGTCCCTTTGCTGCCTGCGGACAATACCACCGGCCCTGGTACCTCCTGAAGGGGGGCGGATATGTCACCCTTCTGGAAATAATAAAAGAAGCCATCAACTGCAATGCCAGTGGCCGCATTTTTTATATTTTCATGTGAACCAGACACACGGCTAGTATTATTAGCGTAAATCCTCACGCTTGTCAACGAGCTTTTAGGTACAAATGCACGTCAACACACATCAACCCAAGCTAACTTTTAGTTGTGCCCTGTCAGTTCCTTCAGTGACCTTGGAAATAGGTTTCTATAGAACTATGATGATTAAAATTTAATGAAATCGTTTACATTAAAGACTAAGCAAAGAAGCAGCATTCTCATACCAATTTAAACAGGCAGCAATAAAGCCAATGTTACATCCTTCATGTTATTGTCCTTGAATTATATGGCAAATAACTAATGATATCTGAAAATTATTTTGAGACTTTGAATTAATTTTGAAAATGCTATATCCTGGAAGGCAAATATTTTGAAAATATTGAACAGGAAATAATGTATAACTGCATTTAAAGATTTTGTGAAGACAAAAAAGTTTAGTCACTCTGATATTCCCTTTCACTAACATGTGTCAGCCCATTTTTGCCCTTCTGAAATTTATAGTTATACATAGTCATTGGCTGCTGGTGGTGGGAATGGCTGTTCTAGGAAAATATTTTTTGGAAATTACAGTCTTTGGGACACTTATTGAAAACAATATTCTGAGGAACTGTGTTGTAAAGTTCTCTTCCTTAGCAGGGAAGAGAGCAAGAGTGTCTTAAAAGGTGTAAGGAACAACTGTCACAATGAATAGAAAAGAGTTTTCTCCTGTATCAATTCAACTGCCATGGCAGACAGGGGCATTTTCTCCAGCTCTAATTTCACTTTCTCATCTGACTTGCCGCTACCGCTAGCTGCCACCAGAGGGCAGGTTTTCACATCATTCGGACTAGACGCTGAATTTGAGTTGAGAGCCAAGGGTGTTTCTTTCGCCAGCGCTTCCTCTGTTTCTTCAGCTAAGCTTTATCAGCACCACATTGTAATATAAAAGTATTATATGTAAATACAAGAAACACATATTGTACTTTCTAGGTAAAATATGTTTCCTGAGAAAAAGCAAAAGAAAGAAATTAAACAGAGAAATTTGTAAGAGAGCTGTGGTGCTAAGGAGGAAAGACAAACACTAAACAGGCTAAAAATAGCTTTGAAAAGACGTGCAGAAAGCAAAAAGTCATAACAAAACTAGAGCTTTGATTATCAAAATTGTATTAAGACGTTTATTTTCATTCAAGGAAATAAAGCTGACCATCAAATTAATACAAACTATACTAAATGCAATATTATTAAGCAGAGCCAATAGCTGTGGGAGCCAATACGTATTGAATGCACTTTTCATGTTATTGCAGTCTCATTTTAGGGATGAAGAAACTAAGGAAAAATGTTTTCTCATAGTCACCAGCATCCTGGAAAAGGTCCCTATCTTTTCCAACTGTAATCTCACATTACAGACTCTCAAACACACACACACAAACAATCAAATTGGAGGACTGAGGGACAGCTGTTGACGTGGAAATATTATATCAATCCCAGGTTTATTCATAATAGCAGAATTTGGGAGCAACCTATCTAACAATAAACTTACCAAACAAAACAGCAAATAACCTATCATCGTTTCCACTAAAATTACGCAGATTAGAAGCAGTGGGGAAAAGGCTAGGTGGATAGAAGAGAGAAATGGAGAAAATGGTATCTGTACCATAAATAAAAGTATGAAAGGATAAAGAAAGAAATCTGAGGAACAAACACCACATGTGTTAGGGTGTAAGACTGTACCAACATTTAAGAAGAAATAATCTTGGAAAACATGTTTAAAATATTGCCGTGTGGAAATAAAATGTATCCTCCTGAGACTTTGGAACAAAACCAAACTTATTTCATTTCACATAATTCTTATTCACTGCAAGTTAGTCCACCACACCCAAGCCGATTATGACCATGGCTACATCGGTCCCTCAAAGCACACATAAGATGCAGCAGTAATAGTTTCTGTTTTCCTGACAGTAATAACAGCACACCAAATGTGTATAAAGGTTTCCAGTTTTTAAAAAATGTTATTGCTTAATTTATATCAAGTCCAATTTCTATAAATAAACATGGCCACTCAGAATCCCATGGTGCTGCCTACAGAGTCTTCTCCCAGCAGAGAGCAGAAAGAAAAATTCAGATGAGTTTGGGTAACTGACAGGCCAGTGGGGACAATCAGCAGGGCATCATCACCTTATCTGGCTTCCAACAAGCCCTGCTGCAGCCGTAAGCACAAAGACACAGCATACAGAAAATACAGAGCGTCTCATAGCAGCATTCCTACGAAAGACATCGGGTTTTCCTATGCTGTGCTAGCTATCCTCTCGCTCTCTGGATTCCCTTCCCTACCCGCTGGCTGTCAATAACGACTGCTACTTGTGGTTTTTAAGCCTTTCATAATAATCACTGGGGGATAAACGCCCAGGTTCCTGGACTATGCCCCAGAACAACTGAGGGAGTTCAATGCCAGAAAACTACTTTCTAAAATATCTCCCCAGCTTGTAAGTCAAAGCAAAGTCTTTGTTTTAGAAAGCACAGCAAATGGAGTAGGAAATTGTACTGGCCTTTATTGTTCTATGCTGTAGCCGTGTTCGGGCCCTTCCCTAGCCAGGAGGGTTCCTTTTAAAGAAGCATCTACCTCTAAGAAATAAGAAGTCGACTTAAACCTCACAACTTCCAGCTGCTGGACAGAATCCACAGCTGTTCTTCAGACCTCCCCACCCATTGTCTACACTGAAAACATGCAAATTTAAAGAGCATCTTAAATGTCTTTTCCTTTGCCATAAAGGAAAATAAATACAGAAATTCAGCTCCAGCACTGCAATCAGAGGGAGGCAGAAGACACAACAGTAGGCATTCCCATGTGGTCAAGAAAAGCAGGCAGCTGGTTTTGTTCAGAGAAGATTTAAGGGACCAGACTATCCTAGCAGAACAGTGATAAATACTCTGAACTCCAAAAGAAGTAATTGTACCCACCTACTGGAGAAAGCTCTGACATGTGAGAACACTCCCACGCAGACAGCATAGGGCGCTCGCAGTCTGACCCAGAGAAGAACATAAGCTTTCGTTTGTTTACACAGTGAATATTTATTGAGCATCTGCTATGTGCCAGGCATGGCTGTAGATCATTGGGATATATCTGTGAACTAAACAGACACAATTCTGTTCTTTTAGAGCTTACATTCAAGCAGGAGCTAGGACAATGCGAGAAGAGTTCCAACCAGACCAGGATAGAACAACACTCCCTTGGCCACACTCTAAAGCCAATTCGATAAGGAAGAAGTAATCAGAAATCACAGCAAGACTCCATAGCACTTTCACACAGTCTTTATAATTTATTTTCTGTGTGTGAATGTATATGTATGCACATATTTGCAATTATCATTCCATGGTGTGGCTTATCAATGATTCATTTATTTATCTCTCTTACAAATATATATGCAGTGTCTACTCTTTGCCATTTGTGATTAGACCAAAAGCTTTCACTACCTATATAAAATTTTTTAAACACTCCTTCAGGGATTGTGACAAGTAGACACTTCAATTAGGAAGAAACTTCATGACAGTGAAAGTTAACATTCTGGTCCTCAGAAAAAGAAAACTTGGAAAACATGCTGCTTGTTTTGGTTTGGATTTAGAATGCTCTCGCTAAGATCATGGTACTATTGGGAGGAGATGGAATTTTCAGAGACAGGGCATACCTGGAGGAAGAAAGTCATAGAGAGTGGGGTGAATTGGGATACTGGACATTTCATCTCTCTCTTCCTCCATCTCTTTCTCTTTCAGTCTTTGTTTCCCAAAAAACTGCTATATGGGTAGCTTTCCTCTGCCACACACAGGTGCCATGTTTCTGCCTTGGAGTCAGTTGACCATGGACTAAAACCTCTGAAACCATTATCCACAGTAAACTTTTCTTCTTTTTAAATAAATCTCTGAGTCATTTCATTGCAATGACTGAAAGCTAACGTACTCCCAAAGAATACATCTTTGTGCAAGTTTCATTTCTATCAAAGTTTCAGGTGTTTTATTGAAGATCCTTCTGACCAAAGGCATAGCACAAGGCTCTGAGGCTGAACAAGCAGGTGATGCTCTGTGATTCCCACATTAAAAGAACAATCCAAAGTGAGGGCCTTTGCCCCTGTCATTTAAACCTCCTCATTTGTCAAATGCTGTACTCCAGCTTGCGAAGTCATTGACTCTAAAATATAGCACCTTCATTCCAAAGTAATGTGACATGGGCATGTGAGACCAAGGTCCTTTGATTCCAAGATTGTGAAGTCTAACAGAAAAAACTCTTATTTTCTATAAGATTTATTTCAGAATGTCATAAAAATAAAGACCTTATCACAAAGAGGAAAAAAGTAATCCAAAAGAAGTGTCCTCATTCCCAAAGAAGTCAAGTGAGGTTCGGAGTCCGCTCCATAATTCTAGTGAATCTATAGCAGATGATTCTGGTTAGTGGTGGTAATTATATTCCATACATCACCACAATCTCTGAATTAGTTAATACTGAACTTTTGCTCCTGAGATATACACAGTTAGGTTCCTGTGTGCCTCTGATTATAACACTGTCCTCACCCAAAATGCCACTTGCATTATGTAGGCTTCTTAAACAAGCCAAATTGCACCAACCACTAGTTGCATTACCAACCTACTCTTCCACATTACATTCTTCTCGCATAACATCTAGCAGGAGTTTGTAAAATTCTTCTGCAGACTTTAGATTCATGAAAACTGCCTTACTGGCAAGTCCAACATTTTTCACGTTGTATTACCTTGAGAAAACTGCAAGCCAGGGCCAGCAGAGAGGCTTTAACAATGGTCTTACCCTGGGCAGTGTGACTGTAAATTTCTTTGACTTTCAGCATCACAGCAGTGCCATTCACTATGCTTTTTAAAATCAGTTGTCATCTTATAAATCCATAAATTCAGCCATTGTTTCATCTTTCCCATAGTTGTATCATATAGCAGAAATGTTACTTTATCATTGCCATTATGGGTTCATGTACAGATCAGTGGGCTTCCTTTTTTTTCTCCTTCCTTATGCTTCATGATACTGACATCACAGCTAACAGCACTATAACTCCTGCTTCAAGGAGCTCATCTCTTGCTCATCACACTTTATGCTTAGGAACACTACTCAGGACTGTGCTTAAGGGCCACCCTAGACATTAAAATCATCAAGGAAACAAGCAAAAATGCAAAAAAACCAATGACACTAATTAGTTATTCAGGCAATTTGTTTACAGGATGAGAATTGAAACAAAAATGCCAAGTGTCCTCTTGTTTGACCTCAGCCAGGAAGATGTTGTGTCCAGTCACTTAAAACTTTTGTCACGAAAAGAAAATGTACCACTGAGTATTGACTTTGGTTTGGCAAGTAAACTTTAGTGAGCTGGCTGATTCACAAACACAGAATTAGTGATCAATGGTGTTGACTATACTTTGCAGTGAAGATAAAGTCGTTTTTGAGTTCCATGAACGTTTAATATTGAGTAGACCTCTAGCTGTCATTTACAGTGAGAAACACATGTGATGGGAGTTAAGGAGCTGAATCAACATTTCTTAATGATATGCCCTGGTATCCTTGACATTAAATATGTAGAAAAATATATACAATTAAGTGAAGACCTAAGACTAAAGCATGCCCTCTGCCTTCCAAGACCATCAGCTTGCCTAGGACTCATGTTTGCAAATCAGTGACTTGGTATTAGTCCTTGAAGAAGTGGAAAAGTTCCTAATCACCCACTTTGAATGTTCTTTAACTGGTTATGATTTGATGAAAAAGTTTAGGTTCTGATGCTTTTACACTTGTTTTTTTTTTTTTTTTTTTTTTTTTGACGTGTGAGAACTTCATTCAAGAGGCAACAGAAAGTGGTAGCTAAAAGGCTGAACTCTGAAATTATTTGGGTTCAAGTCCTCGGATCCACCATACCTGCTGCATACCCTTGAACTATCACTTAGCCTATTTTTGGCAGCTTATCAGAATGAAATAGGGGCACTAAATATTCTGAACTCACAGAACTAGTGAGAATATCAAACAGGGTACTCAGCAACATTTGAAAACATTGGTGATGGTCAATGTGTTAATTACGTCTTTTAGTATCCAGTGAAGTAAGTGTTTTCAGATGATAACTTCTGCATTCAAATTTTTTGAAAAGACTGAAAAATATGTTCATGAAAATGTTCAAAGAATAAATAAGTTTAAAGAGGGAAAAACCTCAAAGTTTTACATGCATAGACAATTTCTACGAGAAAATGGGAAAATGTGGGAACTGGTGCAATTGTTCCACCAATGTTGTTGCTTCTCAACATTCTGAGAAGAAATATTTAAATGTTCCCCAATACGACCCTTCTCAAGCTATTCATCTTCAAAATGAAACCCGCTGCTTTTCCCTTACTCTGAATGAGTAGACTGAACAAAGATGTTCCTGCAGGATGAGTTACAAGAACAAATTCCCCTACAATTCCCCATGATGTATTGCAAATATGAACTAATAAAACATTTTAAAATTTTGTTTTAAAAATGAGCAGATTAGTGAGGGCTGTAGCTTACTGGTACAGTGCTTGCCTAGCATCCAGGAGGTCCTGGGTTCAATCCCAGTGCTGGGGCAAAATAAGCACATTTTGTTGCTTCCGAAGTGTTAACTTGAAGGCTTAGTCATGGTTACGTCATAATCAAGAAATCCATTGCAACACAGTTTTCCTTCTCATAGCTTCAAACCTCCTTATTGATATTTCTCCCTTGCCCCAAATTGCTATGGAGAGCTGAATGGCCCTGAGAACCTCTGTGAGTCCTACTGTTCAAACCTCATAAATTGGGATTGTGGTAGCCAATTAATGGATGTTCAGTGGTGTGCAGACACTCCAAATCAGAAGTGAAAAATCTTCAACCTTAACCATTTTGAGTCCCCACAATGATCTCCTTCTTAGATATTTGGCTCTTTCTTTTATGTAAATGTAGAGCGTCTCTTTTAGCCTCACGGTGTAGGCAAGTTAAACTAAAGTGTCTCTTTTAGCCTCACGGTGTAGGCAAGTTAAAAAATAGAGAATCTTTTAGTCCTTTTTTACTTTTTCTGAACTTTCTTTAGCTTTTCTTTTCCTATTTCTATGTCTTTTTAAATACTTAAAACAAGAAAATAAATACTATCACTCAGAACTGCATTCAGGTCAACCCCACTCCCTGTGGAAAATGTTCACAGAACATTGAGAGAGCATACCGTGCTCTGTATTGAACGGTGTGCTGCTATGTTCTATATGCTTAAAATATTATGTAATGTTTTTGAAAAAAAGCTTCACCCTTTTTTAGTGTTTTTAATACTCTAGCATGTCATATGAGATAGAAGAATGTTTTCCTGAGAAAGCTGTGAATGAACATTTCTCTGAGTATAGATTCACATTAGCCAAGACCTTAGAGAATGATGAAGAACACTAATTTATTCACTTAAAGAGAACAAAATATTTTATCAGTCCAGTAGTTATGCTGGCAATGTCTCTCAGCACCTTGCCTTAAGGAAAGACACTTGCAGTGTTAGATTATAATCAAGAAGTTCATAAGTGATGAGCACAATGGAGTGAATTACAGTTCAGTTAGCAAGAGACACTTGCCAACAACAGAGGCCTGAGTGTCCACTTCCAAAAGTCAAAAAAGCACTTCTCTGCTACATAGTCACTGCCAACCTCTGAATGCATGGTAACTTTCTGTGTTCTAAGCTGATACCTCCCTTCCATCACCTAGTCTATTTCTAAAGCAAAAGATTGGATATCTTCTTACAAAATTATAATTGTGCTGTAATTATACTTAATCTATGGTTCTTCACATAACATTTCTATTAAAGTTCAGAAACTATAGTCAAAACCAGTAAAAATAATTTTATACTAGTTGAGGGCTTATTCATGCATTCATTCATTCTAGAAATATTTATTAACAAGTACTTAATGAATGCTTATCACTTGGTACCATATTAGCATTAAGCTAGATATTGCAGGGGGGTTACCAAAGAAACAAAATATAAAAATGACTAACAAACAATACAGATTAAGTAACTGTACATCAACATACAAGTATCACAGAATGGAGAGAACATAGCAGGTCATTCTTGACTAGAAAGCCTTGCTGTAAAGAGAGGGATCTGAGCAAGACCAAGAATGATGGATATGATTCCAAAAGAGAAAGGAAAAGGAAGCATGAGAAATATAAGAAATGAAAATACTCAAAATAATCTTCAGTCAAATCTAGCCAAGAAATGATCTGATCCCATTTGGAGATGGAAAATTCTATTCTCACAGCAAAGACTTAACCAATTTTAGGATTCTGTCTACAGTTGTTTCTTCATATATCCTGGCATTTTCTTATAACACAAGAAAATATATATGCTTTTCAACTCACACAAAATCAACGATGGAAGTAATATTCCTAAATATAGAAAGACACAGAGCACACCTACCCAGTGAGGAGATAACATTGGATGACACTGGGGTAGAGAGGCCACTATTTCACCATTTATTTTGCTCTCTGGTAATCTGTTACCAAAATCCCATATCAAGTTAGTGCCTCTAAAACTATAACTAATTTAAAATTTATATTATACTGATAAAGAAATCTTTACTATTGGATGACAGCATATACTTTTCTGTGCACTACAAATTTAGTTCTTCATTAAAAGGCTGTTGAGCCCTTGCAAAACATTCACCTTACTGTACTGGAATCCTCTGAAATCTTAGAAAACATGAACCGTTCAGCAGGTAAAAGGCGATCATTACTTTCCTGCAATTACAGGAAAACTTGGGCTACCCATGAGGCTGAGGCCACACAGAAATATGGTCAGTAAATCCTGCTGTTCTGGATGTAAGCAGCAGCAGGCTTTCCAGAGTTCAGGCTAGAATCCAGGCTAAG
>NW_004955428.1:2809854-2843816 GCF_000276665.1 Chinchilla lanigera
CTCTCTCTCTCATGTACTTGGTATTGATTTCAGGGCCTTCTCAGTGAGCTGAATCCCTACAACCCTAGCCCTTTTTATTTTTTATTTGGAGACAAGATCTTACTGAGTCACTAAGTTACCTAGGCTGGGTTTGAACTTATGATCCTATTTCCTCAGCCTCCCAGAATGCTGGGTTGATAGGCGTACTCCATCATGCTCAGCTGGACAGAGGTTTTTTTTGTAAACATTTTCTGCATGTGTGTGTGTGTGTGTGTGTGTGTGTGTGTGTCTGTTCTCTATCTCTCTCTCCCTCTCCCTCTTTCTCTTCCTCAATGAAGCTCACAAAGGAAATAAATTACTTTACATGGGTAAAAGTAATTCTAAAATTATCTGGGCTCATTCACTAGAATATCAAGTTCTTTAAATACAGACAAAATGTCACCCTCAAAGAGCAATTTAGAGGCCTTGTTTATTGATTCCCAAGATAACCCTAATGGAGACTGATGGTTGACCTGTGTTATCTGCCTTTTGCTGGTAGGAAAGCAAAATGCACACAGCCTTCTGTTGCCTCCCTTCCTGTAGCCAGTGGGTAATAAGATCAGAAAGACATGTGGTTTCCTATGAGGACTGTTTTTCCAACCATTAGTTCTCATTCTTTTATAGCAATATTCCCACTCACAACTTGGTCAGTAATTTTATCCACACACTGAAGTAACTACAAAACATGAAAACACACTAGTATCAAGCCACACCTCCAGAACAAAGCATATTGAAAAAATGGATTGGAATCCTGTAGCATAAGCCAACCTTTGGAACTTATTTTCCAAATATCATTATACATATTAAAGTAAAATGTGGGTGAGCCACACCCATCTGAACAGGTGATTCCATGCCTCTCTCATCTAAATGATTCTGCTTTGGTGGTGAGTGTGCTCATTTTGCTTTGGAAACTACACACACAAAAAAACTAACCACTTTGCAAAAACAGATAAACAAGATAACAGTCAGATCAGAAAGGATTAGAATGGTTCTCCTGCTGCTTCTTCCCCCTTACCTCCCAGTGCCATTGCTAAATTTTGCAGCTGTCCTGGGTCTCTGCAGTTTGTCAACCACTGATTGTAGACCAGTCCTTTGGGTTTGCATATGAAAAGACTAAGGGCAGCAGAAGAGCTGGCAGACACAAATTAATCATAGAACAGGAGAAACCCTAAATAATCTCATTTCTAATTCATTTTTATAGCTCCCATCTTACCTGAATTAAGTTAAGAGATTGTTATTCACCCATCACCCCCAGCTTACCCTGTCCCCTTCCCTTGTGCCATGCAGTAAAGAAAAGCTAAATTTTTAAAATATTACCTCTTAAATTTTTCTATGTCCTAGAAAAAAAAAAAAACACTGAAAGACATTTTTAGGGCTATCATGAAGCATAAAATGGCCACAAGACATGCCCCGGCTCAAACTGCATACAGGTGAACTCAGACTCTTGTCCAATTGTTACTTTTACTCAAAGGGCAAACTGACTTCAGTCAGAGGATCTACTGGTTCTGCAGAAAATTGACTAAACTCAGACATTTATTCATTTATAGAGAAATAAACCCTTACCGAGTACTTCACAGATCTGTATATTAAATAATCAAATTTCCATAATCATTCACTCCAAATAATGTTTAACTGTGATTCTAAAAGCCTGCACGAAAGAACTAGTTTGCACACAGACAGCTTAAATGGGACTTTTCATGCAAATGAAAAGTGGTAACTCTATATGAGTACAGTTCATTTTTCATTTTCCAACTGAAAAGTTAAAATGTGTTAAAATGTATTTATTTTTAAGTGATACATAAAACATAAATATTGTACATAGTTGTGGGATACTATGTGATGCCTCAAAATATTAAATTTTAAGCTTATTTTTTCATATTTCACATAGTGGAAATGATTCCATTGCTGTCATATTCATGTTTCAGATGGCCCTTTGAAATGATAAAATGAGAGCTAATTTCCACTAAAAATATATTCAACCAACCTTGTACCTGTCCAATATAGTCTAAATCTCAAGATTATACATTCCCTGTGTAATTTCAAATCTTATTCAACTGAATTTAGAACTGGAGGATCCAAACTTGATATATTTGCTTTAAGCATTTTTTCTTTCTTTGTTAGGAATAACTTTTCCCCATTATAGTAAGAGTATATAATCATTGTGGAATATCTAGAAACAGGCAAAAACATATAAAAGAAAAATTAAAATTCACTCCAATGTTAACATCTAGAGGTAAATATTGAAAACATTCTGATACATTTTAATAAGATTTAGCTGATTCTCATGATAATCCCAGGATATCCTGGTCCCTAGGATAACTTTTATATTTTGTTGCCTATCCCCTTTGGTAATAATGAATATTTTACCATATTGTTAAATATTCTTAGGTAGTGGGATTTTCAATGATTGCCCCATCACTTAATTATGAATTATATTTTATTTAATCCATCCCTGATGTTGAATATTTAGGAGACCTGTCTTTCTGCAAGAGCTGTAACAATCACCAGAAGTAATTAGGCCACTGCCACACAAAACAGCACCAACTCATCTCGTGTCAATCAGGGACAAATCCACAGCCCACACACCCTTCATCCCTGGTGGGCTTAAGAATACTGGAAAATCTGATTGCACCAAGTCCTATTTTGATGGAGGTGGCCTCTCTATTTCAATGATCTGATATTCTATATGGAATACCAAAGGTTACACATTATTTGGAATATTAAAACAGATATGTGTGGAGTTTACCATGGGGCTACCATTCTCTCTAATAGCTGATTCCTATGAAACCTCAAGCCTAAGAATAGATGAAGGTCTCTCTTATGTGACTTTCCTGGTTATTATTCAGTACTAATTTTTCTGGAGGAAAACACCTCAGTAAAACAATTAGTACATGACCAATTCAACAACCACTAGATATGATGAGTGCCCTTGATTTGGTGCAGCAGGCATCTTTTTTTGTTGTGGTTGTTATCCCCAAGGCCATAAATGTACCGATTAGAAGCAGGAATGTTCATCTAGGCCCCTCAAAAGAAGGTGACGAGTGGTATGTCTGAGCAACTTGTCTCTGGCTTAGTGTCACTGAAATGCCACACTCCTCACTGAAGTCTGTTGATAGCAGGGACAGTGCTCAGCAACTCTTAGCAGTTGACCTTCTATCAGAGACTCAAGCTGAAAGTTAGCACGTGAGGTCTTCTGTCAGCGCAGAAGGCTTACACCATTAGCAGATCTGAATATTGTTTAGAATTTGAAGCCAAACAGAAATCCAGGTCATTAAGTGCATAAAAGAAAAGGTTACAGTAACTCCATTCCAAATAAAACGCTGCTTGAGGGGACCAAAGATGTGAATATTGCAGTGGATCGGTAATAAAGAAAAATATTGTTTTACATATGTTATCTGGGTATTACTTGGGATATCTTATTCTTCAGGATGTTTCAGTTAACTGATACAGGGTGGGGTCTGGGATATTACCATAAGCTAACAAAGAATTTTTAAATATGAAAACAAAACAAATAAACAAAAACTCTCCAATTTGTCTGAAAAGTTCATCCCTGGAGAATAAGTAAACATTATAATGTAATATAATCTTGAAACCTTAGAAATGTGAAGAAAAACAATATACCAATGGTAATCTTAATTCATGAGACAAAATTTTAAAAGCTTTCATAGAAATTTAAGCTTTTGACATTTTTAAAAATGATGTAAAGTAGAATAAAATGTAATTTTTCACATCAAAAACTACATACAAAATAAACTAGAAAAACGTCAGTAGTTCTCTTTAGGGATCATCAAATGCCATAATATCTTCCGAATATTCACCTGAGTTCAAGGGTAATTGAAAACCTGTGAAAAGTGTTTGAAAAATAGATTTTAGTGCTCAGTAAAGATGAAATAACAAGATATATCTTGCACACATTTAATTATGTAAATGTGATTTAGGAAAGCTTTTGACTTTTTCCTTAGTTTGCTATTTTTTTTTGTTCTTTTATGTGAAAATCAAAACAGACAACTTAGTTTCCATATTCATTTGTATCCATCTAGTGCCGGAAGTAGCAAAGAGAGAATTCTCAGAGAATGAGAATTCAAGAGAAATTCCTGAAAAAGGAGAGAAGGCCATAAAGCAAGAAAATAGGACAATAGAACTGGAATTACTACAATTTTAATATTCAATATGTTAATGTACTCATGGGACAATCCCTGTAAAATAGTTGCAATATTCCTTCTATCATAAAGAATAAATCCACCTCCAGAAAAAAATTGCCAACCTAAATATACTTATGTAACTCTCCTATTGCACACAAAATAGAGAAAAAGAGTCATCAGCACAGAAAGCAGGGAAGAGTATTAAGACCATGGTAGAAATGTGGAGAATGTGGCACTAGATACAATACAGTTATAACCCAGTTGAAAAAGATACAGAAATTTTAGTAAGTAGAAGAATGGCCACCCTACAGCAGCCATTGATATTTTCCTACTAATCTATCCATAACTCTGTAATGTTTGTATTGTTCCTATCCTATTTTGTAAATGGATGCATGTCTATTATTATGTGTTTCCTACAACAACCATTGAGAATAGTTAATGATTTTTCAATAGGTCACTCATGTATAGCTCTATTTATTTTCTTTAGAAGCCACTTTGAAGATACCAAAGAATAGTACAGCAACTACTGATAATCTCCTACCTCTTTTGTCTGTAACTCACTATTATTTGTCTATTTGTTTTCCTGAGAAACTATCTTGTAGATTACAAAATGTAAAACAATAATCATTGATAATTTCCTACCATTTTGTCTGTAATTTGGTAAGCCCCCCTATTATTGTGTTATCCTTCTTTTACTCTTTAAAATAAAAAAAGAAAAAGAAGAATGGCCACCCATACAGGTCCATTGTCCTAGTCCCTAGAACTGGTGAATATATAACATTAGATAGCAAAGGAAAATGAAGGTAGTTAATAATCTGATCTCAAATTAGGGAAGTATCTTGGATTACCCAAGTGAGCCTGGAGTAGTCATAAACATTTTGACAGTGGAAGCAAGATGGAAAAAGGGACAGAATGATGCAATGTGACACGGATTGACTTGTTTTTGCTGGCTCCAAAGATGTCGGGGGAGATCATAGACCAAGGAATGCAGGTCTGTAGAAGCTGGAAAAGACAAGGAAATGTATCCTACTCGTGGTGTACAGAAAGAACACAACCCTGCCAATGCTTTCATTTTAGCCCAGTGAGATGTGCATCAGATTTCTAACCATGAGAACTGTAAGATAATATATTTATTTTCTTTCAGCCAGCTTTTAGTAACTTGTTTTGGTAGCAAACAGAAAACTAATACAGAGCTTCTTGTGAAAGAGACCCTGGAAACCACAGAAGAAATTCTTCCCAAATCCTCTAATTTAGAAAGCCAAGGCCTGGTAATAGGAAATGCTAAAAAAAAAAAATCATGAGACTTGGAAAACCTCCTTTGGCCCTAACATCAGCAATATTCAAAATAATTGTGTTCAGTGGCCCAGTGGATTATAAAATGGTACATCAAAGAGTGCCAGAGGTAGGCCTCGCAATCTTCAAGAGTCAAGAGGTGGCATTTATAGCTGATGGGAGATGCCTCATAATTAAAAAGACTAGGTACATATTCCTCACAGAAAGATGGATACAAGAAGCTGCTTCTTAAAAAAATGTTCCCCATCTTAGACTACCCAAGAATTTCAGTTCACTTTTCATGACCTTCTGTGGCAACCCAAATGCTGATCAAGTTATACAAACTTATTTCACCACAGGACATAAAATTAGGGAGAAAAGAATTTTCCTACAGAAGAAAGGGAGAGACTATGATACAGAGAAAGAGAATAATATTGATAAAGGTATTATAGGAAATAATACATTGGTCAAAAAGTAGCCCAGGTGTTCAAAAATACAGAAAAGTAAATAAAATGTGAAAATAAGAAGAGTGAAATAAAATACAAATTGTCAAAAAGACAATTTGTTTATTTCCTTTAAGGAAACAAATTCCATTAGAGACATTAAAATCTTCATTAGAAAAGAAGAGATGGAAGACAGAAAAAAGATCCAATGGAAGAATGATGATTAATTTTTAAACAAAAGTCTAGAATAAACAAAAAAAATGTAATCATCAGATATATTCTTGAATAGAAAAAGCTGTGAATGTGAAGAACAAGTGGATTTATGAGATAGTACTACTGAAGAAAGACCAATTTGTACATATATTGAAGCTAAATATTCCAAAACTTCTAGAAATAAATTGTGACTACATAAAATGTCCAAGCAGACAAGAAAAAAAAAATTAATATCAGATTTCTTTTATCAGTTGTAAGAACAATGTATACAATGTGTAGATTTAGGGGAAAGTCTGAGTTTTGTGGTTTTATAATCAGCCAGCTCATATGATCAGTTACGTACAAAGGCATTAAGATTTACACAACCAGATTATTCCTATGCATGTAAGGATTCTGACATCTTATTCTCCTCCATTAGCCTACTTTGGGCATCTTGAGCTCCTTTAGATTTTTCAAAACAGCAAGCTCACTCTTCTTTTTCTTATTTAGCAGATAGTGTTTTAGCTGATAGAATTAATAATAATAATAATAAGAAGAAGAAGAAGAAGAAGAAGAAGAAATATAAACATCGAAAAAAGGAGACCAAATTGGTAAGATTTTCAGATCAGTAATTTCTATACAAAACCCAAAAGAACCAATGAAATGACAATGAATAAGAGTTTAATAAGGCAGTTAATTATAAAGCAGAAGTATGGATCAATTGCTTCTTTTTGATGTTGTTGTTCTAAACACCATTATAAATTGATGTTTCAGAAGCTTCTCAGTTCCAAAAAGCAGTGACAAATGATAAAAGATTAAATTCAAGTGCAGTCATTTTCAAAAAGAGGTAAATATCTCTGTGGTTCTGAAATACAAAGAGTGTGAAATAAGCAGAGAGTGTTGGAACTGTGGGCCCCCCGGAATCCAAGTGCAGAAGCAGGCAGAGGAAGGTGGAAGTCCATCACTACAAAACTAACTACAGGTGTTTGCAGGAGGGCAGGATGGAGCTGGTTACTTCATGAAACGAATTGTTGCCCTGTCATATCATAGGAAGCTGAAGTTTGGAACAACTTAATTACGTCAAGCATTTTAAGTGGAAGAGCCAAAAGCTTTCAGAGATGGCAGAGATGGCACTGAACTATACAAAGAGCTTTTCAAAATAATTATAAAATTTATTTGAGTGGAAAACAAGCAAAAGAAACACAATGAAAAAGTTTTATCCAAAAGAGATGCAAGATTTGCTATACAATTTTCTAGAAATATATTGCAAATATATGTAGTAAAAATGGCTAAATAGAAAAATATATGTAGAAACATAGAAATTGCTAAATAGAAAAATAAACCAGTCTTTTCCCCAAACATAATACTGTAATGCATGAAAGGTGAACTTTAAAGCTCACATAATACATTTTTTTCAAGAAAGAGAAAAAGTAGTTATCCTAGGAAACAGATTGACAAGATTTTAATTGCTTAAAATTTTTAACATATCAAAACACTATAAATATTATTAAAAGTCAGTTATTACAATAGAAACATATATCAAATATATCTGACAAATGGTCAATTTTTATAGTGATAATAGAGACACATAACTCTACAAGATGTACATATATACTTTTTTTAAGGACATAAAGAGAATACAATAAATAGAAATATACAAAATTGCATAAAAATATGAATAGAAGAAATATAAATGATCAGTAAGCATGTAAAAATATTTGGTCTTCCCAATAACAAAAGAAATGCAAATTAAAACAACTAGATAGCATTATCTGTCTCCTCTCCAATTTGGGATGAATTGTGTTTCTCCCCAAATCAAATTAAAATGTAACTATACCTGGTGATAAAATCTTTAAAGAGTTGACCAACTTAAAATGAGTGCGTTCAGTGTGGGGCCCTAATCTGATCTTACCAGTGTCCTTATATGAAGAAACTTAGAAATAAGATGTAGTGGTGCACATCTGTAGTCCTAGCAGGCTAATCAAATAAATATATGTATAAATAATGGTAGCAGAGAATGACTTCTATTTTAAAGCATGCAATGCAAGAATATTTAGTAATATGGGAAAACACGTGCAGTATATTCTCGAGTAAAAATCCAAGTTACACACAACATTTGCTGAATGATCATATTTTTCAAAGTATCATCACAGTACTGCCCTACTTAAGCAAGCATATTTACAAAGTATAAAAATACTGATAATTATTTCTGGGTAATGAAGTACTAGTTTTAAATATATTCTGTGCTTTGAAATTTTTAAATAAATTAATCATGTATTAATTTCAAAATGATTTATTTAAGGCTCCCAGATATAAGGGAGACTATCAGACAGACCTTCTGATCATCTCACTAAATCTTTTTTGAAGATAGGAAAAGAAGTGAAAACTTGCAGTTGTATTGAAACCTAAGTATCAGAAACAAAACCTCAGAAATAAACCACAAAGTTTATAGAAAATCAGGCAAATATCACAAATGAAATAAAATTAGATGATTTTCTGCTAACAAGAAGGCCAATAAAACTGTATTAAAAATACAACCAATAGACTATGCAAGTTTTGTCCATCTAAATAAAAGTCAACAGTAATATCTGCCCCATCTCCCCCCCATCCCTGTATCTCTCTCTTTGGAAAACCTTTATACAGCAGGCCTTCAGTTTATCACACACTATCTCATGAGAAATTTAGTATAGTCTCTAAATTCCAGGAAGTTAAACTCTAAACTATTAACAAAAGTGAAGAAAAAATAAACTATGCAAAAACTGAACCCACTTTACTGAACAACTCCAAGTAGGAAGTAAAAAATTCAATTATATAGCACTTGAATAATAATTGAAAAGGAATATGGTCAATAACCGTATTCAAAAGAAAAACCATATTTCTATAAGTTATTACCTCTAAGTAAGCGAAGAAGTGGAAATAAACTTTAAATTCTTGAAGTTGGGGCAGGGATAAAGAAAAATTTTACGGAAAACAAAGAATAAAAAAGGTAAAAAGATAAAGGCAGAGTTTCGTGACATTGAAAACTGCAAGCAGTATAATTGATAAATAAAATAAATTAATTTTAGGTTTATTTAAAAGTTTTAGAAAATTAAAAGGAAAGTTGCAGTGTAAAATCTTAGGACTGCAAATATATGTTTATAAAATATTTAAAATGAAAATAGGATGTTATGTGTAACCACGGTAAAAAGATATGAAATTAATTTCGTGGAAAACACCAACTAAAAAGTCAAATAAAATTAATGGTAGTATATGACCATGAATCCAGCAATTACAAGCTGAGGTTAGTATTTGGAACATTCACACAATAAATTTAAAACCTTGAGTCTCACCAGTTTTCCATGTCTAGTCCAAACTGTGCTGCTTCTCCTCTCTAATCTGTCTTCTGTGCCCCTTCCCGCACCCCGCTGTCAGCACCGCAGCTTTATCTCAGGCTCTCATTACCTGCTTCAGTACAAGGAGCTCAGTTCTCGTTTCTCCAAGCCCAGCACCTAGCAAAGGGCTTGGAATTACAGAGGGAATTGAAAGAGCACGATGAAGCTGTCATGAGCCAATCATAAAATATACATTACTTCTGGTAGTCCTCCAGTTTGGTGCATTTACTTGGTGAGTGCACACCCCTTGTGAGATTCTGTAACAGAGGTAATGAAGAAGGACAATAGTGTTTCCATGGCATAAATAGCAAAAGAATCTTTACAATGCACCAAGCAAAGAGGATGGGGTGGGGCATGTTTTAAGAGGCCATCTAGGTTAAAAAAAAAAATTCTTGTTTCCCTAATTTGACTGCGCATACGTGGACATAATAGACTTTGCATGGTGTTTTAACTATGGTTAGTATGTGTGAAGGAGTCTATATTCCTGTAAATGTTTTTCATATTCCCCTGCTCTGTCCTAATTAAAGTAATTACTATTGTAATTTCTGTTCCCTCCATTATGAAATTTTTGTGCTCTCTTTGGTTTATCCCCATTAATACATTATCATAATGTGATTCCCCTAATGATTAATCAGTCACATACAACTTTTTCCTACAACTTATCTCACTTCTCCATTTAGAACTACCTTAAGTCTTTGCTTTAAAATTCCTTCAAAGAATCATGTTTACTTCGTGCTTCCAAATCTTCTCCTTCGGTTGTCTCAAGGCATATAAAACAGGTGCTGTCTCCCACTACTTCAACAAGATGTTTTCTCTGAGATCACTCATGACCTCTTTAATGACAACTCCAGCGATAATCCTCCGTCCTCATTTAATGGACAGATTGATTAGCAGGATATAACCCTCTTGGCTTCCAGAACAATGTACTCTCTTGCTTCTCCTCCTGCTGGACTGGCTCTTCCTTGTCAGTCTCCTTTTTGATTTCTTCTTTTCTCTTTGATTTCATAGAATAGCAGATTTATCTGGGAGACACACATTTCTCCTTCATTTACACTTACTCTGAGGATTTCATGCACTGTAATGGTAGTGCACATACACTGGAATCCTGAAATTTATACCTCCAGCACAGATTTCCCTCTTGGACTCTATAGTCATACATAGAACTGCCTATATCAAATTCCCCATTAGTTTTATCATAGGCATATCATATTTGGCATACACAGAAATGAACTCTTGTTTTTTTCCCTCAAACTGATATGTATGGTTTATATCTAGATGTTCCTTCAAAACCTAATGAACTCATGGGTGGGACTTTTGGTAGGGGATTGGATCATGGGGCCCTGATACTCAGATTAGTTCACTGATGAGTTTATAGCTAAAAGTACTGCTGGGAGGTGAAGTCTGGTCAGAGGAGGTGGGTCTCTGACGACGCGGCCTGGAAGGGCATATCTCCCTCCCTCCTGTCTTGATGGCTCTCTCTCTCTGCTTCCTGATGCTTTGCCAAAAGCTGTTTCTCCTCTGCTATGCCATCCTGCATTGCAGCCCACTATGAACAGAAACTTCTACAACCTGTGAGCCAAAATAAACCCTTTGTCCCTTAAACTGTGGATGTTGTATATTGGATCCCAGGAACGAAAAAGTAACTAAGACACACATCACCTGTTGCCTTCCTCATTTTAGTTGAGGGGCAATCACAGCCTTACAATTACTTGGGCAAAAATTCTTGGATTTCTTTTCAATTATCTTATGCTTCACATTTACCTTCATATCCTGTTGGCTCGATTTCCAGTATATAACCAGAAACTTACAAGGTGTGTCATCTTCTCAGCTCACAAGATATAATAATATCTTGATATAATAATAACAAGATATAATAATATCTTGCCAGATCTCCTTTTCTTTCTCTCAGCCTTCCACAGCCTACTCTTAAATGGGTACACCACCAAATGGGTACACCAATAAGACAGGGAGAAGGAGAGAATAGATCTGTGGGAAGCAACCATCTGTGTCACACTCAGATGATCTTATTTTACACAGAAGAAAGCAGTCATACACAAGTTACGTATTTTAAGTATTTATGTGTTTTTTTTCTCAGTAGCCACTGGAGTACATTCTATCAGATATATGTATCTTAATGATAGTAGTTCATTTATTATAGGTTACATATTCTATTAATCTATGAACTCCTCAGAAATTATAGAGACCCAAGGCTTTTCTGTAGATTCTAAGGTAAGTAGTCTAGGAAGCCCAAGACTGAGTATTAAGAAAAAGTTTCCCTTAACATTTGAAAGTGAAGCCAGAGTTTAAAATCACTGGTCTGGTTAGCTAATGTCTTGACAGCTCCTACCAGGTTTGCAAAATCTCCTCTTGAGATGTAACTAAAAAACACAATTGCTGCATCTTTATCACTTCTCTCCTCACTTTTTATGCCCTACTCTGAACAACATGGGATGTTTCCTTGTTGTGTTGTGATGTTTCACATTTCTGTCCCTTAGTAGATAACAGCTGCTTTGAATGCTTCCCTCTCTCTGTATCCCCATCTCCGACAGATGCACTAGTCCTACAACAATACACACCACATTCATCACTGACTCTGAGAAGTGATGTCTTTTTGCCTCTATGGTCTCATAATAGAGACTATTAAAGGTTACCAGAGATTGCTGCTCTGCTTCCTGTTCATGGAATATTTATTTTTTTGTACACTTGCTTCCCTAACTTATTTGTGTATCCTGAGTCTGGAGCCCAACATGTAGTAGTCATTTGATTAGAGTATATTCAATTTAATTTGAAAAAATGAACATCAAAATACAACAATAAAAGTCATGAGTTGAGGAATAATATATTGTTTGCCAATGGTAAAACATTGTTTGAATGTCCAAACAATTCCCAATACAGAAAGCTGTCATTAGATGCATAGAAAATTCATTAGGTTGAGAACTTTCACTATCTATTCATTATCTGAAAACTGCAGGATATTGGTCAGTTTATATAATTAGCCACATTTTCCCCAATATCACCCCTTCACACACAAATTCACACACAGACGTGCATGCATGTGCATGCACACACACACACACACACACACACAACACACAGAAGCACACAATTTTTTCATCAAATTGCTACTTGGTTATTTATGTTATCTGATCTGTGTTTTTTTTCTCTTGATTAGATATGCGACTTGATTCTTCTCATGGTTTGTTTGTTTTTTGTTTGTTTTTTTCTTCTCATGGTTTAAATTTGCCTCTTTCTTTATATGGGAATAACTTTTACACCACTTCTGCTTACATGTGTGCTCAGTATTTGGCTCCCACAAGGCTGTAGCTTCAGAGGTTGACCTAAGGCTACGTTTTCAGAGTAGGGAAGAATCTTTCTTGTAGAAAGATTCCTTTGCAGGCTGTTTCTTCTTAAGCCCAGATAGGCAGAGTCTAGGTTCAGTCAACACTGACTGTATTCTTTGGAAAAGCAGAAAGATTACAGTTTCTTATTAGTTAAACTTATTACACAAAACAGAAAAATATCTAACATAAGTGAGGCTCACAGGAAGGAAAAAAAACTAAAATGGAAAGTGACCAAGGCCTTTTTATTCACAGCCATAAAGCCTGTGCAAGCCATCATCAACATGAAGTTAATGCCTAGATTCAACAGGTTAGCTTAGAGCAAGAGAGAGTTTCCCTTTTATTACCCTTGTTTCTGGCTCAGAGGAGGATGCTGGTTGACATGAGCTGTATTTCAACCCCATGTGGCTCTATCTGGCACCCTGCACATGTGGTCCTGGGGCTGTCTTTCCTTTAGCTGACACAAGTTTCCCAACCCCACATTCAGGACAGCCTGATCCACAAACCCTTCTCCTACCAAAGAACCACATTGGTGTTTCCCATCTCTACTCTCAATCTACGGCCTAGCCAAAGGTCACTTAAATGTGCTTGGGTGCCATGCTCTTAGCTGCTGCAGAGAAAAATCATTTTTCCTGTTACTTTGTGTATGTATTTAGGGCAAAACTCTCTTATTTCTTTATGTCCTTAATGCCAGCTCCGTATTTTACCCAGGACAAGTTTAATAACTGTTCTTTCAGTTGACTAGCATAGAACAAGTTATATGAGTACAATTTAGAAACAAGATTGTTTAATTGTACTTTAATGAAGAATCTGATGTATAGGCAACACTTTGATGGTTTGAATGATTACAGAAAGCACAACTGCATATTTATTTATATGTACAGTTGTGTTCCTCCAGAAAAGAGTGGGGGATCATATTTGAACAATAAGAAATCTTGGGTTTACTTCTCTGCCTGTACTGTGTATGTGTGCATGTGTGTTCATGTGTGTGTCACTGCCTGTACTGTGTATGTGTGCATGTGTGTGTCACTGCATATCTAAGGGAAAGTGCTGCTTGTAACTTCCTTCTCCATTAAGGGAACTGGCCTACTTGACTATGGATTTCCCAAATCCTCATCTCCAGTAGACTTAACAACCTATTTCAAGCACCATACTAATCATCTCTGCAAATTACCTACTAAATAGGAAGGAAAATAACAAAAAATGGAGGATAGCTATGGATAGGAATAATTTTACAGATGAGAATATTAGTGTTTTACTCACTGTTAAGTGAGAAAAATTAGAGTCTCTTCAAGTGAGAAAGAAGAAAGAATGATGAAAGATTGGAAGCTACATCAAGATTCCTTTAGAAACCTGGAAGTATCTTTTCCGAAGAAGAAAAGCTTTGGGAAGAGGTATTGGCAAAGCATGAACAGTGGCTTTGTATCCCTGACTGGCTTTTATTTAGAAAAAGTGTGAGTATTCTATCTTCTGATGATAGATACAGGATAAGTTTTGGAAGTTATGAATAAGGTAAACTGTTACTCCTTAGAAAGACTAAGTGACAATCAAGATTATTTTGTAATACAAGGAGGATAGTTTTAGAAATGTGTGCCTTTCCATCACTGGAAATATTCTTTTTTGTTTTAGTTTTAGTTTTATGTCTTTTTTTGAGACAGGGTCTCACTATGCAGTTCAGGCTGGCCTTGAGCTCACTTTGTAGCCCAGGCTGGTCTCAAACTCATAACGATCCTCCTGCCTCAGCCTCCTGAGTGCTGGGATTACAGGCATGCACCATCATGCCCAGTTAACTGGAAATATTCAAAGAGAAGTTAAATATTCAGAAGAATAAAGTGATTCTGAGTCACAGATGTCATGTGACTTATACTTTATCTTTAGTACTTAGCCACAGTTTTCAACTGTTTAGACTTATCTAATGAAAAAATTATCTCATTATCTTATAAAATACATATAATTATAACATGCATTATTTGCTATAGAATAAATATTTATTATTTACTTCAATATTTATGTTTCCAATAACTACTATGTTCCAGATATTATGCCAGGTGGTAGAGTTAAAACAACTAAGAGGATAAATAAGGTTCTGGCCTTCTGGAGATTCTCTCCTGATGTTCAGCTCTAATTTGATAATTACTAAGCGAGAGTACCGTTTAACTGATAAGTGTGATCAATGTACTCATGTGTGTAGAGATGGGTGTAGGTAGGAGGATCTGTGACATATTTTGTCTGGAAATATAGAATAAAGTTGAGTATTGTGGGGTTTAAAATAAAGAAAGAAAAATGGTGGAAATTACCTATATTAGAGGATTAACACACTTTAGTCCCCTATGTGCTTGGCAAATTTTATTTGTTAATGCTATGAATGATATAGTATGTTTTAAAAGAATTCCTTATCATTCCACTGACATGAAAATTATGTAACAATTCTAGAATCTACAGTTTGTTTTTAAAGCTGCAAAATTTGAATAGTATTTACTCTTACTGAAAATACTTAGCTTAGTAATCTGAAGTGTATTGCTCCAAGCTTTTTTACATTCTAGAAAGATTGGGTGGTCTCAGGAACTATGTTTTCTTCTGTTTCTATCATACATGCTAGCTGCCTTCCCAATTTAAACATGGTGCTTTTTCATTATTAAAGGTTAACTTATTAACGATGAAAGTCTGACATTAGTCTGACATCCACATCTACACCACTGCATCAAACCTCACAGTTATCATTGGTTTTTATGACACATGCATACTAAGAACAGGCTATTGGAAACTGGAATTGTTCTTAACACTCTGCTTTTCTTAATCTCATTCATTAAAATATGCTGTCATTGTTCCTTAACCCCAGGTTTACACAGAAACTTGTGAATTCAGAACCATACTTTGGATTATGCAAAAAAAAATCATAGGGACTGTATGTACTTGGCAAGTTGTCCTGACTTTGATTCAGTTGGACTCATAATTCTACATCAACAAACCAAGCTTATAAAGAGCCCGACCCACTTTTCAGGGGAAGATTTGGCTTAAGTTTAAGATATCAGACTGACTGGGAGAGTTCCAGCCAGTTTTAAAAAATAATTTGCTGGAAGATAATGCTCATGTTATTTATGGTGCCTAAAATCAGAGTTATGAAGAAAATTCCTTATTAGGAACAAGTCAAAAGCCTAAGATTCATAGAAACAGAGAAAGTTTCTTCCAAAGAGGCATGTTACATCAATAGATGTTTAGGACAGCACATAGGAAATGAAAAATACTGATTAAATATGACTTATGCTTGGGTTTGTCTGCCCAAATTCATGCAGGAATTTAATCCCCAAAGTCTTATATTAATAGTATCAAGAGATGTTAATTTTTAATCCTGCTATGGTGTTTAGAGATGGGGCCTTTGAAAAGTCATTACATTAGAGTTGATCATTAGGGCAAATTCCCCATGATTGAGTCCTGTTGGCTTTATAAATATAGGAAAAGAGATCACATGGTCATAGAGATATACACACACTTAAGCCAAGATGTGATATAGCTGAGAGGTGCCCTCACCAAAGCTTGCACCATGCTGCTCGGACATTGTACCTCCAGCTTTCTGAGCCAAAATAAACCCATTTTCTTTATAAACTAGCTTGCCTCAGGTGTTCTACTACAGTAATCAAAAACTGACTAATGCAATAGGGACTCCTCACTCAATCAAAAGTAAAGCTGAATCAAAATTAGGACCTGGATTTAGCCTCACATTCTGAAGGGAAAATATAAACAAGAAGGACTATAAGACCCTGCTTTAGTCTCTGCATCTAAAGTTGGCACCCCTGGGTTTTCTAGTGCATTGAAACTTAAGATGTTGTGCAGGAGCCATGACTAGCAGAAAGTTTGGGGTGGGGGCTATTAAAGAATATTCATGAACTCAACCACTAATCTACTGAGTCACAATCTTTAGGAAGAGACCCTTAAAATATTCATACGGGTAGCAAGAATGTTATTGTTATAGAAAATTTAGTGACTAATTAAGTTAACTTCTTCACTTTGTTAAAACAAAACCCCCCAGAAACAATAAGAGATTTGAAATGTTAGTATTTATGCCAGAAGAAGTAAGGTATTTTGAGACAAAATAAAACCTAGGTTTGATCTTAACCTGTGTTAACTACCAACAATGTCATTGTGAAGCTTACTGCACTTAACCTTTTAAAGCTAAATTGTCTCATCTATAAAGTGAAAGTAATAATATGTACTTATCAGGGAGATTTCAGGATTAAATAAGACAATGTAATAATAGAGTTCCTTGAATATAGCAAGAGATCACTAGATGGAATATCTATTAGATTTCATTATAATATAAAACTAGCTTGTAATTATACTATTACAACATCATCATAATGTCAGATCATACAACAGTCAATTGTAGAAGCAGACTTAACATCTAATTGCCTGACTTACCATGATGACATGTTTCCTTCCTTAATATAGAAATAATATTAAAACATCAGCCTGAGAAAGCATTTAGTAAGAAGACTCTCAGCAACCACAGGTTATTTGTAATTCTGTAACCAGAAAGTTGCAGATAAGGATATAGAAATTTAAATGTCATAGAACAGAAGGAAGCAAATTCAGTGCCATATAATCTTAGAAATTAATGATGTTTCTTTAGAATATTTTCCAACTAAAATATAGCACAAATACAGTATATATATATTGGTTCTTGGCATTATACTTTGTTTCTGTTGGCATCTTTATGTACTCTGACACACGGAAGATGGTTAATCACACTGCCATTAGGTAGGGTGGGCTGAGGAATGAAAGAATAGAATGTCTACAACTTAACACAACAGCAACTTTATGGAGCTATATTTCTGTAAGACAACAACGTGGTAAGCTTACAAAATTTCAGCTTCCTTATTACTGATACAAAATTTTGGGACACCATTTCTTATCTTTCTTCTCCTCACCCGACATAGTAAGATGCTACTAACATATGGTCACATGTATAAGCTTTGCTAATAGGGATAGATGGGAGAAGAGTTTCAACACACACTCTGTCAGGCATAAACAGTCCCATATAGTCATTTTTATTACACAAATAACATACGTTATTAATGAGAAAAATTAGAAAAACAAATAAGTTGAAATTTAAAAATTAAAGCTATCTATAATCCCATAGTATGCCAGGCGTGGTGACACATGCCTGTAATCCCAGCACTTGCGAGGCTGAGGCAGGAGGATCACTGTGAATTCAAGGCCAGCTTGGGTTCCAAAGTGAGTTCAAGGCTAGCCTAAACTGCATAGTAAATCCCTGTCTCAAAAAGACAAAAATAATTCCCATAATATGAAATAACTACTGTTACTACTTCGCTGTTTATTGACTTTTGTTAAGCACACAAAAACATATACAAAGATAAACATACACAGTTTTAAATGTATTATATTATAATCCTTTATCAAAGCAAAATGCAATAAATATTTTCCATATATATCATATGTAATGAGACATAATATGCAATCATTATGGCTTTAAACAGAGGTGGTCCCAGATTTAGGTGGTTCTACATGATTTTTAACTTGATGGTGTAAAATCGATATGCTCTCAGGAGAAATTATATTTTGAATTTTGAATTTTGATCCTTCATCAGGCTAGTAATATGATGTCTGATACTGTCCCATGATGATGGACATTAACTGTCAGCCAAAGCTCCCAGTCAGCCATGCGATCATGAGGGGAAACAACCAAAACTCTACAGTGTGCTGTGTTACTAAACTAGGATGTTCTGTAGATGTTTTTGCTACACTTTTCTCTTTGCTGGGACAAAATACCCTAAAGGAAAAAGTTTATTTAGCTCACAGTTTGTGGAAGTTCCAGTCCATAATCAGCTGGCTCCAAAGCAGGGTAGCATGGGACAGGGGCAACAGTTCAAGGCAGCAGAAGACAGCAAAAGCAACATGAGCAAAGGGAGAGGAGAGAACAAGCCTCTTTTCCTCCCTTATATTGTATGCAGGCTACTTGCCCACATCACCTCTGTGCCCTTCTCTTATACAGGCTCAGGATGTTTACAAAGTGAGGACCCTGGGCCCCTGCTGAATCCTTTAGTTAAGTTTCTAAACTTCTCAGTTCTCAAGTTGACACAATTTATCAATCATTACAGTAGACAAAGTGTATTAAGTACATATTTTACTTACAATATTCTTTATTCTCCATGAGTTTATGAAGACATAACCCCATCATAAGCTGAGGAGCATCTGTACTTTTCTGATATTCCATTATGCAGTGTACCACTGGTTATTAGCCAATCAGCCATTGGGTATTATCCAATCTACTAATGGGCCATGAAGTTGCTTCCAATTTTCTATTATAAACAACTCATTTTTATAAACATCTTTGTTTGTTCACCTTGTTACACTCATTTAAATATTTTCTTACAAATAAAGAATTCCTAGAAGTGGAATTATCAAATTAGAGATTATGTATTTTTAAGATTTATTGCATACTTTATATTAAGTAATGCCTTAGTTACTTTTCTCATTGCTGAGACAAAATACCCAACATCCAAAGTTAAAGGAAAAAGGGTTTATTTCAGCTCACAGTTTGCAGCAGTGTCAATACATTGTCAGTTGGCTCTGAGGAGGGTATCACAGAGGAGAAACAGTTCATGGAATGGCAGGCAGGAAGAAATAAGCAGCAAGCAGCAGCAGCAAGCCTGCCTTCTTTCTGTCTGTTTTGTATTCCACACAGGCTACAATCCTTTTGATTGGTGCCCCCTCTACACAAAGTGGGGTTTACATTATCCACACCCTTAATCCCAGTATCGTATACTTAATCTACATTCATACATTCTTATCTAGCCACCTTTAAAACTCCCTGTCTATGACCAAGACAAGCTTCTGGATCTACTTTTAAGCTCCTCTTTCTTAAAACTGCAAACTGACTCCCTCACAGTTGTCTTACTTGATCCTACTGGTCTTTCTCTTAGCATCTCACTTTTTTTTACTTTATTAAAACTTCAAAGGGCTGGGCATGGTGGCATATGACTGTAATCCCAGCACTCAGGAGGCTGAGGCAGGAAGATCATTGAGAGTTCAAGAACAACCTGAGCTACAAAGTGAGCTCAAGGCCAGCCTGAACTGCATAGCAAGACTCTGTCTCAAAAAGATAAAAAAACTTCAAAGATGTACTCTATATCCACTGTCTCCATTTTTTTCTTGACATCTAGTTTTTCTTTCTCTCTCTTCTATGATACCATATATATCGTAAACAATAGTGTCTTGTACGTCTACAAAGAGCTCCCTATTGTGACACGTACAGCTCATATCATCTTTCTCACTCTTTGGCCTTCCTAATACAACTTAAAATTTCAAGGAAACCTACAGTAGAATTTTAGAAGTCCTACCTAGAGTTAAAGAATATCAATAAAATTATCTAATAGTCTAAAAGGAATTGTTTTTAACTATGTCCTTTGGTAATGTAAGCTGCATCATCACATTGGGGTACAGCTAGTTGTAGAAAGTTCTCCTAAACCATGTTGCTCATGTAAGAAAGGAGGATGATAGATGTCTCCCCAAATATGTCAGCAAACTTAAAAATTTACATAGCACTGCTTATAATAGATTACAAAGCTGAAACAGATTTTTCTACATTATTAGTAATAAATAAATAAATTTTGAATTCTTTTTATGGAGAATGAGACTAGTACAAAATCATTTTCTTATGGAGAGGTAATATAAATAATGTACCCCAAAAAATGTAGAGGAGGAAAGGTAATACTGAATTGTGTATTTTAAAAATGTTTTTCAGGATTTTAAAATGTGTGTGGTATTGTCATTTCTTGTTTGTAATATCTACCTTTTGTGTAATTTTCTATAAGACATCCTCAAACTGTGTAAGTTTCAGGTCCTCCTAGAACTTCATTTTATTAAGTATATGTTAGTTCCTTTGTCATAGAAATATAGATGATTAAGTCAAGTGCCTCTCTGGATAACAGAAATCAGGTATTATTATTATCTTGTGAAATGAGGAATTCCTCGCATCTCCATTCTTCTCTCTCCCCTACCATTTTCCCATGAATGAGTATACTCACAATTGTGTGACACTTACAAATATAGTGATTCTTCTGCCTCAAGCAGAATACAGAGCAAGAAAGAAAGAAGAAATAGAAACTAATACTTATGCAATAGCTTGATAACTGTTCAAAAGCAGATAAAAGCATAGGATTCCCCAGAGCACAGAAAGTGGAAAGACCAAGTCTACCTTGGGAATTCAAGAAAAGTGTTCTAATAAAAGAAAGAACTAAACTGGGCATGAAAGAGTCAGAGTAATCCTGGCAGGAGAGGGAAACAGGATCCTCAAGGAGAACACAAAAGGTTAATTTTTATTAGCAAAGTGTCAAAGACATCTTAAAGAATATGATCAGTTATTAAGTAGTGGCAAAGAACAAAGAAAAAGAAAACACTCTCCAAAATGGCTGAATCATTACCTTCTCAGAAAAAATAAGTGAATGATAAGCTCATACATCATACCTTCAAACGTATCAAGCATTTATCAACCGTGAATACCATGAGTTCAGGCTTTGGTTTTTTTGTTTTTTTTGTTTTTTTCCCCGGTACCAGGAATCGAACTCACGACCTCACACTTGCCAGGCAGGCACTGTGCTGCTGAGCTAAATCCCCAGCTTCCAGGCTTTGGTTAAGGCACCTAGACACTGAATCCTCCAGCACTTATTAACTGTGTCACCTGGGAAATCACATGTTTTCAAAACCTCATTTTCCTTATCTGTTAAACGATCATCTTAGTATGCATATATCAAACATTTGTTATGATTAGACCAATTATGCATGATATAATATAATGCAAAGCAAATGTTATGTTGCCATTAAGTGAAGCTAACCTATTCATGTTTTTCTAACACTGAAGATGGATGTGAATTGCACATTAACATGGGGAAGTCAACACCTGTCATCTGAAGACAAAGTAGAAGCAGGAATGTTCTTACAAGTAGCCAGAGCATTCCAGAGAATTCTGGAAACACTCTCATCATTCTCTGTCACACTCCTTGAAGCAAGTACTAATTTAAGCAAACAGCCCAAGTGCTCCCTATCAGAAATATATGCACAGGGGATAAAGGCCTATAACTAAATCCCAGTGAAGAGAAAAATCCTGTTGGAAGAAATAAGCACTAAGTTCTCTATGATAAAATATGTGGATTCAAATATGTCTACACAGATGCTAAAGTCTCATCATGGGTGGGCTCAGTAAGAGCAACTCCATGCTCGGCTATTTGACATTCATTACATATCCCTTCTTAGACAATCGTACCTGAGGTCAAGGCTGCATCCTTCCAGCCTTAATAGATTTCATGTTTAAAGGTAATATGTGTGTACTTTTATGAAGGGCTACCAACGTTCTCCATTTAATTAGAAGCAATTAAACTGTGAACTGTGTTATGTTTTAGCCCAATAGTCTATTCCACTTGTTACTTTAGAAGCAACAGGCAGATATTTAGTCCTTATGATATTGGGAACAGGCAGATAATACATCTGTTCTCATACCATAAGCCAGATTCTTTGTTTTTGTGGCTAAGAATTCTGAGATTGTTAATATTTGCAAAACTAGCTATGCTGTCTTGTCTGTAGTAGTAGTAGTATAGTATTGCAATCAGTTTGTGATCTAGAACCTGAAAGTTGGATTTGACTCACCATTGGCTATTATCATATGCAATTGTATAAAACCCATTCATGGATTATTCTAGGTCATAACAACCCTATCAATAATTTCTTATAAGACAAACAATGGTCATGAAAGGTAAACAGACAACTCACAGCTTGATGCAGGATTTACATGAAACGAAAGCTGAATTGTTCTACTAGAAGGGTATATCAACATAGATTTCATTGCATGAGACTAAAACAAAAGCCAGCAGACATCAGATATTAGATATCATGACACAGTACTAGGAAGCTTTCCATCATATGTGCATATTTGGTGGTAACTTCTGAGAACAATAAACACGGGTAGACTTATGGACTTCTGATGACCAAACAGAATAATTGAAACTGTGGACCATCTGGGAACAAACGATCATAGAACATCTCTAGGGAAAATACTATATGAATGGTCATTTTTGTGGCCCATCAGAAGATCATTATATGGTGGCATTGGATGTAACCTTCATTAAAAGTACCATGAGTTTTAGAGAAAAAATTGTGTTTAGGAATATTGTCTTTTAGAGGGGACTCCAAGTGTAGTAAAACATACATGTCATTAACCTTTATCCAACCACATATCTTTAATCTTATGCTCTCTGTTCAGTACATTGCTAGGAAATACATCTCCCAAAAGTTTTTTATTGAGGCAACTTTTCTATTATTTCCACATCCCCTTGCTCAAGGCCACACCTGAATCATGCTTGAACAAAGTACAATATTTGCACTAATTTTCAGATAGCTTGAGCCCCTGGCAGCTGGTCTTGATCCTCTTAGTTCATCCTGGTGTCTCAAATTTGGGACACACAGCAGCCCATAAAATTTTGCATTTATTAGAGAAAGTTACACCAGTTAGTGTTGATACTTACAGCAGTGTTACCCAGGTGATGGTGCTGATAGTGACCATGATAGTATTCATACATAATGGTAAATAGACAAGCATTGTGCATCTGGAGATAACTAGCTGGGGAGCGAGCAGCAGAGGAAAGTGAGATGGATAATCCAGACAGCCTAGGTCAGTGGTTACAAACCTATGGCACATATGCCATGTGCAGATGTTGGTTATCACTGAAGGTTCTAAAAGTTTTTTTTGCCATCACTGCCCTAGGTCATGGCCTGTCACCTGGACTTCATGGGTCAGCATCCACACACATCAAGTGTCAAAAGTCCTTGTGGTATCATTAGCCTTTATGTGATGAAACAGAGGGCTATGAATCAATATTGTGTAATGTCCTGAAAAGAAACATGGTAGCTGCTCAAATAATGTTTGCTATTTCATGACCAGAACCCACAAATGGAAAATTAAGCTATCCTATCTCTTCACAAATTGGAAATGCTTTAAGACGTGAAAGAAGTCAGGACAAAACCTAATACTTGAAAGAAACTTACTAGAGTTTTATAAGTCCTTTCTTTTATTTTGTTTCTGGCTGTGTCATTGCCATTCATGACACAGGAAAAATATGGAATATACTTTTAGTAGGTAAATATTCTGTGAGTTCTTGTGCAATCACTTGAAAAATTGTTTCAAAAGTTACAATGACAGTGTAGTGGAAAGAGTAAGAGTGACTTCAAGATTGAATGACTTCCAGAGTCAATGAATGACAGTCTCTAAATGACTTCAGAGAACTTGCAGGCTGGGATGTATCTACAACCACTTTCTGCAATGCTTGGTCTAGTGATTCAGACACTGTGACCTTAGTTGGAAAGAGCAGGCTACATACCATCTCAGCAAGCTTGTAAACAAAAACATCTAAATGGCTTGGAAAGGAAGTAACACTAACTATCTGAGACTGCCACTGATATAAAGCAAGTGTAGGGTTGAAGCCCGTTCAAGTCATTCTAAGTTTCTCCATAATAGCTGTGTTCAAGGCATTAGTCATAACTCCTAAAGTAATGAATAATTTCTGTTATTCTCTGTGATGCAGTCACCCTCATGATTATAAATAAGGTGAACCATATGGAGATAAGTGGTTAGAGGTGGAGTGCCCAACTATACCAACAAACTGTTGATAAATGTTCCTAAATAGGGAAAGTGTTCTGTAAGATTATAGTGCTAAGCAAACCCAAGTCAAAAAGAATAATACTATCACTGATTCCAGCTTTATTTATTTGCTAAGGGTTACACTTTGCATCTAGATGTATGTCCAAAGTCCCATGCAGTCATAGGGGGTGGGCTGTTTTTGACTGATTCATAGTCCAATGCTAGAATTAAGGATATGAGTGCTACACCAACCCTAGGGTGGGTATCCTGAATACAAAATAAAGGACAGAAGGAGGCTTGCCTCTTCCTCTCTTGCTGCTTTTGTTGTCTTCCATGGCCATGAGCTATTGCCCCTCTGCCATGTACCACTCTGCCTTGGAGCCAGCTGCTTATGGACTGAAGCCTCTACAAACTGTGAGCTAAATAAATCTTTCTTCTTTTTAATTTGGGTGTCAGTATTTTGTCTCAGCAATGAGAAAAGTAACTAAGACACTGGGAGAAACATGGGATCTTGTGAATTCAGAGTCATTTTAGAAGCAAAAGTAATCACATGTACACATTTCACAAAATTATATTCCTATCTCTATACTAATATCTCTTTATCAATGTTTCTTCAATATGTCCAATATTCCTAGTAAGGAATTTCTGATTCGTTTGCATTCTCTCATAGTAATGTGATTCCATGGGGTTCTGTACAGTATAGGACTACAAAGTTTTGGACAGCACTCACATAGAATTCAATCTGAATACTGTCCCTAGGGGGACACCAAGGTGTCCCTAGAGGAAAGAAATGATAATGGAAAGAACAGAAAGAAAATAAAATAGCACTTATTGAAGAAATACTCTTCTGAGCTAAGTTTTACCTTTGAAATTCTTAATCTTTGATACCAGAATTATCACAAAAATGGGAAGAACAGATGGGAGAAAAACTAGGAGAGGAGATCAGTAAGAGGGAAGAACTAGGCCTGAACACAAATATATGGACTGGTTTTATGTTAAGTAGAAACGGCAAGACTTAGGAAGATGTTGAGAGAATACAAAGAAAGATTCTACAGGGAAATCTATCAGTAGGTGAGTCCATTCTACACTCAGCACCTCCTGTCACACCTCTTTGCAGCAAAAGCGGTGCTGCTTGACCTGCCCAACCTGCTACTCAACAACAACATTACCATCAGTCACCACCATTATTATTATCAACAGCAGTGAAATACGTTGTGGTGTTAAACACAACATATACATGATTTCATCTTTTAAACACCCTTATAAATGACACTCTATTATTATCTGTATATTTGTAGATGAGGAAATTGTGTCTGAGAAAACTGGAGGAATGTTTACAACTTCTTATTGTAAAGACTTGATTCTTTAGATTCTACCACCAAACAATACACTTACTGACTGACATTACCTTCCTTTCTGCCTCTTCAAGTTGATGGATTTTTGCACTTGTCCACCTCCATAGTGATATTTGAATACCTGCTTTTAAATACATGTTTTACTCTTTCTAGTGACCAACATTCTGCAATTATTATTGGAAGGCCTCCCCTTGTCAATGATCCTGACAATTGGAGCAACAATCATTAGTTTTTATTTTTAATAAAACTTCACCAGTATCTACAAAACAATAAAACTTCTAGTTTAATAATAAGATAATGTTCTATTTGATTTTAGTATTCCATAATGTGAATGCATGATTTTATAATGTCAAAGTATTTGCTCTTGAGGGACTCAAAGAAGTTCCTCATTTTGTGTAGAACACTTGAAACTTAGAGATTGATCATGTAGATTTCAGTTCTTATTTGACGACATCATTCAACTACTGCACATGAGAAATGAGATTCTGTAAGCATAGTATGCATTCTCATAGTTGAAACATACACAAAACAATACAAATGTGTTGCTATACCAATACATAATTTGCATGGTAACCAAAAAGCTATGAACCCAATTGACTAGAATGCTAAGAATAAACTAAGTGATGGGAAAGCTGGTCTTGTGAGAATTGTCCAGCATCTGTGATGTCCGAGAAATGAGACATATTAAATTTTTAAACCACTTCTGAAAGGATTAATGAATTTACTTTATAAATTAGGTTGTTTGGGATCACTGAAACATGCTTGCAAACAGCACATGACAACAGTGGGCAAGATGCTCCATGAAGTTCTTGTACAGAATTTCAGTGGTTCTTTGATTGATTTGCAATTAATTAATAAGGTTAACACATTTATTTCTCCTACCTTACAAGGTAACTATTTCCACTTCTTCATTGCAGGGTTACAAATTGATCACCTAACTAAGAAGGATACAATGAACATATTGGTGTACAACCACGAATTCTAAAAATTCAGCATATCAATAGAGATTCTGTATTCTAGGCCCAAGGATGATTCTTCTGTGCTATAGTTACTTGAGCTTAGTCCACTTGGTAGTAATGGAATTATAATAATCCAACCTCTTTCCCAATATTTAATTCACACTTGAATTATGTCTGAGTCTGGTGTTGAAGCAAATTTTGCACAATGGAACCTAAGATTTTGGAAAATTTAGATCTTACTTCATTTCATCATATGTTGTCCTAATATAAAAAATTTTCAATATTTTATCACTTTTGTGTGAACTACCACTTTCTCTCCTCTCTTATGCATATCCTTATTAACCTCAATATAATTGTCATAAATTGTTTATTTAAATATAAATAATTTGGAGTTAAAAAAATAATGAAGATAGCTGAACAAGATGGTGCATACCTCTAATCCCAGCTACATGGAAATGTCAGGATGGATGAGAATAAACTTATTTAAATCTAAATAAACAATTTAAAATCAAATCTTATCTAAAGTTTTAATATCCTCAGTTTTAAAAATACAATTAAATCTTATTCAAGCATATTATAAAATAAAACCTATTGGTGGGAAGTTTTACGAACATTATTGTATCTTTAGCGCAGAAGATTGGACTAAAGGATGTTCTGCTAAGCTACATTTCTAGCACTTTTAATTTTATTTAGTTTTGAGACAGGATCTCTTTCAGTTGCCCAGGGGCTGGCCTCAAGTTTGCAATCATCCATCCTCACCTTTCCATGTAGCTAGGATTATAGGTGTGGACCATGTGGTTCAGCGGTCATCATTATTTTTTAATTATAAAAATTTCAGTGTTAGAGCCAAAATATCAACAGTTTTCAGATAAATACAACTATTACTTCCCTAAAAGTAAAAGTGTAAAATAATGCAACTTAAGTAATATTAAGTTAAACATACTATATTATGTAAAACTAAAATTATAAATTGCTATAGAAACATATCAAACATAATTTAGAAACCACTACTCAAAAAACTCATGTGATAATATTTATAGATTTATTATTTTATTAGGATTCTAAAATAGTCAACTCAGAAAATCAGGAACACATTTGTATTAAAAAATTCTTCAAACATAAAAATAGCACAGTATAAGTAAAAATCTATTATTAGTGCAGATAGTGTTATAATGAAGAATTTTTAAATAAATATAAGAGTAGAAAAATCCAAACATTACAGCCATAGTAAACTTTACATGTTTTTGCTCTAATGGAAAACCAAGAATCTTTTCTTGAATGCAAATATGATATTCCTGAGCCTTAGATATAATTCCATTGAAAACAGTTACTCAGTACTTGGCAAACACATTACTTTAAAAAATTTACTGGGCACAAAGAAAGTTATAGAGTGTGTACACAAACACACTTAAATTATCAATAGAAATTTTCTTGATTGCATCTGATAAGGAAATTTTTATGCTAAAATTCCTGGACATCTCATGTTTATAAAATACATTTAGATTTTAATGTTAAAATCAAATATTTAATATATGATTGCCAAAATTTAGATTGTAAAGCCCCTTAGAGAAAAAATTACCAGCCTTTTCTTCTTTGTTCAAAAACTGGGACCTCAGATTGTTCAAACTGAGTTTTCTTCTGATACTTTAACATTGGGAAAAAGTGAAACATGTTATTTACTTCTTCATGAACTGTTTATAGTTTGTTTTTCTTATAAAATTATTTTAATAACTTTCAAAAAACAAAATTATTGTTTTGAAGTTTAGTTTGCTGGTTGGAATCCATTCTGAGACAGAGAAAGACTATGTAGTTAGTAATAACATTGACACTCTCAGACAGTCATGATGGGGTAATTCTTGTTATTGCAACAAACACTCAGATTTTCTCACAAATTTATACACAGTTAAGGACTTTTGTTTTTTGTTTAGAAGATCCTTACCATTACCAGACCACATTAGAGACTCTGATGCCTTTGCAAGTAAGTTTTGCCATTTGTAATTGTACATGCATGGTCTTACTGGAGTTGAACTAAAAGATCTGTGTCATGTTGTGTTGTCAGAGGAACTTGTTTTAAAAAATGGAGCTATTGATAGTTTAAAGCAATGATGTATTCAGTCCCAAATTATAGCAAGTACTGGAAGACATTTACCCATACTAGTTTATTTTTTCTTAGAGCAAAAGAAGGAACAAAACAAGTGTTTCCTACAGTCATGTTAAGGACAATTGACTAGGTTTTGGACAATGATATGTATAAAGCCAGTGATATACCCTTTCATATCTGTTTCATAAAATCCATGCTTATCCATCTAGGTAGCTATGGAGCCCATGTGACGAAGATGGCAGCATCACAAGATGAAGAAGAGCAACTTCGGCCATACTGGACAGGCATTTGAAAATAGAGCAAAGCTTTATTTTCTAAGCCACAAAAACAAACAAGCCAGGGCTTGTTTATTTTTGCAGCATTATTTAGCCCAACCTGACTAATGGCGAGAATGTTACTTGCAGGGGAGTGTGGCATCATAAAACTCTTCAGCTATGGCAGAAAACTGTCAGTCAGTAAACAAGCTGATCCTGCAGACAAGGATTATAGTGATCTGTGCTGGGCAGTGGGAAAGTAAGTTGTAAAAATGTTAGCAATGATAGTTTGATAGACTGTAGCCTGCCAATTCAGAAGCCCTTGAGCAGGTGTGTTCAACCTAAAGCCCATGGATGGCATGGAGCCCTGAAAAGCTCAAGATCATAAACTTTTAACACGACAATGTGAATTTTAGCAATGATTTTCATGATCAGATGGCATGGTGCTTGACTGGACTACATAACTGTCAAGGATGGTGAGCAGGGAAGGGTGAAGTGTGGTATTAACTTTATTTCCTGTGCATACCACATATATTTAATGGAACTGAAGCTCAAGTGAATCAGAGGTTAAATATGCTTGTGCAACTTGGCAAGTGAAAAGTAGTGGCTACTGATAATATTATTTCAACCTATCTACATGTGTACTTTGCTGTTATTGAGCATATACCAGTTTTCTTCTGTAATTATTAAACTTACATTATTTTTTAAAATAATTTAATAAGTTATGAGAGGTTTTAGCAACTGTCATATAGGAAGTATACAAATGTGTCATAGTCTTTGCTCTTGATATTGTTATAGTTACATGTAGAATATCACTCAGAAAAAAGTAGTCGATTTCTGATTAATTTGTGGAATGTACAAAATTGCAATTAGATATTTAGTTAAAAGAAAAATTAGATCATGTCATTTTATAGACTTTTTTCAGATCTGTCTCCCAGAGAAAAATGTCCCTTCCTTCATAATCAATTCTTGATCACCACTCCTGAGCAGAATGTACATTTGTGAACAACTATTTTCAAGAGTGAAACGTGGGAAGAATAAAATTAGATGAACGATTTCTGAAAAGCATCTTGAGAGCAAAGAACTGCAACCGTTTCCACCAGAAAAGACATTTATGTATTAGTTTTATGAAAACAACGTCAAGTATCATTGGCACTAGGGATTGAATTCAGGGTCCTGGCACTGAGCTACATCCCTAGCCATTTTTATTATTTTTATTTTGACACAAGGTCTCCTAATTTCCCCTGGCTGGGCTCCTTCCTGTAATCCTCCTTCTTCAGCCTCCCAGAGTGCTTGGGTAACAAGCATGTGCTGGCATGCCCAGTTCTTTTTTTAAAAAATATTATAATAAAAATATTCAAAAATAAAGCAACTACCGTTACTCATATACATTAACTATACTATATCTTTAACACGGGTCTCAAGACATTTCTTTTGCACTTACTGTGGCCCAGGTCAGCCAAAAAATTGGATAACCACTCTGTAGAGAAAGAAGGTGGAAAAAAATGTCAAGTAGTTAGTGTATAATGGATAACATGGGCTATATTTGGAAAGGCATTAAATGAAAGAGATAAGCTCAGGAAAGAATTAGCTAGTTTAGGACACTCTAACATAAAATTTATCTTGGGAGTCAGATTTCACTGAAATAGCAATATTTCCAAATTTCCGCAGGGCCACTATATCTTGAACATTAAGCAGAATGCCACTGTCTACCTTGAGTCCAATAGTCAAATGTCATTCACTCCTTTATCTTTAAACCAATATTACTCATATGGAGTGGGTGAGGAACTAGAGCTGGACCTGGAGAGAGAGAAAAAAAAGTAACAAAGCATTACCACCGGTTCGCAGAAAATTATTGTAAGTGGGTTAAAGACTACACTACAGCAAACAAGAACTGTTATCAGATAGATAAATGATGATGATGATGATAGATAGACAGACAGACAGACAGACAGCTAGATAGATAGATAGAGCAAGTATAATAGCCTCTTCTAAATTTCAAAGGAATATTTTTGAGAGATTTGTGAAGTTTTATCAAGGAGGAAAATAAGACCATTATCTTACAGCTTTCTTCTCAAGGCAGAGTATATAAATCCAAACAATATTCAAAGTCCCTTGACAGACCAAGTATAGAACTTGGATAAAGGGACTTGGAGAGAGTGATCTGGTACTAATTTCAAGGAGCTGAACTTAATTTTCTTCTTTGCAATGCATGATAGTCATTGTTTAACATCATTCCACTTCTACCTCAAAAATCTCTGTAAGAGAAACCTTATGGGGAATTTGTGTTCCTCACAAAAATTTGTGTTCTTCAGGTTATGCCAGAGTTCTAAAAGGAGTGAGCTTGGACTTGGTGACTCCTGGAATTTCTTACTTGTCCAAGCAATAGCTTTAGTCACCATCCAGGGCACATGAAAAGCAGAAAGAATCTGTTTAGAGACAGAGTTAAACAAATTGTGTAGGTGACATCTGGTAATACTAGAACCAGGAAGGGGACAAAAATTGTCACAGGTCGGTCCTTATGAGATTACTGGGCCACAGAAAAACTCAGAAAAGCTTAGGAGACATACTGAAATAAGACTAAGGAGATAAGGGTTCTGAAGTGAATTTTTCTGTTGACTAAGCCTTTTAGGGCAAGCTATTCTTTTATTTTGGACTTCATTCCTATATTCTATAAAATGAGGGAGTTTGATTTAATTGGACTTCTACTACAAATATTACAAGGATCCAGAAATCAGTCTAATGGAGAGAACCAAGCAGAATGGAGATTGGCACTAAGTCAATGTCAAAGTCACATTATTCATCATTGAAACACAATATCAAACACCTACAAGTCCAAGGAGAAGAGATTTATTTCAGCTCACGTTTTTAGTTCGTAGTCTACTGGAGCCAAGGCAGAAAAAATGTGAAGGAAGCATCTGATGGCAGAAATCTGCTCACATCATGGCGGCCAGGAAGCAGAGAGAAAAGGGAGGAGCCAGGGAGAGAGATCTACTTTCCGGGTCATGACCCCATTCATCTATCTCTTCTGACTGGGCCCTGCTTCCTAACAGTACACTCAACTGCTGAATTCACCAGTGGATTCTCCCACTGAGTACAGTGTCCTCATGATCCGAGCAACCTCCAGAACCCCCAACCCTGAGTGCATGAGAGGTTTGGGGGCCATTCTTAATCACAAGAGTCATTAAGTGAAAAATGCATACACTTCCAAAGGGGCAGATGCTATCTATGTATTCCAGATAATCAATAGTACACAGTAACAGAGTTGCCAAAATTTCAAGTTTTTCAAGGGAAGCTAGAAACACAGAAAGAGTAAAATTATTCAAATTATTATGTATTATTGAAATGTAATTTTAGTACTATGAGTTGAACACAGAAACTTTACACTGAGATACATCTCTTGGTTTTTCATTATGTTTAATTTTAAGGCAAGTCTTTGCTAAGTTGCCCAGGTTGGGCTCAGACTTGTGTGTGTCATCATGGCCAGCAGAAGGAAGATCTTGAGAATACAGGTCAAACCAAATTGGTCATAGATTAGAAACAAATATTCAGAACTAATTTAATTTTTAATCACTCTTTTTCCCAAACAAAAAATGAGAGTTAGTATATAATGTGGGGTGGGATCAGACTTGTCCCCCAGGCAGTGAGATAATAATCCTTAAACTAAATCATTTGAAAGGATCAATCTATCTTTGCAATTAAATTTAAAGTAACTGCCTGATAAATGACATTTTGTTTTCTCTACATAGAATCTATTTCTTTCTCTCATTTGCAAAATGTTTGGGTTGAGCTCCTATACACCTTTTTTTCTCCCTGAAGACTTGTCTTCCTCCTGCACTCAATTGAAGCTGTGTTCCTGATGTCATCCATCACCTCCAGAAACACTCAAAAGGCAGTTGCTTTGCCCTCATTCTTGACGAATTTGTAGCAACTCAAACTATTAACACCACCACTTTGATAAGCCATTCTCTTCTGGGTTTTCATGTTTCTAATCCCCCTGTCCTAGAATCTTTTGTTGCCTCCTATTTTCTGTCTACTCCCTATATGTGGTGTTGCTTCCAGTCTCTGTTCCTAGTCCTCTGTTACTCACTTTAAGTTCTTACTGAGATCTGACCTATAACTTCAGCTTCAAATATCATTACATTCCCTTATATAAACAAATAAACATATCTTGATCTGTCCTGAGCTATGGCTCTCCATTTCCTATGGCCATTTTAATATTATTACTTCAACTATTTTGTTCACTCCACAAATTTAAAATGCTCCAATTTTACTTATGATTTTCCCATCAACTTCTCCTTCATAATCCTGTTATTGCTGCTATGAGATCTCTTATATATCTTCCACCATTCCTCCACTTACCCTGAAGTAGTCATCTTTGACTGGGTTCACTTTGACTCAGCTCACTTACCTCCTGTTTACAGTGTGGGGAGCATTCATCATTTTTTTTCTGAAGAAGTTGTCAGTCCTTACTATTCAGGACTGGGTACACTGATTGCAGATTTCTTACTCCCTCACTCAAATCACTATCATCACTTGCTACTTGTTTCACTGTGTATCACCATTTCCCTTGGTCTGTGAGATAAATACCAGCTTCCTTCATCTGGATTTCCAACCCCACTAACTCTTGGTCTTTGGCTCTCTTCTTCACTCTTTCTCCCTCAGTACTGAAGATCTGTGGCAGACAAATCAATTGGATTGATTGTGGCAGAGAAAGCATTATTTTCCAAAGTCTATATTTTTTTGTGCTTAGAATATCCTGTCTTATGATTTCCACCTGTTGAAATCCTACTGAATATTCAAGGCCCAACTATAACTTGAATCTTCTGAAAGAAAGGAAGGAAGAAAGACAGAGAGAGAGAGAGAGAGA
>NW_004955428.1:2844176-2874266 GCF_000276665.1 Chinchilla lanigera
AGAAAGAGGAAAAGAAAGAAAGAAGGAAAGAAAGAGGAAAAGAAAGAAGGAAAGAAAGGAAGGAAGGAAGGAAGGAAGGAAGGAAAGAAAGAAAGAAAGAAAGAAAGAAAGAAAGAAAGAAAGAAAGAAAGAAAGAAAGAAAGAAAGAAAGAAAGAAAAAGAAAGGAAGGAAATAAAAAGAAAGAAACCAAACCTTTCTAAATTACCCAAGCCAAAGTGATTTCTTCCTTATCAGAGCTCAGGGAGGTATTTTTGAATACTGCTTCCTCATCCAGAGGTCATAAAGGAGTCTCAGATGTTAACCTCTAGATGCTTTATTGCCTCACCTTTAATGTGTAGCTCTGAATTAGCTTTATATATGATATGAAATAGGGGACCAGTTACTCTTCGAGGGATAGATATATAGCTTTTTCCTAGAAATCTTGACATCTACCCTTCTCCCAATTTTATGCAGGCCCTGTTTGGTCTGAAACCAAAATTCATTATGCAAGTCTTGGTTTGTAGGACCTCAGTTCTATTTCATTGGCCTGTTTGTCATTTCCTGCACTAATTCCATACTAGTTTAAGTCATTAAAACTTTTATAGTAAATCTTCATATCCAGTAATGATTGTCCTTTTGTTGTTTTTCTTTATGATTATCTTGCCTATTCAAAACCCTTTTTCTTTCCATACTAATTTTAATGTCAACTTGTCAATTACACTTCCTTGCAAAATGCTGAGTGGAAGTTTGATATTAATATTGTCTTTATATATATTAAGGCAATGTGTCTCTTACTCTTCTGTGGTTTTCTATCTTTTTGCCTGAATAAGTTTCATTTTTATATTCTTTGGACTTAATTTGTTTTTTTCAGCTTCTGAAGATGAAATTTTTTGAATACTGAAGTAAAAGTTCATGTTTGCATTAAAAGTTAAAGGCTGTTTTTCAAAGATAGGTGCACTTTAATTTTGAATAATTTCTGTTTTCTTATACATTTTATTACTAATATTTTCTATATTTCCTTGTGAATGCTGCTTTGACTCATGGGTTATTCATAAATATGCTGTTCAATCACATAGTTTGTAATTTTCAAAACATCTTTCTGTTACTAATTTCTAGTTGAACTCCTGAGAATTAAACTAAAAACATATTTTGTAAAATTTCAAAAAGAATACTTGCATAATTTCAAGGAATTATAAAATTTTCATTCATTTAAAACTTGTTGAGATTGGTTTTATGTCCCAGAATACAGTCTATTTTTATAAGGTAAATAGGTCTAATTGGTTGAAAATGTTATATTTTCTATATTTTTAACTACTTTTCACTCAGTTGTTGCATTAATTACTAAGAATGGTGACATTTTCAAGTATAATTTTAGATTTTTCTATTTCTATCAGTTTTTGTGTGGCATATTTTAATATCCTACTGTAATTTAAACATACATCTTAAGTAACTACTGCATATATGCTTTGTGAATTGATGTTTATAATATATAATGTCCTATCTGACCCTCAATTATATTTCTTGGGTAAAACCTATTTTGTCTAATATTAACATGCTCACTTTCTTTCAGCTTATGAATATATGACAAATATATTCTTCTATCCTTTTACATTTAACATATCTATATCTTTATATTAATTTCATGTACACAGCACATATATGTGTCTTTCATCACTAATTTCAAAATTGTGCCTCTAATTAGTTTATTTCAATAATGTTTAGGGCAATTATTGACAAAGTAGAAGTTAAATCTATCACCTTTATAAATGTTTATATTTCCAATATTCTTTTTTTTCCTCTTTAGCAATCATACAGATTATGTATTTTTTATTTTTTATTTTTTCTCTGCAGTTGGCTTATTAGTTATATGCTCTTCTTAAAAGTTTTGACATTATGCATTTCAGTATTACAGTTTGTACTAAAATAAAATTGTTCCTTAACACACAATGAAAGAACCCAATTGTGTATTCCAAGACCTACTCTCCTATAATTCATACTTTGTCACTTTACATTTTCATTTTATTGATATTAGAAATGCTACAGTACAATTTTACTATTTTTGCTTTAAACAATCATTTATCTTTCAAAGTTATGAAAATAAGTAAAAAAACAAGTTCTATTTGCACCTTTATTTTCAACATTAGTGACACTCCTTGGTATCACACCCCTTCTTCATGAAGAAGTAAATTTAATTTTTCTTATAAGGCATCTTACCTGGTGAATTCTAGCCTTTCATAGTTTGTAACAAGCCTGCTATAGGTTTCTCTGCTGTGTGATGTAAAATGTCTTTGTTCTCATATTCTTTGTTCTCAGGTTTCTCATGTTCTCATATTCTTTGTTCTCAAAAATCTTCATGATTATTTCTTTATCTTTGATTACAAAGACATCTTAAATTTTGTTTTTGGGTTATTTATTGTGCTTGGAATTTTCTGGGCTTGGATTTGTGGTTTGATATCTTTCATTCTTTTTGTAGAGTTGTGAGCATTTATCTTTCCAAATATTTCTTTTCCCTCGTTCTTTTTCTCTATTGAAAGCCCAAATACACATGTATGAGATCATTTATTATTGTCCAAAACTCTTGAATGTTAGTATTTTTGCCTCTTTTGCTTTCCACTTTGTGTCATTTCTACTGATTTATCTTCAGTATTGCTTATTCTTGCCTCAGTTATGTGAAGTTAAGTGAATCTGTCAATAAAATTTTTCAACTTTATTATATATTTTTAAAGTTTTTATTTATAACTCACCCTTTCTCATGGCTTCATCTTTCTTTGGAAGTTTTTCAACCATGCATGAATATTATGCACGTTTTCCAGTAGATTCTTTTAACGTAACTGTCGTAATTACTAAAGTCCCTCATTGTTTCAACACTTTGATCATCTTTATATTTAGAGCTTTGATTTTCTTATATGTAGAGAGTGGGTTGTATTTTCTTGCTTTTTTGATTGTCTTGTAACTTTGTAATGAATGTCAGTCATTATATTTAGGACACTAGAGGCTGAAGTAATTAGCACTTAATGCATCTCTTCGTTAAGGTATTTGAGTGAGTACTGAGTTCATTATGTAAAGTAATAAAGTGTCTCTGTACATCCATGTGCCAAAGACTTCAAATTATTTTAGGGACGGGCTAGTGTTGCCTTATGGTTAGATTGGGGATGGGCTAGTGTTGCCTTATGGTTAGATTGGGGATGGGCTAGTGTTGCCTTATGGTTAGATTGCGAGCTGGGTTGCCAGGTGATTTTTCTATGTTCACACTTAAACCTTACATTTCAGTCTTTGCTGCCACACATACACTGCAGAGGAAACCTCTCTCCCTGCTCTTATTTCTCCCCATGGCTGTATTTAGATGCCAGGCTTAGTGGAAAGCACTCCTCCTTATCCCAGTTCAGCTTCAACAATAGGTATGCTCTGTGCTCCAGAAACTTGAGGTGGGGTTTTTCAACGTTGCTGCTTTCCTCTTCAAACTGCATTGCCTCTGAGGTATGTTTGGGGCAAATATTTCCAGCCCTCCCTATTGGCAGCAGACCAGCCTTGGTATCGCTCTGGGATTCAGAGCCCATACTTTCCTGTTCCCTTACACAGACAGGAGACTTGATCTTCTAATCTATTCCCAGCCACAGTGGTTCTTTGTTCCCTATGAGTGGCAGTATTCACTCTTTGATGCCTTAAAGATTTTTATTGACAGGAGAGAAGAAGCTCCGAAAGGGGCAAAAATGGCTTTGAGTTTTTTCCGACCATCCAGATCATCTGCTGCTTGTCCGTGCCCCAAAGAAAGATGATCCTTTCAGGCTCCCATACTTCTCTTCTTTAGCACCCAGCAAATAAAATCTAGCAATCCAAATGATTGTAGTAAGAGAACAATATATATATAGTGATTAAAGTGAATATAACCTAGTTAAGGAACAAGAGTCAGAAGCCAAAGTGTGAAATACAGCCAGGCATGGTGGTGCACGCCTGCAATCCCAGCACTTGGGAGGCTGGGTCAGGAGGATCACCCCGAGTTCGAGCCCAGCCTGGACTACAAAGTAAGTTCAAGTCGGAAGTACATAGTGAAAGCTTGTTTCAAAAAGGCAAAAAAAGTATGAAACACAATATAAATGTATTAAACTAATAATATTACTCTGTTGAGTCATAAATGGAAACTTCAAAACAGGGATTGTAATTGGTAAATGTTTAACAGTAGAAATGATTGCAAGGGACTAAGAAAAGTAATGAAGTAAATCCAAGGTTTGTTTAGAACACTAAATAAATCCAAACATCCTTCTCCTTGAAAGAGCAGCATAAATCTCAAGGGACTAGAATTTGGAATTCTTGGAGAAAACGGAAATTTAAAAATCATCTAATGGGAGCTTATTCTGCTGAGAGGCACCAACAAGCAAAGAAGAGATTTGTATGTTATTAGCCAAGCTAAATTAGCTCTGCAACCCTCGATGCATGCAACAAGTTAAGCCTTTAGGGAATGCAAGAAAGCATACATTATGTTAATTGGGAAACACTTTCACCTTAAATTTCAATATAAATCTGTCCTGAAATGATTTTTAATTTCTTTCCATGTACTATGATAGGAAAGATAAAAATCTCATAGTTCTATTCTTGTATGGATTCTAGACATATCAAACCTTAGAATATTTTTTCTTTATCTCTCAGTTTTAACCATCTGGCATGAAAATGGTAAATACAAAAATGAACTTAAATATATGCACACTTCAGTTTATCATTCTCCCCCAAGACAATATATGTCATATTTCAGGAAGCAAATAGCTTTGCTAAAATGGATGTCTTCACTACACACCTATCAACTATTGAGTGTCTATGCCCAAATTCATGAGTCCAGGTATTGTTCTGACCATAAATTTTGGACCAACAAATGAGCACCTCCAATCACCATGGATGCTAAGAACATAGAGCAAAGACACCAGCACCTATCAGGATTGTATTTGATCATTCCATTATATCTGCTAACTTTTTGGAGTCAAGATGAATTTAGAGTTTGGGGTGATAGACTGTCAGCCTGATTGCATGCAGTCTAATACTTGTCCACTGAAAATAGTTGAGCACCTCTGGAAGCCACTCTTCTAGGAGTTTGGGACTTACCAACAAACATAGGAAAGATACCCACTTTTAACGATGCCTACATTCTCTAATAAGAAATATCTCCTCAAGGGTCACACTCTCATAAGTTGAAAGGAGATCAATGGTAATAGCAAGTAACTTGTATTAAGTGCTTCCTATGAACTGCACATTTTTCTTCTTAGAGCTTCATACATATCAATAATCAGGCAAGTTCCATTGCTATCCCTGATGCATACTGTAGAATATTTAAGCATAAAAGCCTTGCAGTAATCTCAGGTTGGACATACAAATCAACTAGTACATCAGCGAGTGAGCAACAAAAAGCTAGAGGGAGAGAATCTTCAAATTAAAAAAATAAAATATCCCAGTTTTGCTTTTGGCTCACTCAGTATGTGGATTTTCCTCCAACTCTACTGTAACAATGAAAAATAACCATATATGGCAACTAGAAATGCAGAACAAGACATTCTTAGGACATTTGAAACATCTTGTACCATTAGTGGAGAAAAATATTACATGTACATGTGAAAACCAATTTAGAAGGCATGGTGTTCTGCAGTAAAAGGATCATATGATATTATAACCACAAAACCCAAAATTACATAAAGATAACCTCCTGGATAAACATTTTGCATGTCTGCCAAATTTCGGTTTAGAAAAACCTCAATTCAATTCATAAGGCTGCTGTGGGATCTGGAGTCTTTGACACCCGTTCCTCCCTGCGACATTGCAAACTACCAGGAGTACTGTGCAGAGAACAGTGCAGCAAACAGTACAGAAGTGCAGACTTTTGGTAAATCTGGTTGAACTGATCTGCACCTTCAAATTAAGAATAACAGTGTGAGCCTAAAAGTCCAGACAGAGCCGAAGAGTGAAAAAATGTAACAAAAACTTTTCTTATCCTTGATTCTAGGAAGAAACAGACAAGTTAAATTCATATTTTTATGAATTTCATAATTTGTACAAAGCAGTAACACCGTCAGCTAGAAGATGGAGTTAAACTGTGCTCTGTGTAAACAGTCTTCTCTGAACTAGCAACTTTAGAGACTTAATTTGCTTACACTCAATTAAATTTTTGCACACTACCGATATGATAAACTATTTTGGATTGTTGGGTTTGTCCCTAAAACTTAAAATAAACTGAGGCTTCCTTTCCCCGGAGTAAGACTGAACCAGAAAACAATTTTAAACACAGAGGAGATTGGAAAGAGGACTCTGATCTTTTTCATTCAACAGAATAGTGTTGTATGCAAGGAGAGAAGGTCAGCACTCCCCTTGACAAGGATGGAAGAGGCCCTTGGACCTGACAACATACACATGGTTAAGGCATGGCCTCGTACTTCATTCAACAGAATAGATGCCCCCAAATCCATGATTGTGTATAGCAGTTCGTTTCCACTGAAATAAAATCTACTGTTTCTTCCACACTACTTTAGTTTGTAAACAATTTTAAAAGTGTTAAATGTAAATAAATTTTGATAATATGATTGATTAATCAGTTAATACTATCTCAGTTCCTGTTAGCCTTGCCTCTGCCCTTCTGCCTCTGGAGAAAAACAGAAGAGAAAATGAAAGTAGTTCCTAGGAGTAAAGGTCATCCAACTAATCACTCTGATGAGATTCCAAAAATAAAATAAATATTGATAGTAACATATACAAAAGGATGTATTGCATGTTTTCATTGTATCACTTGGTTTTGGATACTACTCTAATTTCATGGTTAAACTAGCACTGAATTCCACCAACATATTTTCCATTTTAAAATAAGAAATTCTGACCTGAGTTTTGTTAGATGGATACCTTGAAGTAGTTGAATTATTGAAAATAGCCTTAACACAGTCTTCCATGAAGTATGCATACTTCTACAAGTTTGAATACATTTATTTATAAGTTAACATTTTAAAAGTTTGTGGGTGTGTAATGCATCTATCTCTAAATATTTATGAGTGTACTCCACCATTAAGTCAGGAGATAGCCAGGAATGGAAAAACCGTAAGAAACATTCTAAACACAGCGGACATATTCAAATGTCAGGTTTTTTTAAAAAGTAATGAACCCAGTATCCAAATTCCTGACTGCATTTCGAGAGTTTGCTGGTTTTAGGTCATCACCTCCAATGAAAGGAAACTTTCCTATTAATTACCTTATGAATCATACCAGAAGTCATAGTCTGTTAGGAAAAATATAAGTGGAGCTACAATAAGGGGAGGGAACTTCCAATTCTTGGAAAAACTTAATGAAAGAAAATTCTTAGTTCTCCTGTCTAATTGTTTAGGCTTTTTGTGTCTTCAAATGGATGACAGAGAAAACTCCCTGGTCCACCCTCTTACTGAAAGCAAACCTATTCTCATTGCTATTTGATTGTAAATGTGTCAGAGAAGCCAGACTTTTCATGCTGTGCTATCTAAGTGAGAAGTGAGGACAATAAATTTTGTCTGAATGAAAAAATGGTCCCTGCTATGACCACAATGGGTTGGATGCATGAGGTGTAAGCCTCCATACTTTCTGTGTTTCACTACCTGTGAACTTTTGACTGAAAAAATGCTTCCTTCAAGACTTGATGGGTATTCCTTGAAAAACACGATCTTTCGATTTTTTTCTGCCATTTTCTGTTTTAATAAGTAAGAGAGAAGAGTAACACAGTAAAAAAAAATGCCAAAGTAGACTTCATATTCTTGGGCATATAGGAAAAGGCAACCATGAACAGCTAAAGCATTAGAGGAGGTATCATGAACAGTTCCATTGTCTAGGATCCCTGTTTATCCTGGGACATAAATAAGCATATCTGGCTAGTGAGATCATTAACTTCCACATGTCTTGAAATCTGTTGGGTTTTTCTGCTTTTAAAATCATAGAACTATTTAATTATAACTCCCTAAATCTACCCTTAAGAAATGATCTGAACAGTTTTCATATCCACAGTAAAATATTAGCTCTTTCTTGTCTTCTAATTCTGAAAAAAATGCAGGCATAGAAAAGTGTATCTTTTTAAATTTAAAAATAGTAACTAATGCATAAAAATTATACTTATTAATGAAGCACTATATGATGATTTGATACATGTATATATCATATAATATTTAAATCAGTTTAAATGTATCTATCTCCTTTAACATTTATCATTTCTCTATGATTAAAGCTTTCAAAATCTTTTCTTCAAGTTTTTTGAAAAGTTCAATCCATTACTTTTTTCTCTCAGGAGTGTCTCATAAAAGAGAAAGAATTCCATAAAATCTTATTTTATTTTTAACAACATAAAATAATGTTCCATATGCATACCACATAATGTAGTTATTATCATTTTGTACATTCTTTTCCATCACCAGGGTGCTTTTATAAATGCACATTTTCTTATTGTAATTTATACAGAAAATATGCACTTTCTTCATTTATAACATTAAATTATATTGCTACTTTTCATATTTATAACTTTTAGAAAAAGGATAATCTCTACTAATTTACTTAAGCATTTTCTCATTTTGGACGTGTATGTTACCATAAAATATTTGATTTTTTTAACTTCTTTATGTATTTTTCTGGATACTTCCTGGATGTCTAGCAGTGTGACCCTAGGATTATTGGAACAAAACAATGTCAATATCTTCCAGCTCTATCACTCTGATCCCTCAAACTATGTGTGTCTTTCTTTATTCTTCCAGGCAGTATGTTTCAGGGAAGGTTGGTAGATGACACATGCCTTGCGCTAGGTTTTCTCAGTATTTTAGGCATGTTCTCAATAAAGGACAAGATCTCACACCAAAGAATGATGATAAGAAGTCAGAGAAAACTACAAGCTACATTATACATGTCCCATAAGTGCATGTGGGTTGAGCTCACCCTCAGTCAAGAAGTTACAGCCTGGAAGACCCAGTCACAGGGCCTCATGTGACTCCGTGAAGTTGACTCTGTTTACGAGACCCAGCCTCTCAGTGGAACTCCCTGAATGTGCTGACTCCAGGCAGGTTTTCATCAAGCTGTGTTTTCACTCCTTCTCTTGGCACACTGGACGCCAAATCCCAGATTTAGGCTGAGAATCCTTCACCACAGAATGAGTCGCTCCCAGTTTCCACCTGCCACCGTTGCCAGTGCCTGCACCGCCATCTGCGGCGGTTGTTGCCTTTTGCAAATAGCTGGGTTGTGCTGTCAACACCAGCTAAAAGTGGGAGGAAGGGTTTTAATTCAATGGGAGTTGATATTTTTTCTCTAGCTTTTTCTAGTGTTTATCAGAAAGATGGTTCCTCACTCCTCTGTGTTCCCCATTCCCAGTGAATTCTTAACTATTCTTTCCGCCCACTCAGTCCTTCTCAGCCATACTTTGTAAATAGTGTGTTCTTATATCACAGTAATGTTATAGTAGATACAAAAATGTGTACTAATTCTCAGAAAGAGTTGTTCCAGTTTTCACAGCCACTCGAACTGAGTAAGACAGTCTCACAACAATCTTGATAACATTGACTTTTCTCAATTGTACTTTTAGTGTCAACAAATATTCTAAGAAACAAAGATGGTATCAAAATTACTTCTCAAAGCCAGACAAGGTGATGCTTGTAATCCCCGCCTGTAATCTCAGGGAGGCTGAGGCAAGAGGATTACAAATTCAACCTGGGCAACTCATTTAAAAGTCAACCTGGGAAAGGGGTGTTAGAATAAAGGTCCTGGGTTCAATCCCCAGTACCACCAAAGAAGGCAAGAAGAAAGGAATTCAAAACCATAAAGTGTCCTGTATCTGTAGCCTCAAAGGAAAGAACAGCCATGACCCCAAACTGTGTCTCCCTCTACCTCAAGGCCAACTGTGTCTAAGTATCCCAATGATATAGGGCTATAAATCAGTATATTTTTCACTTAGTATTCCTCTTCAGAGTTACCATTATCTGCTCATGATCACATTTTTCAAATGAAATTCCAACAGTATAAAGAATTAAACACAAGTTTAATTACCTCTAGCACACCACCTAACCCCAACTACAAATTTGAACCTTAGTCCTTTCAAAAACGGCCAATAAATACGTTATTCTTGACACTATTCCAGGATTGTGATGCATTCTTTTATTTATTTATTTAGCCCCAATTAAGAAATGATTCATCCATCTGTTTAGTTCATTTGACATGTCTGTGAAACTCACGATTTACAAGTGTTAAAACAAGTGTCAACTTTATTTAGGGCAAAATATTTCTTGAGGCCAAAATAGAGAAGCATTATAATCTGTTTAAAGTCTTTATGATGCATGATGTCAATATTTTCTGGATATCACCTCATTTACAAAATAGCATTGTCAATGATGTCAGCGTAAGTCAATCAATCTTTGATGTGCCACAGGGTAAAAATATCTCTATGTGGACACCTACTCAGGCACACCTAGTTTTCTAACGTTGTTGTGCTTTACCTGAAAGATTTCAAGAGGCAAATATGGTTACTGAATTAATAAGCAAGAATTGGAAAAGAATTCCTCATGAACACACAAGCTGAAATCATCTTAATAATCGACCCATACACTGGCTTCAAAAACCCACACAAGTATACATGCACAACAAATTTTAGTTTTCTATGGTGAAAACACAGTCTCCATGAAAATGTTTGGAAATAATTTTAATTAATTCAACTAGATTTATTTGTTTTTGTTTTTTGTTTTTTTCTCCAGTACCGGGAACCGAACTCATGACCTTGCGCTTGCCAGGCAGGCGCTTTTGCCGCTGAGCTAAATCCCCAGCCCCTTCAACTGGATTTATAACAATAGTTAAATTCCACTGAATAGGTTTTCCTTCATCACATTATTTCTGAAGTATTTGCTTTTGAAATTTTACTGTATTTATTAAAAACTTGTTCATTTTCCAGGTTTTGCTTGAAGGTCATCAGTTTCATGAATGACTTTGTCTTTACATTTCTTACCCTTTGCTGTCCCTTGTTACCCATCTCAACACAGTAATCTCTCCTCCCTCTGAATCCCCAAAGCATGTTAACATAACACTTTCTTTTTTTTTTTTTTTTTTTTTTTTGGTTTTTCTCCGGTACCGGGAACCGAACTCACAACCTTGCGCTTGCCAGGCAGGCGCTTTGCCGCTGAGCTAAATCCCCAGCCCCTAACATAACACTTTCTATGATAATGTATCACATTCTCCCTGGTGTTACAATTACTTATGTACACACCTCACCTTCTATGCGTCACTGAAACTGTCTTGAGGTTCATATCCATGTCCCCTGGGAGTCTACATAATTAAAATATTATGGTTAAAATAATGTAGACTACCAATATCAAAAGTTGTCACTCATTAGCCAACTGTGTGTGTGTTAGACTTATATTTTGCCTAATTTTTGCCTGTCTATACATACATTTAAAACTGTTACAATTAAATCATCTTTCGCTTTCTCAAAAGTTAAAAATTATGCATGGAAAATGATGATGAACAGACACGTGCACACCACTTCAGTTCCTTTTTGTCATCTGATTTGCCATATTTACACTGAAATCAGATTTTGAAGAAGAAAGAAATGAGACTCAATGTGAGTGAGAAAGAGAGAGATTGATTCACATCACCCAAAATTATTTCCCCAAGGAACACACACTTCTTTCCATTAAGTGATCAAATGCAAGAACAAGAGGACAAGGGATTCATTACATCAGAGATCTACTTGATACAGCAAAGCATGACCTAAAGCAAAGTGGTAATTAGAACCTGAAGTACAGTTCCAACCCATTACCCACAGCGAGCAATTGTTGGATTTCAACAACTTTAATGGAGGCCTGACTTTTGATGTCATTGTCTCAAAGCTATAGTTATTGTTCCATGGGAGACAATTCCCTTCCATTTTCTTTTCTTCTGTGTAATTAAGATTAATAATCTCTTATGATTTAAAAATTAGGTAACATCATTTCATATCCCATTGTTTAAAATGTCCTTCAGAAAAAAATCCTATTGCTTTCATTTTTTCAAGATCAGAAGAAAGTTCAGGACAGACTAATTATGTTTTTAACAGTAAACAATTCTTTAATAATGAAAAGTATCAACAAAGAGGATTTTTTTAAAAACTCAAAACTATGTAACATTGAAAATGTCCTTGATGTTTACTCTACGTGAGTGTGGATTTTATTAGAACACTCATTGTAAAGGGGTTATTTTTACTACCAACTCCCAACATCATGTAGTCACTGTTTTTCATTACTCATAGCTTTTTCAAGGGTCTGTACAGACAGAATTAAAAGAAACCAATCTATACAGAATTTTAAAAAAAACAAAGATAAGGTCCATTTTTAAGAAAGATTTCCAGAATTTTCCTGAATTCATTTATACTCCTTGAAACTACAGTAGAATGTGAACACATACACAATTAATCATTAGTTTACAATGGTTAGCAATAAAATAACTTTACTTTATTACTTTCTTTTCCTGGGTAAAAAAAGAAGAAGTTAATAAGGAGTGTATGGTCAAATCAAACCACTCATCCAAATTCCACCTTTTAGTGCATAAAATAGAAATAAAGCAGATGTATGAGAAACAACATGTGGTAGCAACTAGGAAAACCAAGTTGACCAACTTGAATGTATTTGAGCTTCATCATTAGTAATTATTTAAAGAAATGAAACAAATGAACACATGTAGCAAACTTTTTAATTTTGGAGCAGACCAATTTCAAATTAGTTCAGGAAAGGTCTTGCCATTTGCTTGATTGAATGATTTAAAGAAAAAGCTAATGTTTTTCAACTGTAGATTGTTACTTTCATCATCTATGTGTTCACGAAATAATTATCTGGCTAAAAATTTCAAAGAAAATGCTTCTGTCTAAGTCTTGGTGTTAGATTTGTTATTTTTTTCAGTATGTCTGTCTCACTTCTATTAAAGGAATACTTCTTTCCTTTGAAGAGCTCACTCCTTGTAAGTTAGGAGGTGAATCTGCCTGGGGTCACATGGTATTCATGTAACTCACCATGCGGCCAATCAGAACACTCTATCCCCATCTCATTCACAATGATTGGATGAACACATTACCTCAAAAACAAAGCAAAATATTTGATGGGATTTGGTATATACTTGGTATGAGAGACTTTTTCTTCCTTTTGGTCAAAATTCAAAAGGATATATTTTTGTAGGTCATTCCTTCCTACCATTGTGAGAAGCTGCCTGTCCAAAAAAGAGAACCAATTGGAAAATGCAGCTGAGGGATAGATAAACAAAGCACTGTGGACATCATTTGAAATCCTGAATCCTCCTCTAACTGAAGGTCTGCCATCCTTGGGTGGATGACTTCCTATTCCAAAAAAAATTTATACATATTTGACTCAAGGTAATATGAGCTAGAATTTGAGTACTTGGGAACCAAAAGTTTCCTTACTAATAAAACTGTGGTGCCATTTTCTAAGTTATTGCCAGATACTATGTACTATAATGAAGCAAAATCAAATGAATAGTCAAAATCATTGTGCATATCTCAACTTCCTCAATAATAGGAAAAGCTTAAAAGGAAAATCAGTATTCAATTACATTACCAATGTCACTGTAGTTTTTTTTTATATAAACATCCAATTCACCTCATGTAAATTCTTTTCATATATCATGTAGTTTTAGAATATAAGAAAGACTTTGGGTTGCCTCTTCCCTTACCCTCACTTTGGAAATAGAAAATCTGAAGAATGATAATAATAAGTGCCTTGTGAAACATCATACATATATCAAAGAACTATATTCAAATGAACCAAAATTTGTATCTATAATTTACCACATGCTATAAAATTATGCCTTTTAGAGTATCTAGATTATTTTGAGATGAAGTGACTTGAGGCCTTACTACAATATTGGCATTTCAAGGAGAGCAAAATGCACACAAGTGACTCTACTTATTGATCCATTCAGGTGCCCATTAATTTTTCTGATAGAAGGATGTATGAGATAAGCCAAATCTCATTAAAAATGCACAATGAAAAATAAATTAGCTGATCTCTTTAATACTTTTAAAAGTAATAAAGTATTAAGTATTATAAGTAACTATCAGATAGAAAAAGGTAAACATCATTATAATCTCAAGATGAATGGTAAATTCTATTAAATATCAGAGCCAAATTACAATCTGTGTCAACGGTGCTGATCAAAAAGAATGTTTTCAGGGCTGGGGATTTAGCTCAGTGGCACAGCACCTGCCTGGCAAGCATGAGGTCATGAATTCGATTCCCAGTACCAGAAAAAAAAAAAAAAAAAAAAAAGGAATGTTTTCCTTAGGATAAGGATCACGTATCATTCTCTTTCCAAGTTGATAGCCTAGATACAGTAATAACTAAATTCCAAGAACCAGACAATAATAGAATTAGAGAATTCTAGTAATCAAAAAGTCTTTGTGACCAAGCTATTAGCTGCTCACTAGTTGAATCACTTGGTTTTTTTCCTCCCATATCTTTATTCCAAAGGACTTCTATTATTGCTTTGCTAGGGATAATTACTATAAAATATTTAGTGTAATTTTAAACCAACTCTTTTAATCTTCAGCCAAGATATTCCATTAGACCAAAAAGAATCAAATGTTTGCTTTTGGAATTGCTGCATAATCACAGAAAGTAAATTTTTAGGCTTAGAAAATGAACCAACAAAGGAATTAGGCAAACCCAACCTGGTCACAAGCAAATGCAAGTGAATTTGCATTTAGCTCAGCGGCACAGCACCATTAGCAGAATTTAAAAGCACCTATTTTAGTAATTTTTTGAATTATTTTAAACTATCTAATAAATTAGTTGATATAACTAATTTTTTTTTACATTCTATTTCAAGCTGGTAACTTAGCTCAAAATGTCATTATTTTCAAAAAATGAATGTAATTCCATAATAAAATGCTACAATAAATCCTTCACATCTTTACTGGCAAAGCCTTGCAAGAGTAAAATAGTGCTCATAGTGCTTACACTATAATAATAGTAACTTTTTTCAAAATGTTCATGCCATTTTTATATCACTGAGATATTTATCCTTTATAATGATGAATCAGCATTTATAAAACAGTCAGATTAAACTCCTTGAATAGGTTTTCTTTCATAAACTCTGGTAAGTGCACTCCTTAACAGGCAGACAAGAACCATGCTATTCCCAGAAATCTGTTTTTCAGTCCCTGTTATGCTCCCTCCCTCCTTACTGTCACACTAATGAATCATCTTGTTGCCCTAATTCTTGTCTGGTCTTCTTTGCCTGTAACTCCCAGGAAGTTTACAAATACTTTTTATACCTTTAAATACGCACTCAGACTTTTCATACTTTTAAACTATCAAGTGTCCTGTTACAAAATGATGAAATCACTTAATGCACTGACTGTTCTACTCACCAAGCTGGTGGAGGAAAGTTGGTAAATGGCTATTTCAGTATATTCCACATACAGATGCTTCTTATCTTTTATCTTCATGTAACAGAACAACAAGCAGTGTACAATCCTGCTGCTTTTTATATGCTGTCTCTCATTCCCTGCCTCTAGGAAATTTGTCCAGCTACTTCCTTTCTCCAAATCATTTTGCTTGGGGCTGGAGATTTAGCTCAGTGGCACAGCACCTGCCTGGCAAGCACGAGGTCATGAGTTTGATTCCTGATACCAGAAAAAAAACAAAAAAGAGAAAAAAAAATCATTTTGCTGTAAGTATTGAGGGTCAGGTAGAGTCTAGGCCAACCACTTAAGCAGGGCACTAAACTTCATGAAACAAAGATATTTTCACCATGGGGAAACTTCCGTTTAAAAGTTTTTAAAGAGACCACACACTTTTCTCTCATTGGTAAAAATGCCACTATAAATCAGAGAACTAAAATTTAATGTTCGCTGGATCTAAACACTCCACTTTAATGTCAACAGACTCATGGAACTGTTTTGCTTCTGCCCCCCTTCTCTATCTTTTTTTCTAAGAATAAGTTTTTTCCCACACAATATAGTTTTAAAGTGCAAATAAATACAAGACGCAGTCACTGTTTGGATTCCGTGTTTTCACTTGGAACCAGTGCCTTACAGATTATGACATGCAGCACACAGAAAATGGGATTAGAAAAGGTTCTGTGGCCATAGGGTTGTCCTCGGGCTGTAGAAGGCAGGGAAAACCCTTCATTATTCTTCCCCTCAGACTGAGGAAGCTCATGATAGCTATGTGTCACCTCTAATGTCATCGGCTCCCTCTCAGGCTTTGTCTTCCTGTCTCCCTCTTTCCTTCACTGTCTCCCCACACCCCTCCTCCTCTCTCTCCATGGCTCCTAGGACCAAAGAAAGGCTGAAGAGCCTAAGAACAGACCCACCAGTCCCTAATGAATTAATAACCATGCCCAGCCCCAACGCAAGCCAGAAAGGACTATTCAATTCCAAACAGAGTGTTAGGAATTGTTAATAAGATGTACATTAAAAGTTAAAGAACTGGTTTTTTATTATTGTTATTCTTATGAACCTGTTAAAATATTTATTTTTTAGGGTAGTTTAATAATTGTTACATAAATCAATGTTCTTGTCAGCTAATTTTTAAAAATACACTACGAAAAGTTACAATGGAAATAGAAAAAGAAATCACTGTTTCTATCCAATAAAGTTAGGGCAGAGAGCTATCAATACAGCAGTGGTATAGCAGAACGCCCGGGTTAACTTTTTTCTATTATAGAGAGGGAGAAAATGATGTTTAAAAATATAACCAAGTCTCCTAAATTAAGAAATGGTCATTTACTTTTTGCATGAATGAAACAGATTTCTTGAGACAAAGCTAAAGAACATATCTTCCTTTACAATCATTTTTATTGCATTTCTTCTAGATAGTCAGACTGCAAATACATTGAGAAAGATAGGAGAATAAAATATGAAAGAAAACAACAGCTAACATAATGGTATAAATGTATATAGTTCCCCACAAGAAACCAATCAGAGATTCTCAGATCATCTGTACAGTCACCACTAATCCACATCAAGAGACCTCTTCACCTGGATGCAAAAGTTCTGTATTTCTGGTAAACCAAAGATGCCATGCTGTACAGCCGCAGATTCACCCTAATGGGGGACTTTTCATACAATGGTGCTTGACAAGAATATTCAGCAAGTAGTATCACTCGTCAAACATCTTTTTAACTTCTTTTCTGAAGCTCTGGTCTTAGATTGCTGATTGAATTTGGGAGGCAGAAAGTATGAGTGAAAAAATTCTAATAAGAATAAGCTAAGAAAAAACAAAGAGCTCAGGCTAACCTGTACACACACACACACACACACACACACACACACACACACACGCACTCACACTCAGCACAGCACAGCACAACACAAAATGATGTCATTCTGGATCATTTTGCCTGTTGTTCATCACTGTGCCATACACTAAAAAAATATTCCATGAAAGGTAAATGTTTTGAGTTGATTCACGAACTGAGGTCCTCACAAAAGAGGACTTCTGAAACTGTTTCAGAAAGTGGCAAGAATGATGTTCAAAGCAAGGGTTGGGGGAGGACATTGAGGGGTTTATTGACAATATGTCTTTTACTGTAATGGATTTTTTAAAAAAGTTAAATATTCACCATAATTTTCAATTACATCTCACAGGACAGGGCCAGGGCTGTGTTCTCAGTAACAGCTCACCTGCTTCGCACATGTGAGGCCCCGGGTTCCATCCTCAGCACCACCAAAACAACAACAGAACATGTATATTACAGCAGATGTCTATGGCACAATAGATCAGGAGTGGAACTTAGCAATCAAGTGGGGCAAATGAGACAGAATCAAAGAGAAGTTTGCATCAGCCAATCTATTACATAGTGAGCTGTGAGTGAGGAACGCTGTTGACTCAGTTCTGTGTGCTTTTGTGCGTTTGACTAAAATAAACTACTTTGGAGATAATTATTCACATCAGGAAAAAACAATGTCCAGCCATATTTAAAGTTCATATGAAGACAAAAAAAACCAAGAAATTATAGATTGGCAATATTCCTAAGATATAATGTTTACTCTAGTTAAATACTGTTTGGGATTCTTAAAAGTCTTATAGAGAGATTTTACAACTCAAAAATTGATTTATGGGCCCAACGACACCTAAATATATGAAAACTAAGAACAAATCAGAAGGGAAGACTATGTATACAGTTCACTGCAGAAACGGTGTTCACAGGATACATAATTATATCTAACTAACAAAATCAAGCTTGCCACCAGGGCGTCCTGTATCACCTGCAAAAGGCAGTTCCACTGGGCAACATTTCCATCAGTCTGCTATGAACTTTTATCTCAGTGACCTTGCAGTTCCTGGTGGAATAGTGGGGTATGACCTGAATGAAGACTATGTCATGACCACAATTCACTTTTTAATGGAGCAGGCATACATGGCACATTATCTAATAGAGTTTGAAGAATTCTGTGAAAGCTAAATTTGTTGAGGACCTGGAATCAAGGCCATTCTGAATAAAGAATATAGTTATCCAACTGGGTGCTACTGCAGAAACTGGAGCTTGTACCATTATAGTAATTTGAAAAAACACAGTATTATTTCAGTTTTCTGTGAAAATAAGTATATATTGAAAATACAATTATATTTACAAAAATCCACACTATACTACTTAGATAACAGAAGTAAATTTTAAACTGAGTTACTAAAACTAGAACTAAACATCTCTATGGCTTTTATCATTATAGTATCTTTGAAAATGCTTTACTATTATTTAAACTTCCAACAAAAATCAGTGCTGATTATATAATTATAATATACTACATTGCTTAGATAACAGAAGCAATATTTAAAATACATGCATCTGTGTCTTGATTGCTAGGGAAGTTCAATTAAATAATGTACAAAAAAGGCAAGTCTTAATTTGTTTTTTTAGTAAATATGTCATCATTGTCCTTCTTAAATTAACTGTCTGCACTTGTCTTATCATCACTTATGGGACTGACCTCATGAGAGTGTTTCAGAAAGTAATCCAAACCATGTAAATCTCAATAATAACAAGTGAAGCTAATTCCTTGAGAACAATAATTTATTTAAAGAATAGCTTATCTATAAACTATATGATCACTTCAACATCATAAAAGTTTGCTCAACTGAGAAATTTACCCCAAATTGACATATTTGGAAGTTACAGAGATATACTATGAAATAGAACTCACTGACAAATTAATATGCCTACAGCTTTCCCTCTAGGCTCATTATAGATTCTACACACTGAGAAATATTACACAACAAAACATACCAACCAAAAAGACTCAGAGAAAAAAAAATTGCAGTGTATATTTTTAGAAAATTAAAGCTAAGTTTAGTCACCATGCACTGGCCACATGCACACAAAAGTAACAACACTCTAGATATTCATCTCAAAGAGTTGGTTTGACTAGAATTATAAATCAAATCACCATATTCATGAGTGTTCTAAAGCCATATTTTATACCTTTGCACTATGTAGATGAAACCAGTTAAGAAATTTGCTGCCTATTGTCTAATATTTTCCCGTTAAGAGATTGTCTACAGATGACAAGGAAGAAAAATCTAAAGATTAATTACATATCATCTATTTTTAAGAAACTATATAATTATGCACAGACCAACCACCTCCCCAGATAGTTAAATGGTCACACCAGAGAGCTTATATGAAATTTCTACAACAAATGGCCACCTTAAAAGTTTCAAAAAATACTGGGAAGTGTTGAAAAATTTTTGTTGGTTTTTTTTCCCTCTCCCTTTTGCAACAGAATGAGGGAATGAAGCATTTTTCTTGGACACTGAGTATAATTATAACTAATCATCCCCTTCTCCTTGGAGCAACATTCGTTGACGTTCCTTCATTTTAGGGTGGCTGGCTGACACAATTCAAATATAATTACTCTTCTTGCATGATAAACTCCAGCACTGTGAGCAAATACAGTATGTCTCATTGTCAAGTATGGCTAGACAGCAGCAGTGTAATATAGACCTTTCAAGCCCTGGTGTAGCCCCCTGCCTTTGAAATCTGTGTGAGATGACAAAACTGACTTTCATTTCCCTTGGACTTTCTCAAGGTACCCTTATTAAGAAAAAAAAAAAAAACCTAAAACCCATAAATTTAATCTACCTCCTGCCAATCACAATGGTTTCTGCTGTCAGACACTCATGATACATAACCACAAAATTTAAATGTTATTGTTTCATACAAGAAGAAAATGTTGCTCGTGACTACCCTAAAGAGTCATATGACAATTCAGTGGGTTTCCTTTGTTTGCATCCTCCAACACTGAACAATGGCAAGTGCTGGAAATGTGTAACTGATGGACAAAAAGTGGAAGAAGCAATACAATAATAAACTTTAAGTAGATGATTTTTCCAGGCTATCTTGTGAGAGACAATTGCATGATGGGTGAAAATGTGTTTCTTAACATATTTCATTTCAGATTTAGTAGCGAGCAGAAATACGTACCTCATTCTCAAACAGCTCCTAATTTAAAATAATTAAACTCATACCTGAATGATCACTGTAATGTAACTTTTACTAACTTTTAAAAAAGAAATAATATAACAACAAGAACAACAATAATAAGAACCACGTGGTTGTGAGTGTGAAGTTTGGGAAGAAACAAAGGCTTGATATTTAAATTGAAAATTTTCAACATGGCCTACCAGCTCCAAAGAGCACTTTTTTCATTAATGTGATGAAATTCATGGCTTTGTCTCACATGTTCTGATTAGTGGCTTAAAAATAAGTATATTTCTGTAATGGCCACAAATGTAATGAATTTTAAAATGCCATTTTTACCCGTTTCTTTCTAAGGCGATGTGTTCACATTAGTCTTTCAATTTCTGAGCATAACAGAACACTTCTCCTGGGTGTGTATCATGGTAAATTGAACCATATCACATGGCTGCCACAGCCTTATCTTAGGCTGAGGTAAAGAAAATCACAGGTTAGCAGATCTTTATTCCTAGATGTTCTAAAAACTATACAAAGTACCCACCAACTGTTTTTGCTAGCAGTGAATGGACTTACCAGGTGAGGACGCAGATCCTGACAGGAGGTCTCTTTTGTCGCATGGTTGCAGAAGCAAGGAGGCCCAACACATCAAATGGCCCCATTTCCTCATGAGATGAGACCAGTACAATAAAAATGAATTGCCATCAATTTGAAGACAGTCCTTAGTTTGCTCTACACATGTGAGAAAAGCCCTACCAATTTTTGTTTCCCAAATAGGCAGAATTCTACTATACCCTTCAGTTGAGCAAGTAGTCCACAACCACCGCTCAAAGGTGACCCAGTGCATGAAGCCAGCAGGAATAGAAGGAAACATGTATATATGAAATGAAATGAAAGCTCTGACCATTTCCATTTGTAATAGCTAACCAAATTATAAGACAGTGCCAGCTACAATAGATGTAAATATAATCAAAACAAAGAAACAAACTAAAAGGCACTCTATAGGGAGTGGATCTTCACATGCTTACAGTAACCTGGAAAAATCACATTAAACATAGTTTTGCAGAGCAAATCTTCCATTGTTCTCAAAGAAAACATTCATCTCCCTATGTAAAATACTTCATTAGGTCAAGTCTCATGGCCAGGAAAGTACTGCTTTTGTTTTCCACGGGACCCTAAGTAGCTATGCTGGACAGGGATGAAGTAGTCACCCTAAAGTAGCTCTATGGCACTCTTCTTTTGTCTCACAAACCTTATTCCTTTTCAACAGCAGTGTTATTTCCTACTTATGTTTTCCTTGCCCTAGGGAGCAGGACTTCACCACTCTGAAAACTACCCAGCCCATTTTCCTGATTAAGGGCATTCACATGAGACATAATATTTGGCTTTTGGATATTTCATCCCTAGAATTCTTTAAGGATCTACCCAAATGCAGTAATTTATAACTCAAAACCAAATAAACATACAAACCTACCGTAAGACTTTAAAAACATACCTGATTTAACATTCTTCTTAAAAATTGGGTGAGAGGAATGAGAAAGAGATTTTGCATGAAGTTGTGATCTAACTCTTCTACCCATTCATCCCTCATTATCATAACTCATGCAGCCACTACTCTGCTGCCCATGTAGCTTAGTCTCACAAGCTAATGAGCTCTGACTTTATTCTCCTGACCTAAAATCCATAAAAGTCTCAAAATCAGCAGTTTGAACTAAGGCAAACCAGTTATATAAGTGCAACCCAAGTCCAAAAATAAAATAAAAACAAACACAACAAGGAGAGGTGACTGAGAGATTTGCATTTGGTTTACCATGTTGCTTCTACTCAAAGGCTGAGAATCCTTCCCCTTGCGTATTTAAATATGCATCAGCTCAGAAGAAGTTACACAATGTTTCCATCAGCAGAAGATGTGGCACTTAGAGAAAGCATCAGGAAAATAAAAACTACAGACAAAATAGGGCATATTTGCATATTTCACTTAAAATTAGGCTATGTTGCAGCATATTGGAAACTCATATGCATTGGATGTCAGCTGAGTTACTTTTCTTTCCCCCCAAGGTGACATTGGTGCTTGTCTTACCAAATATGATGCAACTGACAAGTGTTTTCATGTAAGGAAGATATATGCCTCCCATCACCTTGTCAAGCTGAGTGAAGGCAAACTCCAGCACATCCTTTCACAAGTGATTAGGTGGTCGGAGTCATTAAAAGTCATAAAGTTAGACTGCAGCAGTGTGCCATGCATACATATGCACTCATCCAAAGCTGTCCTCCTTGAAGCAGGTGATAGCTCTCAACTTTGCCTCTGACCCAGTCATAATTCTTTGCTGAGCTTCCTTTCTCTTAGCATACCTTTGAAATTATACTGAACAGTAAAGGCTGCTTTGGCCAGTCTCATTGTCTCCTACTTTCCCAGCCAAACCTCTAACCGCTAGAGGTCCAAACATCTGATTTCGGTTCACAAACACAAAGACAACAGCTAGACTGGCGTTACTTATTTTTCCACAGCACTTTTTAAATTAATTTTCAAAATTATTCAAAAACTCTTGTCAGTCAGCCTACTTTAAAATTTTCTTAAAGGCTACAAGAAAAAGAAACACTGGTATTATTTAACTATTCCACAGAATGACTAATTTAAGGCACAAAGAATTGAAATTATGTTTCAAAGAGTCTGAATCATGAGGGTTAATCGGAAGGTCAAAAAACGCTTAAAGTCTTCCTTGCCCACTTCACACTTTCAGCCCTACCATTTCCCAATAAATAAATCTGATTTTCTAAATATTTGATATTAAGATGCCCAGGGCAATATAAATTTATAACTTTTAAAGCATAGAATACTATTTGGCCTGGAAGTTCAACTTCTAGGAATCTGTCCTAAAGAATTAGTTAAATGTATAGACAAAAATGTCTGCGAAAGATGTTCAGGGCATCATTATTTAGAATAATTAATAACTGCAAACAACATAAATGTCAAAATGGGTATTCTGAGACTCTTTGATTAAATGTTATAAATCTAAAATATATTTCAGAGGAATTTTATGCTAAGGATAATAATCATGATGACTGTGAAAAAAGCAAAATGAAATACTTAAGGATCTCAATTAGCAAAATATATAAACACACAGAAGAAAGGGATCTAAAAGAAAATACAAAATATTGCTAATACTATGTTTGGAGGTTATAGGTAATTCTACACTTTTTTATCATGCATGGATTTTCCAAATTTTCTACAATGAACTTTATTTCCTTCTATAGTCAAAAAGAGAAAATAAAGTATTGAACTTCTTCAGTAGATATTTGAAAAGGTACCTACATTTCACAAGTATCTGCACATCATCTCAGCATAGACTACCCATTATTAAGCAGTTCAAATCCTTTCTAAACTGTATTACAATAAAGTAGCCATCAGTGTCTGCCCTGGGTATACAAGTGTGTCTCATGGATGTGGGGTAGAGGCAGATGAATTTTTGAGACATTGTACCTGAATCAATCATGACTGACCAGAGTGACTTTCCCACAGTAACTTTTCCTATCAGGGAAATTTCTCTATCAAGGGTCTAGAAGTTTGTCTGTTCAGAACAGAGCAGACACAATCATACAAACAGTCAAGCAAGGAGCTAGAAGTTACAACCTTTTAATTTCAAACTCGGCAATATTAAAAAAATAATATGGAACACTGAATAATGGTAATCCTCTGAACACAAACCAACTCATTTCTGCCTTTACAAAGACCATTAAAAGAAAATATTTTAGCCATCAGACATTTAAAAAGATAACCTGCCAAACATGGGGGCAGACACCCAAAATTTCAGCTAGTTAGAAGACTGAGGCAAAAGGACCACAAATTTGAGGACAGCCTGGGAAACTTAGCCAGATTGTATGTTCTATCCCCAGCACCACAATCATTAATAATTAATTAACTAATTAATAAGCAAGCAAGCCCACATGCCTGTATTATCACTTCTATCACATATTCTACTTTTCGAGACCAAAACCAAAACACATAAAGAGCCCATGTTATTGAATATGTTATTATGATCAAAAATACAAATGTCTAAATGTCTGTCAAGTAGAAGGTACAGTTATTAGGGGTGGAATTCTTCTTATTAAACAGATAGAGTTCATTGTCCAGCCCATCATCATCATTACCATCATTATCATTATCAAGAACATGGTCATTTGTGCTCAGTACTATTCTATAGTTGAAACTTTTAAATAATGAAGCATATAAATTATGTGGCTGAGAAACTTTTGGAAGAGACTAAAATAGACAAGAACGCTAAGGGTTGGGGGAGAGATCTGAGTCTCTTGTGTCAGACAACAGATCTTCTCCCTGGGAATCTCCTAAGGAAGAAGCCCTCCGGCGGCTCTACCCACCCAAAAAATCATGCTGGTGTTCTGCTTCTGTGGATTCTGCTCTTCAATTATCTCCTAGAAGAGACAAAGACTTCGATAATTCATTCTTAAGATTTGCCACTTGCTCTCACCTAATCTTATCACTTTAACCAGCACTATCAAAATATTTATTTAAAGAGTAATTTATTTCATTAACTAAAAGACATTATTTTACCCCTTATGAATAAAAACTAAAGGCAAATCCAGCTCCTAAGAAAATTATATAAATGTGAGCCTGCTTTCTCTTCTCCCTGTTCATTTGTTTTGAATCACAATATTAATAAATAGTAAAATCAATAGAGGGTGGACTTCAGGAGAGAAAAACTAAAATTCTCAGATAATCAAAAGGTGAACAATCTCTGTAAAAGTCAAGTGAATAAAATAGTTTGATGATTCTGCTTTAAAATAATCAGCACAAAGACTTCCTTTATGTCATATTTGTCATTTAAAAATAAATATTCAAAGCAGAAAAAGTTGCAAAACAAAGAAAAATCTAGTGAAGAAAATAACATTTTCTCATATATTACCAAGAAATAACTATTATGATGAGCTGGTTACCATTTTTAGCTTTTTGCATAGTAATTAAGTTTAAATTCATATAACCATTTAATCAGATATATTTTCCATAATTTTAAAAATTAATCTCAGTTGTCAGACTCATGGGATTACCTCTTCCACTATTAGCTCTAAAATTAAAAGTCCTGCAATATAAATGTTTGAGATAGTTGTGGTATTTTTCTCCTGACAAAATTCAAAACTGAAATTATTGAGTTCAAAGAATCTGAGACTTTGAAGCCTTTTAAAATACACCATGATTTGCCCTCCATAGATTTTTTTGCAATTTAAACTCCCAAGAACAAGGTTAATAAAATTGTCTTTTAAAATAGCCCTGTTATTCTTCTCTTTGTTTGAAAATAATAGGTTACTATGGGAAACAGTGTAATAAAAGCTGAAACAAGGTCCTGTTTCTCTAGAATTTATTCGGGTTGTTTTTCACTCAAAAAGAGTGCATGTATTTGTATTGGAAGCAATGTTCCCTTGAAATAACATCATTGGCTATACACAACCACTTACTTCCACCCAAATAAAGCACAAATATATGCACTTTGGATGTATAGCCTCACTGGCCCCCTCATTTAAAAATCAATAGATAAGTCTCAGTTTTAAAATGCTACTATTTACACTCCTCTGGATGACTTGAGAAAACTAACAAGGTAGAGGCACTGACAAATTTTATCCTGAATGCAACACAGGTATAGAATGTATCAACCAACCCAGAGAATTGCTGAGGCCAGGCTTTCCAGTCAGAGTGATACCAGACACCAGTGTCCCTCAGAGAAAGCTTCTACGACTCAATCAAAAGCCTTTCAGAGCCAGTGGGTGCCAAGATGGTAGGACTGTGTGTCAGAAGGCAATGTGGAGAGGATAAGAATGGAGAAAGCAGTATAAAGGGAAGGCAGAGAGTCACAGTCATGTTGGTGGAACCTCCCAACTTCTCCAAGCCAGGAAGAATAGGTGAGTGTCCCATGGGTAAATTTCCTAACCCAAAATATGCTGTGTTTTGGTCCCCTCTGAAAGGTGTTAGGGTAGAACTGAGCTGTGGTTACTGAGGGAGGGTGGTGAGCATGCTGGTCTTCCATTCAGTCTCCCCAGAAGGTTAAGCATTAACTCAGAGATTGGCAATGTTTTCTTTTGTCTCCCACCATAAAAGGGTCAATGCTGGCCCTCAGTGACATGTGAGAGTCATTCTTTAAGCCACAAAGCTTAATGGATGACAGGTTTGTAAATGCTGTAAACAAGGGCTTTTCAGAACCTCTTTTGAACACATACTTTTGAGGGGATTTGTAGCACATGCTCTTATTGTCAAGAGCATAGAAATTGACTGTTGTTATTGAATCAAAGACAGTGAAACGTTACACAAAACATTCAGATGGGCTGGGGTGATTGTCATCATCATAAATGCTCCAGACTGAGGTGATCTATTTATGTACCCACACATTTTAAAATACACAAGAACTTTTCTAGAACTTCTAGGGGTTAGTCAGAAAACTTTTAGTTGCATGTTTTGGGGAGACTACAAAGAATTGCTACATATGTGTTAAATTTATAAAGACCATCTCAGTCTAAAACAGAAAACAATAGTGTCTCTTAATCCTGGTATCCAGCAGATGAATAATAAAAAGCAAAAACCAGTGCACACCACTGTCTGTCTGCCTTACTTGCTTCTTTTATTCCCTCTTCTTAATCTGCCCAAACCTTTAATTCAAGCCTAATGTTCTCTCTCAATATATAAATCCATCCATGTGCAGTAAGCATGAAATCACCACGAAATCCTTCATGTGAGGAGTCCAACCCGCAAATCCAAATGTTGTAAGAGACTCAAATTGAACTTAAAATTAAGAAAACGATTGAAGTGTCCTATGGATGGATGTAAGATTAGCTATTAATTGCAGTCTTTCCAAAAATAGCAATTTCTTAATGGAAGTTTCCCAAACAAAAAGATTTAAAAATTTAGCTATAAGTACATTAATTCTTATATAATTTAAATGTATTTTATACAGAACCACAACTCTTTATTTTAGACCAGGCATGATTTTTTCCAGTTACCATTAATATCTTCCCCAAAATGAGTTACCTACAAGACAAGATGCTTGTTGAATGACAAAATTAATCCTGTATTAGACTATTTCACAAAAACAAATCTCTTCCTAAGCCTGTTTTGATTAAATGAGAAAGGAATGGTCTTCATAAATTGAAATTTGTTCTAAACAACAGCTACTCTTCTTTGAAATCAGATAGCTCAAATTCAAAGAATAAACAATAACTCATTCTACAGTGGATGTCACTCCTTCATCGCATCAAGCTTCATTCTAGCTTAAGTATGTGGAAACTTCCAAGAAAACGATGGAGTGATGAGCAGCAGAAAACCAGCCTATGGGGGCGGGGTGCGTAGCCCCTCCTTCCATGCACCCTCCGCCAAGTGAGAGAGTGCTCCGGGAGCTGCTGGTCCCGCGGTTCGAGTCCGTGCTTTGCTCACACCACAACGGTTCCCAGCTGAAACTCATGGACAGAGCCAAGTATTTCCCATCTATTTCTTGAGGGCAGAGCTGGCGACCCAGGACACTGCTGCTATTACAGACTGAGTCTCTGCCCTCCCTGCACCCACAGCAGAAAGGAGGTCCTCACTCAGAAGCCCCAGGGACTTCTCTGGTTGGGAGCAGGATGTGTAGCCTCTCCCACCACCCGTGTGCCCTGTGCCAAGTGAGTGAGTGCTCCGGGAGCTGCTGGTCCTACGGTTCGAGTCCATGCTTTACTTCTGCCCAGACATTTAAAAATTTAAATAATTAGCAAGTCAAAGGCATGGGAAGTCTGTGACTGCTACCCATCTGGCCTGCATCAGGTTCCTGCATGTGTCCTGAACTGACTGGAGACACAGAATCAGGTGGTTCACAAACTGTCGACCCTGCAGTTTGTGTCTGGATTTTGCCTGTACCTTGAACTGCCTGGGGACTTAGGCCTACTGGACCAGGATTGTCACACCAGTGCAACCAGAATCTGGGCTGTGCACGTGCCCTGAACAGCACGTGCGCTGAACTGAAATGCTGGATCAGACGGTCAGCCATCAGCTGACACCAATGCCCATGTCTAAGAATGGGGATAACTAGATGCAAATCAAAAACTGCCAGAAAACCCGAGACTAAGTAGTGCTTCTCAGAGGTCACTCAGGGGCAAACCTGACCAACAGAAAAACTAGGGACACTAGTGGCCTTTGCTGTGCAGCTACTGAAGAGAGAAACTGAGCTTTCTGCATCCAGTAGCAAACATGACAAAACGAGGAATTAAAACACAATCCCAGAAATCCACCCCACTCAGAACAAGTCCAGGAGATATTGACATAGGAGAACTTGGCATACAAATGCCTGAAATAGCTGAAATGATTGCAATGGAAGTAAAGAAGCAACTCCATAAGGTCATAGAAGAGATGAGATCAGAAATAATCTCTCAGGTAAAAAGTGAAATGACAATAATAATGAAGGAACTGCTCAAAAGGTCTGAAGAAGAAACATATTAGAAAATAGAAGAACAAAGGCAAGAGTCAGAAGTGTTCAATGAAAAATGTAGAAAGGACTTAGAACACATGAACCAGATTCAAAGAGACTTCCAGAAAAACAAAGCTGCCATTGAAAGTTACCAAAACTGCTTGAATGAAGCTGAGGATAGAATTTCAGACTTTGAAGACAGCATGGCAGCTAGCAACTGTGAAAGAAAGCATCTCATAAAATCAACAAGGATCCGGGAAAAGTCAATGCAACAGCTGCAAGATGAGGCAAAGAGGAATAAAGTACGACTTGTAGGAGTCAATGAAACAGCAGGAAGCAACACAACTGACATAAAAAGATTATTTGCAGAAATAATAGCAGAAAATTTCCCAAGCATGGAAACAGAACCTGATATACAGGGAAATGAGGCATATAGAACTCAAAACAACCACAACCAAAATAAAGCTACACCAAGACATATAATGGTCAAGTTCCCAGATCTCCAGCAAAAGAACAGAATTTAAAAGTTGCTAGAGAAAAGAAACAGATTACCTATAAAGGGAAGCCCATCAGAATTACAGCAGACTTCTCAGCACAAACCATCCAACCAAGAAGAGCTTGGAGTGAAGTATTACAGGTCCTAAGACAGAACAGCTTCCAACAAAGACTAATGTACCCTGCCAAACTATCCCTCAAATTCAACGGAGAAATAAAATATCTTCACAACAAAGAACAAGTGAAGAACTTCATGAGCATCAAGACAGCATTACAAAGAGTACTAAAAGATATTCTAGATAGAGAAAAATCTGACTGCAATTTCAAGAACAACAGTAGGAATGAAAAGTGAAGAAGAGTAAGCAAGTAAACAGGTAGAAAAAGTAGGACACCACCGCAAGTAAATAACATGACAATGATAAATCAGTACATATCAGTTATAAATATGAATGTAAATGGCCTCAATTTTCCAGTCAAATGAAAAAGACTGGCAGAGTGGATTAAAAAACAAAATCCAACAATATGCTGTATACAGGTAACACATTTCACTGAAAAGGAAATCCACAGACTAAAAGTCAAAGGATGGAAAACAATCCTCAATGCAACAGGAAACCAGAAAAAAGCAGTTCTAGCTATTCTATTTGCAGACAATGTAAGCTTCAAACCAACAACAATCAAAAGAGATAAAGAAGGTCACTACATACTAGTCAGGGGAAAACTGCAAGAGGATGAGATAACAATCATAAACATGTATGCACCAAATATCGG
>NW_004955428.1:2878106-2940474 GCF_000276665.1 Chinchilla lanigera
AGAGAAAACCAGCCTAAGATTTGGAGTCCAGATGCTGAAATATACCAAGTGGGGAAGAAGTGAAATAGAAAGTGGATCCCTGATTCCCAGCAAGGATCTGAAACAAGAGTTGGAGTCTACAGGAGGAGCAAAGAGAGAGATCTCATTGCAAAAGAGGAAAGCAGCAAATGGTGCTTTCTCCCTGAACTCCATTTTGTGGCATGAGAGGAGCAGTGTGAACCTACTGACCCATGGCAACTACAGGTGGCTTTAGAGGCCTCCATGGAGAAATACATCAGTGAAATGGAGCAGTGTCCATTGCAGGCTGCAGTGGTTGGTGAATAACGCCAGTTCAGACGTTCTCAGAAGAAGGCAATTGGCTGGTCACCATTTTGGAAAGGGGCCAGCTGAACTGGGATTCAGAGCAGCTGTCTAAAGCAGCTCCTACTCTCAGAGTGAGGTGCAGTCATGGGAGACACCCAAGGTCAGAGAGCCAAGTTCAAGCTAGCAAGAGGCACCAAGAGAATTGTGGCCTGAACAACTCAAGTCCCAGCCTCACAGTCAGAAACCAGGATCAGCCTACACTTCAATGGACTTGATAGTACAGGTTTTCTGGGATTATCCAACACCTTGCCATAATTCTACAGCAGGCTTGCTTGGACCAACCAACATGTATCTGGGCTCTGTCTGCCCACTTTTTCTGTCAGTGACTGCACAGACACAACCTGAAGTGGACTTTGCTTCCTTTTTTTTTTTTTTTTTTTTTTTTTCTTGATTGTTTGTTCTTGTTTTCATCAGCTGGAACATTGTTTCTAGTTTTTGCTATTGTTTTGTTCTATTCTTATTTCCATTTTTTCCTTTTTTCCTTCTCTTCTTTTTCCCCAGTTTCCCAAAAATTATATAATATTCATTTTCCTTGCATATAATTTCTTTCTCTTCTTCTGTTTCTCTATTATTTCCACTTCTCCCTTTTAAATTTTATTCCCTGGTGATAAAATCACTCTACTCAGGGGATATTTACTATATTCAATCTTCTGATTTGTTTTAGGTTTTGTTGTATCACTACAGATCTTCTACATATGGTTAAGTGTGACAAATTAATAGTTACCACAATTTGTTGTTTTCTATGTTTGATGCAACTGTTATTATTGATTGTACTACTTTAACCAAGATGACATACTTGTTCAGATCAGTTGTTCCTTCTTGTATACCAAGACCCAGATTGATATACCCCACAAAACTATCTTTCAAAATGGAGAAATGATACTTCCATGACAAAGAACAACTGAAGATATTCATAAACAGCACACTAACACTGTAAAATGTTTTGAGAATATTCTAGAAAAAAATAATGAAGACTACCATTCAATGAACCCCAGTAGAATGAACAACACTGGGCAAGGCAAGTCGTTAAATGTAGGGAAAAGAAAGGGAATCAACAACAGGAAAATTATATGACAAGGACAAGTCAACACATATCATTTATAACCATAAATGTAAATGATCTCAATTCACCAATCAAAATAAACAGATTGTCACAATGGATCAAGAAAAAAGGTCCAACAATATACTGTATACAAGAAACACTTTTAACTCAAAAAGAAATTAAAAGACTGAAAGTTAAAGAATAAAAAACAATATTCATTGCAACAGGAACCTGGGAAAAAACAGACAGTTATTCCATTTTCAGACAAAGTGAATTTCAATCTAAGACTGATCAAGAGAGACAAAGAAGGTAACTTGGAATGATCCAAGAGGAAAACATAACAATCATTAATATATATGCATCAAACATCAGCACACACAACTGTATAAAACAAACATTAATGGACATGAAAAATCAAATAAACACTAATATAATTGTAATGGGAAACCACAATACCCCACTATCACAAAAAGACAGATCAATTAGACAAAAAATTCACAAAGGAGTATCAGAACTGAACCAGACCTTTGAACAAATGGACTTAATAGATGCCCACAAAGTGTCCCAACATACAGCACCACAATATGCATTCTTTTCAGCTGCACACAGAATGTTCTCCAAAATAGACCACATAGTAGCTCATTGAACGTCTTAAGTAAATGCAAAGCAATTGAAATTATTCCATACATTTTTATCAGATTGTTTTTGCTACTTTTCTCATTGCTGAGGCAAAATACCCAACACCCAAAGTTAATGGGAGATAGGCTTATTTAGACCAGTTTCTAGAGGTTATAGTCCATATGCAGCTAGTTCCAAAGCATGATTGCACTTGGTAGAGAGGCAACAGTTCATGGTGGCAGAAGATAGTAAAAACAGGTTAGGAGAGAGAGAGAGATGAGCCTCTTTCTGGTCTTTATATTGCACCCAGTCTACTTGGATTAGGATAGTGTCAATTCAATCAGTGCATTGATCCACCAATCACTGACCTTTAATCCCAGCATTGCACTATGAATCAATCACATATTCTAGATTCATCCACCCTTGAAAAACATCCTATGACTGTATGAGGCCTTGGGGGACATCTAGACACAAGCTATAGCACTCAGACCCTAGCCCCCAAAGGTTCATGCACATTCCTTTAGGCAAAAAGCATTTAGTCTATCTCCAAGAGTTTCCAAAATTTTAACAATTTAAGTATTGCTGAAAGTTCAAATCCAAAGTCCCCTCTGAGATTTAAGGCAAACTCTTAGCTATGAGCCCCTGTACAACATAAAAGAAAGTTAAACACTACTAATATTCAATGCACAAGGTAGGCCTTTCCATTCCAAAAGGCATAGACAGGAGAACAGATACAAAGGAATGAGGCAAAAGCAAGTCCAAAATCAAGGAGGGCACACATTAAGTCCTGTAGTTCCATCTGAAGTACCCAAAGCAAGATGTGGTAAAATGTGAACTCTAAAGGGCTTGGGTACCTCAACCTTTAGTATACTTTTGGTGTTTTTAGCTCTCATGGCTTCTCTCTTGGGTCAGCTCTGCTCCCTCTTTACAGTTTTCCTCAAATAATCTACATTCCTGGCTCCTCCAAATTTCTGGGCACTCCACTGCACCTTCAGCTTCACACACAAAGCATCACACACTGCCCTCTCAGTGGCACACTGCTTGGCTTCCTAGGCATTTTAAAATCTGAGTGGAAGCCTTCTTAACCTCAGAACTCTTGCATTCTGCATGCACCTAAAGCCAACACCATGAGGATGATGCCAAGGTCTGCTGCCAGCTGGAGCAGTGCCCAGGCTTCCCTCTCTCTTGGCTGTAGGAGTCAAGTGCCTGGGTAATTGAGCACACTGACTCCAGTTCTGAGGAATGAACTCCTTAGGCTGCCACCATTCTGGAACATGGTGCTCTGCAGCTTTCTTCTCAAAACAATGTCTTTAACCTTTGGAACTCTGCCTCTGTAAAGGATGGAGTCCTGCTACTTGCTGTGATGTCCTCAGACCATCTTTTCTTTCTCCTTTTCCTTCTCAGCAATCAATCTTTCTTCTGCTCTATCTTTGCAGTCCATAGCTTTACTGGAGATTCCTTTCTGCCCAAACTCATAACATTTTAAATCATTCTGCTGAGCTCTTTGCTCTTGATGCTCAACATAAATCTGGCTAAAAGCCCCCAATAATGGCCATGCCACAAGTTTGACATTAGACTGCCTAGAAATTTCTTCCACCAGATTAGTTACTCTGTCATCCTTAATCTTAGTCTCAGACAAAGTCTCTGAACATGAGCAAAATGCAGATAAACTTTCTGCCAAACCATAACACATATTGTCTGGAGTCTAGCAACCAAGTACTTCTTCCCAGCAGAAACCTCCAAAGCCTGGTGTTTATTGGCAGGACTTCTATCAGCCTTCTGGTCTTCTGAACTCTGACCAGAATCTCCCATACAGAACTGCCTAAGGTGTTCCAGCTCTACTTTTTCATCTGGCATCTCTGAACCCTTCCAAACTTTTCATACAAGCCAGTCCCAAAGGCTCCTGAATGACATGATCAGGTATAGTCACAGAAATGGCTCCACTTCTTTGGTATTAAATTCTGTCTTAGCTACTTTTCTCATTGCTAAGACAAAATACCTAACACCCAAAATTAAAGGGAGATAGGTTTATTTAGCTCACAGTTTGTAGAGGTTTCTGTCCATAAATGGCTGGCTCCAAGGGAAGATGGCACATGGCAGAGAGACAACAGTTCATGGTGGCAGAAGACAGCAAATGCAACAAGAAAGGAGAAATAGAAAAGCCTTTTTCTATCCCTTGTATTGTATCCAGTCTACTTGGATGAGGGCAGTGTCAATCCAATCAGTGGACTGATCCAGCAATCACCCACACTTAATCCCAGCATTGCACTATGAACCAATCACACACTCTAGATTCAACCACCTCTTAAAAAGTTCTATGACTGCATGAGGCTTTGGGGTACATGTAAACACAAACCATAACACAGATCATAGTGCAATGAAATTGGAAGGCAATAACAAAAGATACAACAGAGACTACATGAACACATGGAAATTAAATAACACCCTTCTGCACAATGAAAGGGTCACAGACAAAATTAGAGAAAAATTAGACCAGTTTTACAATTAAATGATAATGCACATAAAATATACTGGAACTTATGGGATGTAATGAAAGCAGTCCCATGGGGAAATTTGTAGTGGTGAATTCCACTCATGAGAGTGAGCTCAAACAAACAACCTAAGGTTGAACTTTAAATTTGTAGAAAAAGAAGCCCAAAGCCTATATTAGGGAGAAAGTTATAAAATCAGAGCAGAAATTACTGCATTTGAGGCAAAGAAAACAATTCAAATAATCAATGAATTGAAGAACTTATTATTTGAATTATTAAATAAAATTAACAAACACTTAGCCCAAATTTATCAATAAAGACTCAAATCCATGCAAGTAAAAATAAAAGGGTGACATCACAAGCAATCCTACAGAAATCCAGAAGATCATCAATACCTGCTTCAAGATCCTATATTCTAATAAGATGGAAAACACAGAAGAAATGAAAACATTCCCAGACACAAATGACTTACCACAGCTGAATTAAATATAAAAATTCTGAATAACCTACTATCAGACAATTAAATTAAAGATGTAATTTAAAAAGAAAAGCACAGATCCTGATGTATTCACTGCCAAATTATACATGAAATTTAGATGAGATCTTATGCTGTTACTTCTCAAACTGTTTAATGAAATTTAAAGTGAAACAATACTACCAAAATCAGAGAAGGATCTAACCAAAAAAGAGAACTACAGGCCAATCTCCCTAATGAAAATAATTCTTAAAAAACCCTCAATAAAATACTGGCAAACAATGCAGCGACTCACTAAGAACATTATACACCATGACAAAGTAGGATTCATCCCAGGGATACAGGGATGGTTCAACATAGCCAAGCAGTAAATGTAACAAACCATATTAACAGAACTAAAGACAAAAAAACATATTATCATCTCAACAGATGCAGAAAAAGCATTTGACAAAGTCTAATACCCATTCATGATTTTAAAAAAACCTTACAGAGAATTATAACAGATGGTCTTTACCTCAATCTAATATAAGAGAACTGTGACAAATAGTCAATCTCATACTAAATGGTGAAAAACTGAAAGCTTTCACTCTAAAATCAGGAACAAGACAAGGATGTCCTCTAGCACCACTTCTAGTCAATATAGTTCTGGAAGCAATAGCCAGAGCAGTTGAACAAGAGAAAGAAATAAAAAAAATAAAGATAGGAAAGTTAAACTATCATTATTTGCAGATGAAATGATACTCTACATAGGACACTCCAAAGACTCCACCAAAAGACTTGTAAATTTAATAATCAAAATCAGTAGCACACCCAGATATAAAGTCAATACCTCAAAATCAATAGTATTCCTTACACAAATAACAAGCCCACCAAAAAGGAAATTAAGAAAATCACATCTTTCACAATAACATCAAGAACATGAAATACTTAAGAATCAATCTAAAGAAGAAGTAAAAGACCTTTACACTGAAAGTTATAGTACTCTGAAAAAGGAGCTCAAGGAGGATGTCAGAAAATGGAAAGGTCAATGGATACCCTTTGCTCTTGGGTAGACAGAACCAATATAGTGAAAATGGCCATACTTTCAAAATTTTTGTGCAGATTTAATTCAATCCTGATCAAAATACCAGTAGCGTACATGACAGAAGTAGAGAAAAATCAACTTTAAAATTCATTTGGAGCTAGTAGAGACCTAGAACAGCAAAAGTAATCTTGGGCAAAGTCAGGTGCATCACAATCCCTGATTTGAAACTATACTACAAAACCACCACAATAAAAACAGCATGGTACTGGTAAACGCACACACACTCACACACACACATACACACACACACACACACACACACACGTATACAGAACTGAGGATCTGTGGAACAGATTAGAAGATGCAGAAACAACTCCAAACATACTCAGCTACCTTATGTTTGACAATGGGGTTAAACACTTCTGGAAGAAAGATAGCCTCTTTAATAAATGGGGCTGGAAAATTTGGCTTTTCACATGCTACAGACCAAAACCAGACCCATATCTCTCACCATGGACTAAACTAAAATCAAAATAAATCAAAAAGTTAAATATTAAAATGGAAACATTAAACATTAAATCTGTTGGAACATAGAATAGGTAAAACTCTTGCAGAAGACATAGGTATAAGCAAAGACTTCATGGACAAAACCCCATTTGCATGGGAAATACTTCAAATAATCAACAGCTGGGATGTCACATTATTGAAAAGCTTTTGCACAGCAAAAGAAATCACAAGCAAAGTGAAGAGACAACCCACAGAGTGAGAAAAGTTTTATCCAGTTGTCTCTCAGATGAAGGACTAATATTTAGAATATATAAAGAATTCAAAAAAATCAGACCCTTCCTAAAGACCTAGTCCAAAAATAGGAATCTAAAATGAATATATACTTCTCAGTTGAAGAAGTACAAATGTCAAATAAATATATGAAAAGATGTTCGCTTTCACTGGTTATTTGAGAGATCCAGATTAAAGCAACACCAAGTTTCCATCTCACTCCAGCAGAATACTCTGCAAAATAAAAAATAAAAAAATAAGTACAGTTCAATGTGAAGATGCGGGGTTCAAGACCCATTACTGCAAAAGTAAAAACTAATACAGTGGATAGATAAATGACAGATTAGATAAAAAGAGACATATGTAGATACTTAGATAAAAGTAAGAAGAAGCCATTGATTTATTTATTATGAAGAAAAAGATGGGCCATAGGTTCTTCCTGTAAGAGAGGAGGCTCAGGTTGTAGAACCCCAAGACACAACCTCACTTCCTTGGCAACATGCCCAAATAGAACATGGAACCACAGTGAACCTGCTGAGCTGCTTCCCGGCTTTACCAGGCTACAGCCTCGGGACCCCAGGGATGGAAAGTATCAATGAAAGACGGTGAAAATGGTTAACTCCATCCAAATACCACAGACCACACTGCAGTAGCTACCCAAATGCCACAGACAGCTACCATAACTACCCAAGAAAGGTCTCCACAGAACTGACCACCACTAACCTAAAAAAGGCAAGGTATCCGTGCAAAGTCTCCCTAAGCCCAAATACCAATGACACAAAAACTGGAAAAAAGCCCAGGGCAAGTTCTACCAGACTCAGAAACACCCGGTAACTCTGAGCAGATCTCCCCAAAGCCAGGCACAAAAATCCTAAAGTCAAAGAAGTCCAGGTTGGGAACCAAAGTCACAGTCAGCAGCCCCCAAGAGACACTGAGAAGCCTAGCATACATCCACCCAGGCCCAGCCACCACTATTGGAAATAGCTCCTCAGAAGTCCAGCCAGTGTGGTCATTGCCAGCAGTAGGGCGATACCACATCTTTGGAGCCATTGGTGCCTGTTTTCCTGGGTGGCCAACCCTTCTTCCTGAGCACCTCCATGCACCGCACCTGTCTCCAACAGGCCCTGATTATGGGAAGGGATATCATGACAACACATTTTAAGACTTCATTTCCTTTGAGTGTCTCTGGAATGAAGTTCAAGACATGTTCTTTTGACAATGAACAGCTTTTCACTGTGAAATGAGCAGATGAGGAAGGAGGCCTGTCTTGGTTACTTTCCTCTCATTGCTGAGACAAAATACCCAATGCCCAAAATTAAGGAAGGAAAGGTTTATTTAGCTTACAGTTTGTGGAGGTCTCAGTCCATACTTGGCTGGCTCCGAGGCAGAAGATAGCAAAGCAACAAGAGCAAAGGGGGAATGGCAGCCAAACAGCAAACAGCCAGAGCAAACCGGACGAATCGCCTCAAGCAGCCTCTTTCCCAGCCTTACTTTGTAAACAGGCTACCCCCACCTAAGGGGCATGTAGCTCTCACATAATCTCCATGCCCTCCTCTTCCACAGGCTCAGGATGTATACAAAGTAAGCACCCTGGCTTCCTGCTGAGTCACTTAGCCAAACCTCTAGACTCCCCAAGTTGACACAATGTATCAACCATAACAAGGCCCATGTGTTATTTCACTTCATTTGGACTAAGAGGAAGCCTTTAGCCTTTCTGAGCCAAACCAGGATTCTGGGCTCTTAATTCATTTTTCACCTTATGTACCAGAATATCCTCAAATGCCTCCTCCAGGAGAAGATAAATTCAACTACCCCAGAGGTACACTCCTGGGGGGAAATCTTTCTTGTGCAAATGGCCATACTTTTCAAGCCAAACATTTCAGCAGGCATCCTCATTGTGCTATTGGCTCAGACCATAAAGGAGGACTTGGATGCTAGATATTTAAGTGCATCAGCTATAAGAAGTGGTTCATAAGAAGTGCCACACTCTTGTCACAGTTGAATGTGGGCACCGTTCTTTGCCACTGGAACCCACCGTGCCAATGCATAAAACATCCATGGCTTCGAACCTTGCACAGACAGTAATCCCACATAACTCTTAGCGTCATGAGGGTTTGAAACAAGTTGAAGGAAAGGAGGCAGTGAACACAGGGAAAATGGCAGAGCTTCATCCAGTTTAGGTCTTCAGGACTTGGAGTTGCTCTGGGTAATAGGAAGAGGAAGCCATGCAAAAGTATTGTTGGTTCAGTTTTTTGAAAATCATATTTATGCAATGAAAGTTGTGAAAAAAAAGAGCTTGCCAACATTGACTGGGTAGCAAAGTATGTTCTGGAGAAGGCATCTAATCATCCTTTTCCTGTTGGACTGCATTCTTGCTTTCAGACAGAAAGCAGATTTTTTTTGCTCTAGATTATGTACATGAAGGAGATCTAATGTTTAAGTTTACTAATAAATCTGTCCAGCTTACTCTGGATGATAGTGGCATTGTGAGGAACATTGATCAATATTAATTTGCATGTTTTGAGTATATTAATCAACTCTCAATGTATGAAGAAGAGTGTGTCTGATGCTCATTTCTCAACTATGCAATTTGCTTATGTTGACATTTAATATATGGAAAAATGTGTTACCAGCCTGGATAGATTCACCATTCCATAATCTTCTGGAAGCTAATTTTAATTTCTTTTTTGAAGTTATATTTAGATGTAATACATGATCCTTATACTTTATAATGGAAGCTGTTGAGGGGTTTTTTTTTTGTAGCTAGAGTTACTTTTTGTGATTTGACTTAACAAAGAAGTATGTAATTGTCAACTGAACTTGTAAACACATCCTTCCACTTATTAAGTGGAGACAGAATGTATTTTTTCTTTTTGTTTGCTTTGCAGGAAAATAATTTATATTTTAAGTAGAATGTCTTAACTACATTTGTTTCTTTCCAAACCATATCACCTGTACTTTTAGACTCCATTACATGTAGTCTTCAGGGAAATCCAAAAAGTATTAACAATTTTAAATAAATCTACAGAAAACTCGTATGTTATAGCTCTGTCTCCTTAATTAAGTTTCTTTTTTCTTTAGTAGGGTAACACATAAAATAGACAGTAGAATTTATTTTAGGGGCAGAGTTCTTCAGACTATTCTTATTAAAATTAGTGGTTTGCAATTTATTTAAATAGTTGCAGATATAGCATTCTTCTATTTATTTTATCACCATTTTTATGCAAAGGAGTTGACAAGTAACACGACTGTCTAAGTAAGTTAGAATGGTGTAATCTTAGTAAAATTTAATTTTAGGAAAGCTACCTAGTTTTAAATTTAGAATGATTTAAAGGCACTTAATTATCTTTTTACCTTTTTTGGATGTTCAATTTCATTAGAAATGGAACTTTTCCTAAGCTTGTAGTCATGTTATCTTTTCTTTAAATAACTAAAGAAATTTAAATAACATGCTATTTTTTTCTTTAAAAGTAATAAAAACCTCAAATGAAAATATTTATATACATTCACATGTTTATTTGAGAGGTATACCTGTTTCTCTTAATTCCCGGGATTTGTTTTAAAATAAAAACCAGCATTCACATCATAAACCTATAGAGTATGTGATCGGCCAGAAATATGTTTATATTCATGATCTTTCTTTTAAGTGTTGGTATTTCCCACAGGCATTTGAGTATGTAGAATATGACATAGGGAATTTATTTATAATGTTTATTACTGGCCCCACATCAGAATTCTTTTGGGCCTTTGAACATTATTTGGAGAAACTGTAGAAATTATATTTATGCTAAAATATTTTAAGATGGTATAAGCAGCCAATTACAACCTCATGAACATTTCTGAATAGATTTTAAATGAATGACTTCATTAGATGTCTTCCCTATTCCCTCCACCAAAATCTTATCAGTTTTCTACCAATGATACATAAATAATGAGCATTTTTCTTTAATGAAGTTTTAATCTATATTCAGGGTGGTCTTTTGTTTTAAGTAGTAAGATTTACTGTGTATATTTTATGCAGAATTCTACTAGAAATATGTTTTTAACTCTGTTCTATTTTTTGTAGTCTTAGGTATCATACCAGTTCTTTTTGTATTATACAGAAGTTCTCTCAAAATACTCACCAGAAGAATGAGGCAATCAGAACAGCTGGCATTTCAGTGTTCTAGGAAATAATTTATTTTGCATAATCCTGTAGTCAGAGCATTTTATGAGTATGCAGCTTGGATTAAATATCAAGGGTTATACTTATTCAGTGAGGGCACATTTACTTTATAAATTTGTCTTATTTTGATTTTTGTTGTGAAGAATACTGTCTTAGTCACCATAATGTAATCTGTACTCATATATCTTCTTTTCATATTAAAAATCTTTAAATAAAACATAGAAAGGAAGAAGAATGTACTGTATTGACTCTAATACTTATACTTAATGTTTGCAATTTGGGCAGTTTTTGTCAATTTTCTTGGCAGGATACATTTAGAAGGATGCTGACATTTCCATTCTCAAAGCCAGTTTTACCACATTAAGGTAAACATTCATTTTCCCACAGTCTTAATTCTAAGTCTTCTCTATTTTCTAGAGAAAGATGTTCTTTAAGGAAACCAGTAATTTGTTTTAAAATGATTAACTATATTTTTGTGCCCATAAAATCCACATAAACTGCTATTCCATGAAATAAATTGGCAACATATTAAGGTTCACCTTGTCTATAAAATCTCTTTTAACTAAACTTACCTAAAGTGTATCCTCACATACTGCAAACCACTGAGCTATCACAAATAAATAAAATGGAATTTGTTTTCATAACCAAAAATGATTTTAATTGACTTCTTCAACTGTGTCTGAAAATAAAGTGTATTCTTTAAAAAGAACTTGTGCAATCTCAAGAATGTCATGCATTGGTAAATAATTCAGAGCTACATGTGTGTAAAGAGACAATTAATTTGTTGACTAAATGAAAAACAGGTTCTCCTTCAATTCCTTTTTCTCTACAAAATAACTTTGCGTGATCTTCCCCAAATTCAGAAAATCATTAGCAGTCGCACTCCTCGCTCTGCCTCCTGCTCCTCTTTTCACATCTGGCTATGAGATGCAATGAACTGGACCAGACAGCTGCTGTGTCCAGGGAAATAGTGTGGAGATAAGGGGGAATAAAGCACGGTCAGGGAGCACAGTCAAAATGGCACCACCATCCCTCCTCTCTTGCCCATTTCCTCACTGATTTACCTCACTAATTTCCACTAGGCCTGAGGTCTTCAGGAGAAACAGTTAAGGTGAGAAACTTCCCTTCATTGCAAGGGTCTTTGATAAAAATAAGTCCAAAGAAAGCCTCAGTTCATGGGCTTTCATTGTATTAGTGATTCTGGAAATACCTTCTAAAATAAAAAGAAGCAATGTTTCCAAAAAGTCATGGCCATGGCCATTTTCCTTTGATGATTCTCTCCTGGTCCCACTGTAGTACTTCTTTGTACTGCTATTTTTGTCAGTCTGTCAAGAAAGCTAATGACACTTCAGGATGATGAAGCTTCAGTGTACAAAGAGACATAGGGTGATCTCACTCAGTAAACTAACTTGACTACATTTTATGAATTCATAAACTGGATTCCATCTGTAGGTCCTCTAGCCATCTCAGACTCCTTCCTCTAGACCTCTGCATTTTTCCTACTACAGCATGTTAAGGTGTTGGGTTTGGATTAAGGAACCAATATCAAGTCCCAGCGTCAACACTTAAAAGCTACTCTATTGACCACTTCTTTCATTTTCTGTATTCTGCTGCTTTGATATAAGGGTCCTTGTGGACCCTGGAAGGACTGCTCCTTCCCATATCAACCCTTCAAAGAGATGGTAAATACATATGGAACTGCTCTTAAAATACAAACAACCCTCTTTATGGAGTTTCTAATCCAGAACCCCATCCCCTGGCTCAGACCACCTCCAGGCTAGAAACCAGACAAGTAGAGGGGAGCTGTGTGCCCATAGCTTCCGAAAATCACTCGAACTAGATAATCTGAAACTGATTTATCCCACGTCATCCATTCCTTCTTGCAGAAGCCACAATGGCCCACCTTTCCCTGTCTCTGTCTCTTGACTGATCCCTGTGTAGGCTCTATGGGGGAACATGACTCCTCCTTTGAGAACTGTGAGTGTAACACACTCCCAACCCCAATTTTTGGGTTGCACCATAACTAAATAACAGTAAAATGTACATTAGAGCAGCAACATGTCATGGGAAAAGGAGACACAACAGCTGCCTCCATTATTTCATCAATAAAAAGAGGAAAATTTTTTTTCTGAAAGCTTTTGTATCAGCTATTCTAATACACATCATGTACTTGAGTGAATACCCAGTAAATACTGATGCTCCAAGTTAACAGCTAAGTAGGATTTAGAGATAACATGTTCAAATCTACTTAGCTAGTAAGTTACAGAATGTAGTGTGGTCCAAAGTGTTATGGTTTGTCCATCCAAAACCTCGTATCATCATGGGGGGTGGGCTCTGCAGAGATGACTGAATCTAGAGTTTGTGACTGGGCTCATTGTCTAGTGCTGGGATTAGGGTTCTGAGTGCTACACCCACCCAAGTGTGGGTAGCCTGCATACAACATAAAGGAGGGAAAGAGGCTTCCTCCTCCCCTCTTTTTGCTCGTGGCATTTTTTCTGTCTTCCACAACCATGAATGGTTGCCCTTCAGTCATGCCAGGCTGCTTTGGAGCCAGCTGATTATGGACTGAAACCTCCACAAACGGTGAGCTAAGCAAACCTTTCCTTCTTTAATTTTAGGCATCTGGTATTTTGTCTCAGCAATGAGGTAAAAGTAACCAGACACAAATACTTTCTGATATCAGCTTCCTTCCTTTATTGACATAATATGACCTCTCCTCAGTGGACTCTGGGCCCTTCCCTGCTGTAATGTCAACTTCTAGCATAGTATTACACATTACCTCATTTTACAGTCAGTTGTGCATAAGTATATTGCCAGGATGGCGTGTGCTTGCCACATTGAGAGAGAGGAGTTGTAAGGAGGGAAGGGAGAGAGACTGGAAGGAAGAGAGGAAGGGAGAGGGAGAGAGAATGAAAGAAGAGAGCAAAAAGGAGGGAAGGGGAAGGGAGGGGAATGAAAACGGGAAAAGGAAAAAGAAAAATATTCTTTTTCAGAAGTACAAATTATTTCCTTCAAGGTTCCCTTTTTTCCTTCTGCATCCCAATTCTATCCTCAGATAAGGATATGATTGCCTTATCCCTAAATTATAAAAATTTCCAATAAGGAATGCTCACCCCATTATAGAAATTTCCCTCCGTTAATCTGCTTTACGAACTCCGCACTTCTAGTCAACAACTTTTGGTAAATCTCTAGTCAACAACTTTTGGTAAATCTCCTACTCTCCTAAGTCTTAACTTGAAAATATTTTTAAAAAAATAACCCTCAGCAGCCACTCAAGGTCAACTCTGAAATTCTCATGCCTCCCAACTCCTGGCTTCCCACTTCTCTTCCTTCTTTCTTTGTCCTCTCTTTCTGTTGAGCTATGTATCTGGGATTCCCACATTCTTCACATGGCCCAGAGAGATAAAGTTAATATTTCATAGCTTACCATCTTCATGGGATGAACATCAGAGGTGCAGAGTTCTTCTTTTTCACTCTTCACCCAACTTGGGAAGAGGTATTCTCAAAACCACCTATAATAAAGACAGGATTTTTATTTTTAAACCTTGAGCAGAAGTTGTAAATTTCAGTGCCTCCAGAGGGAGCAGGAAGTTTCTGTGAAGGAGTAAGGATTGTTGAAATCTGGAGAGCACATGGTCTCTGAGCAGCTCCTCAGCCCACTAGTTGCTTTAAGTAAAGAAAACCCATGTGGCCAGGTCACCCACATTTAAAGCAAACTTAAAATGTGTATTTTTATATGAAAAAAATTCCTGCATTTAAAGTTTGCAAATTAATTCAGTTCAGCCCAAATGAAAATGATTATGTTCTCATTTTTATTAGTGTTTCTCTGTTAAGATTTTTTCCCTAAGTTATTTAAAAAGTATTTTTCAATAGGAAGAATGCACACACAACGTTTTTTCTGAGAAAGACAATTTTATTGGAAGGTAATGGAATGTTCAGAGCCATATCATTCCACATTAACTTAAATAAAGTGGGAATAAAGTTTAAAATGCTGCTTTTTGGCCTCCTTAGACATCTTTCACATCTTCATTTCTACTTACCTTCTCTGACCCTGGCCTTCTTCTGGTTTCAAGAATGCCAGGTCTCTGAAAACAGGCAGCCGTATGAGGGAATGCGGGGAACTCCACTGCCTTACTTCTTTTTTTTTTTTTTTTGGTTTTTCTCCGGTACCGGGAACCGAACTCACGACCTTGCGATTGCCAGGCAGACGCTTTGCCGCTGAGCTAAATCCCCAGCCCCGCTGCCTTACTTCTTAACAAATCATTTCAACCATTTACACCCTGAGCATCCTATAATTTAACTAAATTCCCCATTACAGTTTCACCCTGACCTCAGGGTCAGTTTATTTTGGAACTCCAATTTGAAGGAACTGATTGTTTCAACAACAACAACAAAAACTTCAAACTCTCTAGTGTTCTTTTTCTCCTTCTCAAGATACATACATAGGTACATACACACATACAAAATAGAAAACAAGAAATCAAACAGACAAAATTAAATAAAAAGGACAAAGTCCATTTCTAACCACCAAAATCAACTTGGATTTTCTATTTATTTTTTATTTTAAAATTTTTGCCATCTGAATTCACAGATTTCTTTTTTTTTTGTTTTTATTCTTAGTTTTGTTTTTTAAAGTATATGTTTGCAATATATAAAATAGTTCTCTTATAGTGAATTGGTACATATTGAACACATTGAGTTTTGACCCTTTCATTTCTCCTTCTCTTTCCCTCCTCCTCACCCTGGTTACCAGACCCCTTCCCATCTCCATGAAGCTTATCTTCCTGACTCCTGTCATCTGTCTTTTATCTTGTTTAACTTGGATACCTTATAGAGTCAGGCTTCACACTTCACAGGTTTCTATGGTCACAAGAGAAGCCAAATTTTGGCAGGGGCCTGGGATTCCTCTGAAAGAGGTAGGATTTGATATATACTTTTAGTTAGTAAGAAAAGACATCCTAGATTTTTATTCACTTTATAGCCCATAAAACCCTAGACTGCTAATGGCAAAAGATGTTTTTAAACAGATGTTTGTTCATACTGCTAGTCAGTTTCTGAATGGAACAATATAGCAAAGTCCAGTCTCTGAATCTGTTATAACATGAAGAACAAATGTTTGAACAGCACTGAATCCTTTTAAACCTCATTTTGGCCATATTTTACACTTAATTAAGAAGGATTTTATAACTTTTAATCCCCTACTATTGCTCAGTTTTCGTCAAAAAATGAAACCAAAAGGTAGTTAATTTTAATATGTTGATTTTATGTTATCTATTTATGTGTTCAGCCTCTATTTCCCATTGAGAAAATAACTTTCATAAATTCATTAAGAGCAGATAAACTGGGGCTGGGGATTTAGCTCAGTGGCACAGCACCTGCCTGACAAGTGCAAGGTGATGAGTTTGATTCCTAGTACCAGAAGAAAAACAAAACAAAACAAAAACACAAAGAACAGATAAACTTTCATTTTGAATCCTTTGTCTCTTAAGACTAAAAAACTCTACCTTTATGTATATGTATACTCTACTGCCATTATGATTTCTTAACATACAGAAGCCAGAGTTGTATGAAATAGTACAACAGACATTGGTTCACTCAATGAGAAAATTAGCAAAAATTGTCAGTCCACCTTCAGAACTCTGTGAATTTACCAAAAAGTTTGCAGCAGTCAGGTCATATTTACTTAAGAAAACAAACTAAATCTCAGTAAGAAAAGCAAGCTTTCTAGCACATTAACATGTTCCATTCTGATTTTCCCACTGTCAATTAGACTTGAAAACCCACAACTTGCTATGAAGTAGACTTGAAAACCTACACCCTGGTTGGAGGTAGAGTGTGTTGGAGTCCCTCAAAGATTCACATACCATTGTCATTATCTGGCCAATGAAATAATCTCTGCACGACCTCTCCCCATATTTGAGACTGCCTGTTTTTCCCTTGTCCTGGGATTATTTTTCAAAAACAATTAGAAACAACAAATTAACTTCATGTATATATGAGGTAAATAATAATAGGGTCAAACAATAGGCTAACAGCATGCTTAGAATGAAGGCTTGAGAGTTAGATGTCCACAGGGCCACTAAAAAGCTGCAATATATTTTTGGGAATCTGTATCACTTTGTAGTACACAGCATTGTGCACATGCTCAGGTGTGTGCACATTCTTAGAATAGGCCTAAGCTATCACTGAAGAGGCCCTGAGTTATGATCATGGACCGACCTTGAGATTCTAAGAGGGGAAGATCTTGACTGCCTGGCAGAGTGTTGAAGAGGTGGCTCAATCCACACAGAACCCTTCATCAAGACCGAGAGACATTTATTCTAAGCACTTAAGAAAAATCTCTGGCAGAGGATATAGCTCTGAGGCATAGCACCTGCCTGGCAAGTGCAAGGTTCTGAGTTCCATTCCTGGTACCAAAAGAAAGAGAGAAAAAAAGAAAAAGAAAGAAGGAAAGAAAGAAAGAGAAAGAAGGAAAGAAAGAAAGAAAGAAAGAAAGAAAGAAAGAAAGAAAGAAAGAAAGAAAAAGAAAGAAAGAGAAAGAAGGAAAGAAAGAAAGAAAGAAAGAAAGAAAGAAAGAAAGAAAAAGAAAGAGGGAGAGAGAGAAAGATCTCTGTCTGATCATTAATTATTGCTTATCTAATAAGCTAAGAATAAAAAAACTACAGTGTCCATGCATAAAAAGACAATTTAGGATTCATTCAGAAAAAATGACACTAAGAAAGCAAACAAAAAACAATAACCACCACCATATGGAGTACAAGAAGAATCTGAATTCCAGAGTTGCTATATTATATTATTCAAACTGTCTGGTTTTCTATAAAAAAATAGACAGGCAAAGAGATAAGAAAGTATATTCCAAAAACAGGAAAAGAAGCAATCAACAGAAATATCCATAAGGAAAACTGAACATTGGACTTACAAAAGGCTTTAAATAATATGCTTTAAGTGTGTTCAAAGAACAGAAAGAAATCTTCCCTAAAGAATGAAATGAACCATAATGATAATATCTCATCAAATATCAATGTAATATAAAAGCATTGTAAACATGCAAATTCTGGAGCTGAGAATAATGTTACTGGAATCAAAACTCTATTAACATGGCTCAGCAGCAAAGTTAGCTGTGGGCAAAAAGTCAGCGAAGTTGAAGGTCCATAAAGATTACTCAGTATGAGGAACATGTGGAAAGAAGAATGAGGAATGACGGACAGAATCTAAGCGACCTGTAAATAATGACATATGAATATTAGTAGTATGGGAAGGTGAGAAGAAAGTGTCAAAAAATTAGTGGAAATAAAAAGAGTGGTAATAAACTCCCAAAATTTTGTAAAATAAAGTAATCTACACACCCCAAAGGATTGATATATAAATATAAAATAAACTCAGAAATTCACACCAAGATGTAACATAATTAAATTGTTGAAAGATAGAAATAATATTGAAAATATCCAAGAGCAAAATGATTCATCACATATAAGAGACACCCAATGAAGTTAATAACAGCCAATTTCTCATCAGAAACCATAAAGGTTAGAAGCAGAGGGACATTAAAAGTGTTGCAAGTGTCAACTGAGATTCTATACCCAGTAAAACAACTCTTCATTTTTAGCTGAGTAATATTCCTTTGTATAAAAATAGTACTTTTTTATCCATTCTTGGAATGATGGGCGTTTGGGTTTCCACGATTTAGCTATTTCAAATTGTGCTGCTATAAACATGGGTGCACATATCTCATTGTGGCATGATGTTTTTAGTTCTTCTGGAAAAATGCCCAGGAGAGGAATAGCTGGGTTGAATAGGACCTCTAATTCTAGCTTACTGAGGAATCTCCAGACTGAGTTCCACAGTGGTTGCACCAGTCTACACTACCACCAACAGTGGAGAAGGGTTCCTTTTTCCCCACAGCCCCTCCAGCATTAGAAGCTTTTATAGGTAAATAGATGCCACCAAAGACCATACTCATAAGGGAAATAAATAAGACTCACATATGTAGAAATCATACTATCTCCCTAGCATAAGAACATAAAAGAGTAAATGAAATCTAAAAGGTACAATAGATAGTGTGAAAGGGAAAGAAACTGCTAGAAAGGAAAGAACAACTGGGGTGAGGGAAAGGAGAAAATAGAGAAGAAAGATGGTCAGGATAATTGTACTATTAATTTTATTGCTTTCTTAAAAGGAACAGTTGATATTTAATTGTTTGATCCTTCTTATATGTCTATATTTGTTTATCTGAGTAACCAATATGAAGATAACAGTATGTAATACAACAATCATTGTTAATTTCTCTTCATCTTGTCAGAAATTCTGTATTGTTTTTATATTGTTTCATTTATGTCTGTGTATTTCTTAATATATTTTCATTATTTTATCTCTAAAAATAAAATTTAAGTAGCCCCATCCCCAGACATGGCACCCATGTCATGTACCAATAAGACCTAGACCCCATTTGAGTATTTTTAGGGCCAGTGGAGGTGCTCCTGCACCTTAGGCACTTACTCAACCAATACAGTGAATATCCCTGTTCCCTGGGCTCAACCCAGGCAATGCTACCAAAGTATGTGCTCTCCTGTGCTGGACTGAGACCAAGAAAGATCTTAGCCACAACTTTCATCCTGTGAGGAAAAGGAGAACAAAGAGACACCAGAAACTTTCACCACCAAGGATTCAAGCAACTTACTACTACTGTGCACTTCTGCAGACGTAACTTTGATAACACTGAGCTCAGCAGATGAAATTCCATGAGGACTTCAAAACTTTTCCTTCTCCACAGTCAGAACTACCATTGTACATACTCTTCTTGGAGACAAAATTACCCCACTACCCCACCCAGCTGGTGCTGAATAACCACACATAAGCGAAGATATTTCCCCACTGAAGACAGTATATAAAGTCTGAAAGGTAGTGCTCCCTAAAATATACAGAAATCATTGAAAGGCTACAAGAAACATGAAAAATGAAGAAAACAGGATACCATCAAAAAATGTAATAATTTCCTAGTAACTAATACCAACAAAGTGAAGATATATGAACTGCCTGATGAAGAATACAAAATAATTGCTGTAAGGAAATTCCACAAGCTAAACCAACACAGATAGACAACCCATCAAATTCAGGAAAGCAATGTATGAACAAAAATAAGTTCAACAAAGATATAGACATTATAAAAACGAGTCAACCTTGGAGCTGGGGATTTAGCTCAGCGGCACAGCGCCTGCCTGGCAAGTGCAAGATTGTGAGTTTGATTCCCGGTACCAGAGAAAAAACAAAATAAATAAATAAATAAATAAATGAATAAATAAATAAATAAATAAAAAGAGCCAACCTGAAATTCTGGAGCTAAAGAATACAATGAATAAAGTAAAACATTCAGTAGAGAGCTTCAACAACAGATTCAATCAAGCAGAAGACAGAATCTGAGAACTCAGAGAAAGGCCCTTTGAAACTATCTAGTCATAGGAGAGTAAAAAATTGAAACAACAGTGCATCCCATAGGACTTATGGGACACTTATCAAGGCAACCAATGAATACATTTTAGGACTGCAAGGAAGAGAAGAGAAGAGGAAGGAGAAAAAGGAATTTAAAGTGTAATTTAAAGAAATAATGGCTAAAAACCTACTCGATCTTGGTAGATTAATGTCCAGATTTATAAAATTCAAAGATGTTAACACAAAGGGTATACTGTACCAAGATATATTACAAGCAAATTGTCAAAAATTGAAGAAAATTTTGAAAGCAGCAGAAAAAAGATAACATTATATACAAGGGAACCTGCATAATGTTATCAAAGGATTTCTTAGAAATGTCACAGGTCAGAGAGACTGAGATAATATATTCAAAGTACTGAAGGAAGAAAAATTACCAAATATTATATGCAGTATAATATAATTATCTCTTAAGTATTACGGACAAAAATTGAAGAAATTTGTCCACAGTAGACAAAAAATGCCTAAGGGAGTTCTTTAAACTGAAAGGAAATATGATAAGCAGAAATCTGAAAACACTACTCAAGTAGGTAAATTTCCCATTTCCCCTAAAATCAGACCTTCTCTTCTAAAATCAGGCCATCACTTATTTTCCAGGTAGGTCTTATTTTTGGGGAAACATGGTATACAGATATGCACCAATTAATATAAGACTGTAAAGTGATACATAAATTACTTTTAAGCCCAACATAATAGTTAATAAGTGGAAATTTGTTAATGCATATATAATATAAAAGGAGGTAAACTCTGACTATAAAATGTGAAGCAGGAATAGTAAACGTGTAGTGTTTTTATAAGCAACTGAAGATACCAACTTATAACAGAACGTTACACACTATTTACACAAGCTACATGCTAACTGCAAAGCAAAACACTATAGCAGATACACCAATAATAAACTTTAAATATAATTTTACTAAAAAATTAAGAAACAAAAGAATACAGAGAAAGTTAAAAGAGAAAAAATGAACTATAGGACAAAACAATAAAAATGGCTGTAATAACTCCTCACTTATCAATAATTACCTTAAATATGAATGTAATAAGCTCAGAAAAGGCAGGGAGATATTTATCAGAGTTTTTAAAGCTGATATACATATATATATATGTATATATATATATATATATGCTATTTAGATGACATTCATTTCATTTTTCAACTGCAAAACTTTATGTAGAATTCTTTCAAATATTTTATTAATACATGTTTGCAATACAGAATGAAGGCATTCATCACAGAGACTTGGTATACGTACATATCATGTTCTAGTGCTTTTTATTTTTCTGTCTCCTTGCCTTTTTCCCCTCTCCCTCCATTCCTAGTTCCCCTTCCCAAACTGAAAAGATCTACTTTGTTATTTCCTATCATTTACCTTTTATTATGCTCTTTGAATTATTTATGTTTTGAATTTCTCATATAAGAGGAACTCTGTGTGATATTAACCTTCTGTCTGATTTACTTCACTTAGCATTATGGTCTCAAGGTGTACCCATTTTCATACAAATGACTCAGATTTAGCCTTCTTTCTGGTTTAGTAGTACTCCATCATGTCCTTTATCCACACATCTACTGATGGACATATAGGTCATTTTCAAGATTTAGTTACTGTGAATTGTGCTGCTATAAACATGGGTTTGTATGTTTCGCTGTAATATGAGCTCTTTAATTCGTTTGGGAAGAAATTCAAAAGGGGTATAACTGGATCAAATAAAAGGTCTTATTTTTAGATTTTTAGTAACTTCTATACTGATTCACATAACTGGTTTTACTAGTTTACATTTTTATCAATAATGTAGAAGGGTTCATTTTCTCCCACAACCTCTGTGGCATTTATTTTTTGACTTCTTGTTGATAGCCACACTTATTGGAGTAAGGTGGAATCTCAGTGTTGTTTTGATTTGCATTTCTGTAATTTTCAAAGATGCTGAATATTTTTCATGTTCATATTGGTCATTTTTATTTATTCTTCTGAGAAATGTCTTTTCATTTCTATTACTCATTCTTAGATTGGGTTTTTAATTTTGGAGGGTTTTTTTTTTTTTTTAGTTCTATATATTAGTCTTCTATCACAGGCTTAGTTGGCAATTTTTTTTTCTTTTCCCATCCTGTAGATTAATTCTTCACTCTGTTGGTTGTTTTCTTTTCTGTGCAGAAGCTATTTAATGTGATATTGTCCCACTTGTTTCTTGATGGTGTTTCTTGTGTAATAAAGGTTCTGTTCAGAAAGTTCTTTCCTATGCCTATATTTTCAAGAGTTTTCTCTATTTTGTCTTCCAGAAGGTTAAGTATTTTTGTTTTAATATCTAGGCCTTTGATCTACTTTGATTTTATTTTAGTATAGGGTAAGAGATAAGGGTCTAGAATCAATCTTCTGCATGTGGATATTCAGTTTTCCCAGCATCAGTTATTAAAAGAGCTATCTCTTCTCCAGCATGTGTTTTTGGTTCCCTTACTAAAAGATCAGATGGCTGAGTGTATATATAGTTATTTCTGCATTCTTTGTTGTATTCCATGTCTGTTTTTTGCACCAGCACCATGCTGTTTTATTTTTTCTTTTCAAATCACTGTAACACTGCAATATAACTTGAAATCTGGGATTATGATACCTCCAGCTTTGTTCTTTTTTTTTTTTTTTTTTTTGAGACAGGGTCTCACTATGCAGTTCAGGCTGGCCTTGTGCTCACTGTGTAGCCCAGGCTGGTCTTGAACTCGCAAGGATCCTCCTGCCTCAGCCTTCTAAGTGCTGGGATTACAGGTGTGTGCCACCACGCCCGGTTCTCCTGCTTTGTTCTTGTTACTCAGGATTCCTTTTGCTATGCAGGTCTCTTCTTATAATGAGATGTGTTTTGGTAATATGACCATATTGTTAATGTTGGTTCTGCCTATCTTATGGAGTATCATATTTTTCATTATAGAGATCTTCCATTTACTTGGCTTGATTAGCGCTTAAGTATTTAAACATTCTGAAGCTATTGTTAATAAGATTGTTTTCTTAATTTCTTTCCCAGGGGGCTTTTTGTATAGAAGAAAGCTATTGATTTTTGTGTTTATCTTACTATTTTACTGGAATGGTTTACTAGTCACAGGTGTCATTTTGGAGGAATTTCTTGGGTTATCTATGTAAAAGATCAAGTTAACTGTAAATAAGGATATTTTGACTTTTTTCTTTCCTGTATGTATGCTTTTCTTTCTGTCTCTTGCCTTACTGCTCTGGCTAAGTGTTATGGTTGATACATTGTGTCTTCTTGGGGAATCTAGAGGTTTGGCTAAGTGACTCAGCAGGAAGCCAGGGTGCTTACTTTGTATACATCCTGAGCCTGTGCAAGAGGAGGGCATGGAGATTATGCGAGAGCTACATGCCCCTTAGGTGGGGGTAGCCTGTTTACAATGTAAGGGAGGGAAGAAGGTTGCTTTCCACGATTCCTCCCTCTTCCTCTGGCTGCTTTGCTGTTCGGCTGCCATTCCCCCCTTTGCTCTTGTTGCTTTGCTACCTTCTGCCTCGGAACCAGCCAAGTATGGACTGAAACCTCCACAAACTGTAAGCTAAATAAACCTTTCCTTCCTTAATTTTGGGTGTTGGGTGTTTTCTCTCAGCAACGAGAGAAAAGTAACCAAGACACTAAGGTTTCAAGTATATATTATATTAATTAGAAATGGTGAAAATATACCCCTTTGCCTTGTCCATGATTTTCAAGGAAAAACTTGCATCTCCACTTATTATTATGTTGGGAGTGGATTTGTCATAAATGGATTTTCAGTCTGAGATTCTATTCCTTTTTCATTAGCGTTTTCATCATGAATGGAGGTTGAATTTTGTCAAAGGTTTTTTCTGTGTCTATTGAGATGATCATGTGATTTGTTTTACCTTGCTGTATTTATGTGACAGATTACTTTCATTGAGTTATGTATTGTTGAATCTTCCTTATGTCCCTGGGTTGAAGACACTTGGTTATGATATATAACCATTTTAAGGATTTGTTGAATTCTGTTTGTCAATATCATATTGACAATTTTTGCTTCTATGTTCATTATGGATATTTATCTGTTAAGTCTTTGTCCTGTTTTGATAACAGAATAATACTAGTGTCCTGGAATGACTTTGGGATTACACATTCCTTTTCCATTTTATTAAGTAATTTGAGAAGTTTTACTATTGGATTGTCTCTGCAGGTCAAGTACCATTTTGTGGTGAATCCACTGGGTCTTGGGTGTTCGTGGTTGTTGCTGTTGCTGTTGTAGTTTCTGCCTCTATTTCACTGCCCATTATTGGAAGAAGACACTCATTTTAGAATTAAAGGCATACGTAACCTGAAAGTAAAGGGATATTAAAAGATATTTTATGCAAATTGTATCCAACAGAAAGCAAGCATGGCTCCACTTAGGTCAGACCAAGCTGATATGCACCTAAAACCATCTCTAGAGTCAAAGAAGGTCATTATATAATGATAAAAGTGTCAAGCCAGCAGGAAGATATGAGAAGTATAAATACATATGCACCCAGTACTACTATAGAAACCAAATATTGACAGATCTGAGGGTGGAATTTGACAGTAAACTATTAACAGTAAGAAATTTCAATATCTCAGTTACAGTAACGTATAGAACATCTAGACAGAAAACCTACAAACATCCTGACGTACACAACACAATCGACCAAATAGACCTGACTAACAGATAGGTATCTTTCTATCCAATAGTTGAAAAGTATACATTCTTCTTAAGCATACACAAAACATTTTCCAGCAGAGAACACATGTTAAGTGATGGAACAGGTTATTAATATTTTAAGGAAATAAAAATTCGTTCTACAATCTTTTCCAAATGTAATGAAATGGAACTGAATGTCAATAAAATAACATGGGAAGATTCACAGACTTGTGCAAATGGAACAACATATCATTTAACAACCATTTTCCATTGAAAAAGAAGTCAGAAGATAATTGAAAGACTATCTTGAGGCAAAAAAATATAAAAACACAACACATCAAAAATTACAATACAGAAAAGTCAGTAACAAAAGAGATGCTTACAGTGATGAATTCCTACAGTAAGACAGACAATTTCAAATAAACAACCTAATTTTACTAATGATGTAGAAAAAGAAGAAAAACCTAAGCTTACTCAGTAGGAAAGAAATATTTGAGAAGAAAGAGGCCACATGGAAAACAAAAGGAATTTAAAAATCACAAGTTATTTTTTGACAAGATAGACAAAATGAACAAGTCCCTACCTAGAATAAACTAAGAAAATGTGAACAAAAATTTACATAAATAAAATAAGAAATAATAGAGAAGACATTGTAGTAAATGCCTCAGAAATATAAAGGACAGTGGAACATCATTGAAAATTGCATGCCAGCCAAATGAATAACCTAGAAGAGGAGATAAATTCTTGAGCCATATAAGTTAACCAAATGTGAAATATGTAGATCAATTAAATGAATAATCAAAAATCTCCCTTGATTTTTAACAGAAAGGCCCATGATCTGATTACCTTAAAGATGATTCTACTAAACATTCAAGAAATCAATTGTAATCTTCAAACTCTTCCAAAAGCAGAAGAAAAGAAAACACTTCTGAATTTATTTTAGCAGTTTAGTATTACCTTGATAACAAAAACAGACAGGGGCTACAAAAGGAGATAAAGGATAAAAGAAAAAAAAGCTGTAGAAGGATCTTAACATAATAAAGGCCATATCTGAGCAAACCATGGCTAGTATAATAATCATAAGGGGAAAACTCAGAACTTTCGCTCTTAGATCTGGTAGGAGGCAGAGTTGCTCACTCTTGTCACTTCTTTATAGCGTAGTACTGTATTAGAAGTCCTGTGCAGGACAATCACATAAGAAACAGATATAAAACACATGCAAGTTGGAAAAGAAGTAAAATTATTTCTGTTTACATATAACATGATCATAGAAGTAGAAAACATTAAAGACTGAACAAAAACAAGACAAAACTCTTAGAATAATAAATTCAGTAAACTTGCAGGATACTGCATCATCATACAAATCTTAGCTGTTCTCCAACTCACCAGTAATGGTCTGAAAAGAAAATATCATTTGCTACTTAACTATATATAATTGACCATTCTGATTATTTATAAAAATGTTAATTTAGATATATGTCAGAAGAAATTTATTGAATATCACACTATCAATATTTTTCTTCAGCAATATATTTATCTGTTTTTTACTTTTTGAAAGGAAATAATAACTTTATGGGAAGAAGGAATCCTTTAATCCTTAATGGTTTGATTCTATTTCTTATTGAAGTTAATGAACATTTTGAAAGATTCAGTAAATTTCATTTGATGGTTTATCATTAGTGTCATGTTTAGTTGACCTCTCAAGGAATGCCATAGAATTAACTCTACATATAACTCTTAGTTTTTATTTTAATTTTGGCGGTAGTGAGTGATTTCTTCATATACGTTTATGTTGAACTAAATTTCAGGAGATTTTGGTGTGTGGAAGGTTGTCTCAAATTTTTTAAATCATTAGGTGAAAATGAAAACAAAATCTTTTAAATCAAAATATTTGAATGTAAAAACTCAAAGAATCACAGATATCTGATAATGAAATCAATACAATAGAAATGATAATATTGGTAAACAAAGCCTCAGAGGACCCAAACCTGAAGGTCCAGAAACCCACCTGGATAGTCTCCACTCCCACGGAGCCACTGACAAGCAAATGAGATCAGGTTTCCAAGTCACTAATACCAAATGCTTGAAATTGGACCAGATTATCAAAAGTATTAATGTTTATTTATCAAATACCCAGATGCTTAAAACTCTAGATACGATCATTTGTCTAAGAAAGAAACACCCAACAAATTTAATCAGTAACCACAGCTTAGCAACTTAACTAGTATGAAATTCTGAGTTATAATTTTAAATGTATGGAATATAATGCATCTGTCATGAACAAGTAAAAATAAAAATTAGCAGGAAACATAGAGTCCACTATTGTTGCATGCTTTTTACGTGTTGAGATTAAGACGCCTGGAAGAGTACATCCTTGACTTCAGGGTAACATTATGTAAATTGTATAAACAATCCTGTTTTTAAGCCTACCTGTAGAGGTAAGAAGTTCCCTCCTCCCCAAGTATTTAACTTCCCAAAGTGTATGCAATTGTGTGCTTTTACAAGGGTTTCTGGTTTTCACTGGACTTCTGGCTACAGATTTTCACAGTTTGAAGTAATGATATGATTTATACTTCAGTATTTCCAAAGTTTTGTTGTTCAACATCTCGCCCTCCCCCAGCAACCATGGGATCACCTGCGAACTGTTAAAAATGCAGAATTTCAGGTTCAGTAAATAAAAATATGCATTTCTAAAATGTCTGAGTGATTCATGGGTATGCTAAATTTTGCTGTATCAGAATCATGTAGAATATTAGTTAGACCATGATCCCTGGTTCTCAACTGGGGATTTTGACTTACTAGGTCTGCAGTGGTAAAAATAACTTGCATTGCTAGCAATTTTCCATTGATGTCTACCCTGATGGTCCTGAAACCTCCACTTTGAGAACCGTTGCTCTCAATGATAGGATGCTGTGCTCCTTCTACTTCATTTGGATATAATTCATACTTCAAGAGGCTGAGTGGTAAGAACCTAAGTTTAGTTCATTCCACTGAATAGCCACTAACTTGCTTCATTAGAATTGTTTTTGATCACTACCACCTGTGCTGCGGGAAGGATGTGTTGCTTGCCACGATTCTCCAATCGCAGAGGCTATGCTTCCTGTCCTTTCTGCCAAAAATATGGATAGTTGGAACCAAAGTGGGGACAACATATTCTGTCTGATCTAATCAAATTCTCTCATCCAGGGATTTGAAACATTGAATAAAACAAAGCCTCTATTTCTTATCCTTCCCCAGGCCCTGTTGCTTAGTTCTTCCACCAATCTTGTAAGCTGTGAATATTCTTCCAATAAGCTATTCTGTGGTTTTGAAGAATTAGCCGAAAAGTTTAAATTCATCAATTTCTAAAAAGAACTATTTTTTTTCCAAGAACTCTTTTTTGGTTACCTACTAATGTCTGAATAAAGGAGCCATGAGTGAATGTGGCTGAGTGTAAATAATAAAAACAAATCACCTTTTTTGTAGCTTCAGTGACTATCGTAGTTGCTCACTATTGTTTACTGTCTGCTGAACAAAGATGGCACACGCTCTGGGAAGAACCCAGATATGATTCTGTGGGTGGTAACACAATGCCTGGTGCTAATAGAAACTGTAGGGCCCTTTCAGGGGTAGAGAACAGTGGTAAACATGCAGCAAATACACCCAAGAGTGTAGTGAGAATAGTATGAATATCCACAGAGAAGGGGCAAGACAGTACACCTGGAACAGGAAAAAGAGTGTCTTGTTGTAGCACCTCAGATGAGGCACTCTCTCAACATGCCAAGACTCTTTTACAGGAGTTTTGGTGCTTTGGATAAGACATTTCACCCTTAGTCAGAACTCAATATATGAAACCGCAGGAATAATTGAACTAATGTCTGGAGTTTCAATAGGCTATACAAAAGATTCCTGAAGGCAGGACTGGTCTGATTCACCATCACCATCTTCAAAGGTTTCCATGTTTAATATCTCTGACCCTTACAGTGAATACCATCTAGATGAACAAGATGTTAAGAAACAACACTTCCCCATGCTTTCCATTATTACCAAATTGAAGTATGGCATTAGCCTCAAATGAAATCTTTTAATGGACTGATTTTTTTTTTCTGAGGGCCTAAACATTCTGAACTCATCAAGCCCGGAAGTGACAAATAAATCAATGAAGCAATACTTTGACATAGAGATCTCAGGGCAGCCAAGGAAGAGGGGCAGGAAACAGGCCTGCTGGTGTAAAATCACACAGTAGATGTTAGTCCTTTCCTTTCTTCTCTCATACTCTCAAAGGTTTTTAATGGCCAAAAAGGATAAGCAGATGGATTTGCAAGGGGGGATGAGGGTAAACTTCTACATGGTTGAACTCCTAGGAGAGAGAAAATGTCAGGAAGCCCAAGGCATGATGTTCCCAGGGCCCCACAGCATCCCTCTTGCTCTCTCAGTCAGAATGGAGCTGTGTAGGTCCTGTGCCCGACCATCTTCCTCAGGAAGATAGGTGCTCATCCCTTTCCAGAATCCTAAGAATATTTAACCCTCATCTGGAGGTCAAAATCAAAATAAGTAACTGCCACCTCCAGGCAACACCCAATGAAATCATGAAAAAGACCAGAGTCTTTCAAGGTTATGGTTTGAAGAAACGTGTTGTACTTGCTTACCTGAAGTAAAGACATACTCGTACCCACAATGTAGATGGCAACCATACCAAAAAAGTCACAGATGTTGGTGAGATTTCTCTGTCTCCTAGAGAACTAGATAGGATTGATGCAAACCTCCATTATCGTGTTCTGTAGAAGCCCAATTCCTTCTCTAAGATAACTAGTTATAAATGGCAGTGAGAGGAGAAGTGAAGTGTAGGGACTAAAGTGTCTCAGATCACCTCTAGCTGTAGCCTACTGCTTCTTCAGTCTGCTGAGCACCTCACCATTGCAAATATGTTGCCTCTGTTCTGAATGGCTTCAGACATCAAGAAAGTCAGCATCTGTCTGAACAACCTCACATACATACAGTCAAATTCTCATAATCTCTCTCTCTCTCTCTCTCTCTCTCACACACACACACACACACACACACACACACACACATTTTAACATTTGTCCAGATATACAGAGGGAATTTTAAAAGTTCTCCAAGGACTTTTTACCAGGTATATGTTAGTAACTGCCTTGATCTTAACTCAACTCCATGGTCTCAGGCCATCTTACTCACTCATTTCCTTTTTCTTTCTTAAGTGCTAAGACAGATCTCTTTTACAGCTCAAATACAGCATCTGGTGACCTTCTTAGCTGCCTTGGCTCTTGTCCCCACCTTAGGAACTTCCCATCAAATGTTCAGTCTTGATCTTTGGGATCTCCAACCAAGCATGAAGCTTCAGGGCAGTGGTTCTTCCTGTTGTCTGGAGGGCAGCGGCAACAGCACTCCCCAGGAACTTGTTGGGAGCACAAACAGCCTCTCAGGTTTAGTGCAGACATGCTACACCAGAAACTCTAGTAGTGGACCCAAAAATCTGTAATAATTAGGCTTCCATGTGGTTCTGAGCATACTAAAGTTTGATAACCACTGCATGAGGGAATACAGATAAGGAACTGATGAAGAGGAGAAGAAAGATTTCTCGAGGATAATTCTGCTTTCAGGGGCAACAAGGGAGGAGGACCTGAACCTCCACCACCAAGGACTCGTTTTTGAGGCTGGGGTCTCACTATGCTGTTCAGGCTGGCCTCCACTCCTGGGTTCAAGTAATCCTCTTTCTTCAACCTCCCAAAACAGTGACACTTCAGGTACACTCCATCCCACCTGGCCCTTTGATTCAGCTTTGACTGACATGTTGGTGTTAACCTCATGAGGAAACCTGAACCTCTCAATTCCTGACCTCAGAAATCATGTCAGATAATAAATGTTAGCTGTCTTAAACCACTACATTTTGCAGTAACTTTTCATGCAACTTGAACTAAGTAGGAAGGCACATTAAATGTATTAGGAAATCAGGAAAATGATTTTGTATTCTTTGGTACCTTCCCAATGTAGCTTCTACATAATTGTTCATCCTCCAGTTCCCAATAGACTGTCACAGTCCTCCACCAAGCACTTGTATTAGAAAGTCTGAAGCTTCCATGGACCATTGCGGTGTTGTTTTAGCTGTTAAATAAATTTGTGACATAAGACTCAAAGGTAGTACATTTATACTTAGTGCAACAGTTTGGACCTGGAATGTCCACAAAGTCCTATGTTAAAGGTTGATCCCCAGCCTGTGCTCTTATTGGTACGTGGGGGATCCTTTAGGAAGTGGGGCCTGGTGGAGTCGCGCCTTTGGAGGGGGCATTGTGACCTTGACCCCTTCTTCTCTTTGTCTCTGTCCAGCCACCATGAGATGACCAGGCCTCTTTGCCACACACTCACCCTCATCATGTACAGGTCTAAAGCAACAAGGCCAAACAGTCCTTGAATAAAGCTTCTGGAACTATGAGCTAAAATAACCCCAAGGTAATGGTCTCATGTATTTTGTCACAGTAGCAGATCAGAAAATTGTTTTTAAAGACAGATACAAAATAAGACTAAGGTAGTTGAGCATAGGTACTGTGGAAGCCAAATAGTATAGTTAACAAGCATATCTAATTTGGCTTAATTTAATTGTTGGTTTTCTAGTACATTTAATTTTGCTTTTGTTTTATCTTGTATATCAGAATCTCTTCTCTGTTTCTTTCCATCCAGTGCTTGAATGAAAGCACTGAGCAAATAATATATTCAAAAGACATGCCAGATGGTTTGAGATTTTAGCAATAAATCTTTACAGATGCTGGCTATGGGCTAATTATTTTGCAACCTGTCATGGCAGCTTTTGGGATGCTTTCATGTGTGATCAAGGTCAGCCTTTAGAAACAAACATCATAAAACCAGCATACAGCCAGTAGCTTCAGGGATGGGTGGGTGGGGAAAGGAGCAAAGGAGCGTGTGAGAGCAAGAGTTGAAGAAACTTCTGCGTCTCAAGTCCTAGAGTCTCCTTTACTCCAATTGCAAAAAGCAAGACCAAACATCCTTCACAAGTTAGGCAACTCAGTGATCTCTCCCTTGGCTTCCTCTTAGTTGCTGTAATTATAAAAGCAAAGGTCATCTGTAGGATTTTTTTCAAAGAAGTTATAATAATCTCCTGATTTTCTAGTGTATTTACTAGGTCTTCTTACATAGTTGATATTTGCATAAGTTTTGTAGTGCTGCATGGAAAATGACTGCAAAAGTTAGTGGTTTAAAGCAGCTACATCTAATATCTGACATGGTTTCTGAGATCAGAAATTGAGGAGTAGCTTAGTTAGGTAAGCTGGAGCCCAGGTTTTGTTATGAGGTTGACAACAAGATGTCAGCCAAAGCTGAATCAAAGGGCCAGGTGTGGTGCAGTTTACCTGAATTCCTAGCTCTTGGAGAGGTTAAGAAAGGGGTTTGCTGGAGCCTAGGAGTTGGAGGCCAGCCTGGACAGCACAGTGCAACCTCTGTCTCAAGAAAGTAAGATCTGAATCAAAGGCTTGACTGACTGAGGCTGGAAAAATTACTCTACAGATGGCTCACTCACTGATTATTTGCAGGAAGCTCAGTTCTTTGCCGTGTAAGTGTCTGCTATACTGTGAGCAGCTGAATTCCAACAGAGTGAGCAGAGACAGAGAGTGAAGGGGGAGGAGATGGGGCCAGAGGAGAGGGAGAGGGAGAGACCCTCTACAAATTGGTTTCTGAAGTCACATACTATCACTCTCTTATTCTGTGTGTAACTAAGTACAGTTTATATTCAATACAACAGGAGTTTGGCCTACATCCTGAAGAGAGTAGTATCAAAGAATTTTATCTATATCATCTGTTATGGTTTGTGTTTAGATGTTCCCCCAAAGCCCTGTGCAGTAATAAGTGGGGCTTTTTCAGGGATGGGTGGATCTAGAGTGTTTGATGCTGGGATCGATTCATGGTGCAATGGTAGGATCAAGGGCACGAGGATTAAGGTGGTGAGTGCCACCCACCCGAAGTAGCCTAGATAAGATAAAAGGGGCAGAAAGACACTGTTAAGGTCCCTTGTAGCTACCTTCTGCCTGCCATGAACTGCTTCTCCTCTGTGACGCCTGTCTGTCACGCCACCCTTCTGATTATAGACTGAAACCTCTACAAACTGTGAGTTAAGTAAACCTTTCCCCCTTTGACTTTGGATTTCAGGTATTTTGTCTCAGTAACAAGAAAACTAATTAAGACACCATTTGATGTGCAAAGATATATCTAAAAGTAGGAAGAAAGTAAGTGGATCTCAGTGGAAATAAGTTTCTATACTTCACTCAAAGTAGAAAATGTTAATGCTTCTAGACTCTGACAGCTCGCATATTCTTTCTTGGCTGGTTGGTTGGTCTGTTGGTTGGTTGGGTTTTTTCAGTCCTGAATATGCAACCGAGGGCTTCCTGCACTCCAGGAAAGCACTCTACCTGAACTACAGCCCATTCCCTACATGAGTGTTTTAATACTCAGAGCAATCACTGTAAAATACCAAAATAGATACTCAACATGGAATATAAAAAACTATCAAATGACCCATAGGAAGGCAAAAAAAGAGATATAAAAATGAAGGGGAAAAACGTATAGCAAAATGACAGATTTGACATATCAACAATTATCTTAATTGTAAATTCTAAATATATCAATCATAAACAGAGATTGGCAAAGTGGATTACCAATGAGATTGGCAAAGTGGATTAAACACCAACAAGCAAATGCACACACATACTACTTATATGCTGTTCATAAGAAATTCAGTGATAAAAATACAGGTATAATAATCATATGACTAAGAAACTGCACCATTGGGTATTTATTCCAAAGAAATGAAAACATATGTTCTCACTTAAACCTATATACAAATATTCATGATAGCTGTATTTTAAAAAAATTTTAAAATGTAGAAGAAAAAGCACATGTTTTTCAATAAGTACATGTTAAAAGAAGAGCTGCACTCCTTTATCAGTCTGTGCCCTGTTAGAAACTGGGCCATAAAGCAGAGGTAATCAGTCAGCAAGAGAAGCTTCATCTCTAGGTACAGACACACGCTAACACTCACATTAGCACCTGAGCTATGCCTTCTGTGAGATCGGTGGTGGCCGATTACATTCTCATTGAAGCCTACTGTGAATTGCATATGGTAGGGATCTAGGCTACATGCTCCTTATGAGAGTCACATGCCTGATGACCAGAGGTAGAGCTGAGGCAATGATGCTAGCCCTGGAGTGTGGGTGCAAATACAGATAAACATTAACAGAAAGGTTTAGTTTTACAGAGACATGATAAATCAATTGCTTGTAGAGTCATATCAAGCCCCTACCAGTAACTGGTAAGTGAAAATTAAGCTACAACTAGTATCAGGCTTTATAGTGGCAAATGAGTCACTAGACTTCAACTTTTTAGCTGTATTTGGTGGCAGGTTTTAAGTCAGAAGCTGACATTAACATGTGGCCTGCCCATTATTTTATTTACCACTACTTTCTGCCCCACTTTCCAATATAGTACACTTGTCTCAGTCACAGTTTTTATAAACCCACAAGCCAACACTCATCAAAATGAATCAAAACAAATGTAACTAGAGAGCATCTTTGAAATGCAGGAAAGATGCAATAAAGAGATAGCAGAAGACTCTAAGACTGCAACAAAATGAAAGCTTCATTAAGAAAATATTCCAAGAATCTCACTTAAATTCTGAACTCATTGCAACAGGTGATTCATTCTCCAAGCACACTTTGCATAATATGTGATGACTGGCAATCCAGCTAAGCCGTGAATGCTTGAGAATGACTTCTCTGTATGGAGACCAAGCACCATGCATTAAGAGAAAAGCCTTCAGAGTTTTCCCAAAGAAAGAAATTTGAACATGCAGAACAGGAGCAATTATTGAAGACTACCACTTCATCACTATCTGCACTGAAAGTAGATAAACACACTGTTAAAGCCAAGAATCCTTTCACTAGCTTGCCTAATGCTCAGGATGTTTGTCATAAACTCTGAAAAGAGGCTGCAGTACAAAAGGAAGCACATGTTCCTCTTTCAACTAGTAGTATAACTAGTCAAACTGATGAAATAACAGAAGATATTGAGGTACAATTGTTAGAGAGGATTAATGAGTCACTGTGATTATAATTCAGATTGAAACATTTACTGATGTTTACAATACACAACAGCGCTTGTTTTTGTGTGACACATTTTTCAGAAGGAAAGCATGAGAACATGCTATGTGCCCCCTTGATTGCCAACCTATAGTATGGTATTTTTGTTTGTGAGCTTAATTCTTTATACAATTCTGGTCACAACCAAATTGGATGAGAACCAAATCAACTTCAAAACATTGTTGATATTATGGGGAAATTTAATTTCTTTCTCATCCAATCCAGTTTGTAAACAGAACCACGGAAAGAATTAATGTCAAGAACCAGAGAACCACTGTACCACAGCTGCAGAACTACTCAAGTCCTTGAATGATTACATATAAGAAAAAACTGAATTGGTCATTCTGTGTCACTATATTCACAGATAGAGTGACTGTCATGACTGCATGTTTCTCTGGATTCACTATTCAGGTCAAAGGGGTCATTTCTGAATGTGATCCCATGCACTCTGACTTTCATACAGAAATGCTGGCCAGTCAAAAAATGTCACCTGAATCTAACAATATATTGCAGAATACGGTTAAAATTATAAACCACATTAAAGTACATGCCCTTAACTCATGTCTATTCAGGCAGCTTTGTGAAAAGATACACGCAGAGTAGTCACATTTTCTCTTACACACAGAAGTGAGATGACTTTCTAAAGATAGCTCACTGACCTGAGTTTCTGAGTTAGGAAAACTACTCCAGAGATTTCTTTTAGAAAAACAGTCTCCACTGGCAGTACAGTTCAGTGACACAGAATGTGTCACAAAACGCTTCATGTGACACATGCATGTCACATATGCATGTCACATATTCTAAGGGCTCAGTGAACTCAAGCTGCCACTTCAAGGGAGCATGACAACTGTGTTCAGGCTGGCAAACTAAGCGGGTGCATTCAAATCCAAACTGGAGTTGTGGGGGTGATGAGAGAATATTGGGACTTTTAACATGTTTCATGTTGGCCAAGATTTTGAAATGGAGTGATTTTGAAAGGGATTTTGAAAATATATATGATACTCATATATATTTTGCCTGGATGTCATGTGGTCATGGTGTGGGCTTTTCAGAGGTGGCTAAATCTAGAGTTTGTGATTGGTTCATCATCTAGTGCTAGTATTGGGGGTGTGCATGCTGCACCTGTCCTAGGGCAGGTGGCCTGCATACGATATAAGAAAGGAAAAGAGCCTTGCTTTTCCCTTTTGGTTCTTGTTGCTATTGCTGTCTTTCACCACCATGAACTGTTTTTTTTTTTTGGTTTTTCTCCGGTACCGGGAACCGAACTCATGACCTTGCGCTTGCCAGGCAGGCGCTTTGCCGCCGAGCTAAATCCCCAGCCCCCTCACCACCATGAACTGTTGCTCTCTGTCAAGCCACCCTGCCTTGGATCCAGCTGGTTATGGACTGAAACATTTACAAACTGTGAGCTAAATAAAGCTTGCCCCCTTTAACGAGGGGTGTTGGGTATTTTGTCTCAGTAACAAGATTCATGGAGAAAACTGCAAGTGACTTCATTTTTTTTTCATCACTGATGCACAATACCCAACACAACTTAAAGCAGGAGAGGTGTGTTTTTCCTCATAATTTTTAAAATATTGTCTTCAAATCTCTCATGTAATGATACATTGTGATTCAGTGGGATTAGCCCAGGAATGCAAAATTAGTTGAGCTGTCAAAAATCAGTCAATGTAGTCCATTGTATTAATATATTTAAAAAATAATATGACCACCTCAATATATATATATATATATGTGTATATATATATATATATATATGTGTATATATATATATATATGAAAACAATTTGATGAAAACTTAACTTCTAATTCCTGATTTTAAAATAATCTTTCAGGAAACTGAAATCATAAGAAAATATCTCAACCTTTTAAAAGGCATCTGCAAAAAATTTATGGCTAACATGATTCAGAATGTTTTCCCAGGAAGTAGGTAACAAGGTAAGGACCAGTCTCTTTAGGTAATCCAGTCTCTTTACTTAGATTAACACACTGTAGTTAGGTTTTAAGTAACGTAATGAGACAAAAAAAGGAAAAAAAAAAAAGGGGTTCACAATCTAGAAAAAAAGTGAAATTTTTATTCACAATCATTTAAGTAGAGAATTCAATAGAAGTGATTAAAAAGAGCTTTTAGAACTAACAGCTGAGTTTAATAAGGTTGCAGAATATGAGGTCAGTACATAAAAATAGATTATATTTCCAAGTAATAGCCACAAACAATCATAACTATTAAAGTATATATTCCTTATAATCACATCAAAACATGAAATATATAGGGACAAAAGTGAAAAGAGGTTTGTGATACATAGTAAAAAGTATACATTGCTTATAGAAGCTAAATAATAATTAAGTGATGAAATAGGCCATATTTAGGGATTTGAAGATTCAATACTGTAAGATGTCAATCCCCATGAAATTGACTTATGCTTCAGTGAAATCTTAAAATCCAAGCATTGTGCTTTTCTGTTAAAATGGACAAGCTTATTCTTATGTATCCATATACTTCAAATAGCCAGAAAACTGTACAAATACAAATTCAGAAACTATATATGATACTCATTTCAATACTTAAAATCTACTGTCCTTAAGATAATGTGATATTATGAAGAGAGAGACACAAATCAATGGAACAGGATAAAGTTCACAAAAATAACCACATATACATGTCCAACTAAGTTTCAACAAGGTACTAAGACAATTTAATGAGGAAAAGAAAATCATTTTGACAAATAATGCCAGAATTATTAGATAGATATATGTCAAAAAGATCAACCTTGACTCTGATTTCACACCATTTATAAAAATTAATTCAAAATATACCACAGATTAAATGTAAAGCTAAAACTATAGAACTTCTATGAAAAAATACAGAAAAGTATTATAATGACCTTGGATCAGGTGAAGATTCTTAAGTATGCCATAAAACACACACAAAAACAAATATCAGTAAATTTGACATCAAAATTAAAATATTTCATTCTTTGAAAGATACAGTTTGAAATTTTTAAGGCAATTCACAAGGATATATATATATATATGTGTGTGTGTGTGTGTATATTTATATATTCTAAATCTATGTAAGTCCATATTGTCTAATATGCACATGATTTTAACAAACACTTTACCTATAAAGAGACAAGGTCTCAGATAAGGACAAGAAAAAATGCTAAAGATTATTCATTAGGAAAATATCAATTAAAATTACATGGCATACCATTATACACCTATAAGAATAACCAGCACTAAAAGGACCAACCATTCCAAATGTTGACAATGATGTAAAGCAACTGAAATTCTCTGACAATTTGTTTGAATTTAAAATGATATAACTATTTTGGAAAACAAATTTTCAGTTTCCAAAAAATTAAAAGTATTACCTGCCATATTATATAACCTCCCCACTTATTATTTACTCAAGTGAAACAAAAGCATATGAGGTGTGTCTCAATGAATGCTAAAAGTTAAAAAGTTGAGCCAGGGATGTAGCTCAGTGGAGTAAGCACTTGCCTGGCAAGCCTGAGGTCATGAGTTTGAGTCCTGATACCAAAAAAAAAAAAAAAAAAGAGTAAAAGTTAAAAAGTTTTGTTATATTAAAAGATGCATTGCCATTAATTTCCCTTAAAATACTCCTGCATGTTTTGAATTCACTTATTCCATCATTTTTGCCACTTTCTGAAGCTGTTGTGGGGGTTCTCCTTTATCAGTGTCTTTGGTTGTACTGTCATGGCTGCCTCAACGTCCTGAATAGACTGAAAATGGTAAGGCCAATTTCTCTCAGGTAAAAACATTACAATGTGTCTGCATTGACCTTATTCACTGAATCTGGTACCTTATGATGCCTGGCTCTTCTCCAAGGTCAAAATAAACACAAAAAAAGTAAACATTTTGATCCTCATTTACCCTAGGTGTGTCAAAGAGATCCCAATAAAATTAATTTTAAAAACGGAAAGTAAACATTTTGAATCAATTCAGAACATTGAGGCAGCCACAGCACAACTCACAAAACTCAGTAGGGAGGACTTCCAGAGCTGTGTCAGAAAGTGCAAGAACAATGGGATAAGTGTGTTCAAAAGTGAGATGGAGTGTTTTCAGAGAAATTAATGGCAATCTCTTTTATTGTAGTATTTTTTTTTTAATTTAAACATTCACATATTTTTTGGTCACATCTGGTATATGAAAAATATTTGCACACAAATTTTAGGCATCTTTAGTTGTCACAGCTAAAACTGAAAAACAATCCAAAAGTTGATTAACAGTTAATTGGATAAACAAATTGTGCTAATCCATTCAATGGAACATTACTTAGCAACTGAAAAGCATGGAGTGATTATGCTCACAAAAACTATTAGTTTTTGTGAGCATAATCACTCCATGCTTTAGGTTTGGCTTTAGGTTGGCTTTAGGTTTTCCTTCTTCCTTAAACTATTATGTAGTAGAAAATAAATCTACATTAACTGCTCCAATAAGTGAAAGCACATCATTTTCAATGCAGAAGAGACTAGTATACCGCGAGTCCAATCCAGGTTTGTAAGAAACATGGAACAAAGTTTGAGGGTGACATGAAATTCCTGTTGACAACAAATACCATGTTAAGCTGAGCTGCAGGAACACCCCCACCCACCATCATTCCTTTTACCCTCACCTCACTTCTCCACTTACCCCAAGGAAAATTACATTGTTTTGAGATCTGGGATACAGGCATTCCCCGTGTTTAACAAGCTGCTGCAGTACTCTCCAAGTACCTGTGCATAGAGAAGGAAATTCAATTATCCTTCTCATCCTTCCCCTTCTGATTTCCTCAGCATGTGCATGCAGTAATCCAAATTTAAATGATCTAAGTTTGTGCTTACTCCAAGCAGGGTTCAAATCACCCATAAATGAGATTTTCCTACTGTCAACACAGTATTCTTTGTCTCGTGCCAGGAGTTATTTCAATGTTCCCCAAGGTTCTCAATTCTACATGCTTTCCTGCCTTCCTAAAATAGTGCTAATTTGACCCACAGGTCTGTTCATGAGAAGACTTTTATGATGTATTTCTACAATTCCTATAATAGGTCAAGAAAGAAGGTAATTTCTGTTCCATGCCAGCACTGCCCCTTCCCCTCTAGAATGAAGGATATTACACTTAGTGTTCACCCTCTTTCAGCAAAGACAAGATCACAAGCCAGGATATATTTTTTTTCAATTTTTAAAGCTTTATTTTAATTTATATACTCCATACCTATACCTATCTTTTGAAACAATTAAATTGAACCAAGTGTTTGTAATTAAAATGACCATATGGTGTATTATTTAAACTGAGACACCTCTGGCCGGCAAAAATATTAAACCGAATGGGATATGAATCATGAGACATAAGATAGGAACGGTGTGGGTAAACCAACATGTATGCCTGCTCTTATAATGAAAGACAGCTGTTCCTTGTCCATCGTAACAACAAACCTTATTCCCTGCCACCAGTTACTAAGTCTTTTAGCTATTTCTCCTGGACCATGTCCTTCTTGGGGCCCTGTCCTCCCACTCCAATCTGAACCTGTGGCTGCTTTGTGGGGCTCACCCTGAATATATCGTTCTGACTTGTATTCATTGGGATTGGTTTCTTGGAAACAATTTTCAACTTCTTCAATTACTTCATTGTGCTAAAATATATTTTCCAGAAGCACTCAGAGAAAGCATAAGTGCGTGACTCCTCTCGTGTGTTAAGATGTCTTCGGCTTAGCTAAATTTCTACTGATACAATGGCTGGAATTGTAGGCAGGTAACTATTTTTACTTCAAAATTATGAATCATCCCATTGTGTTTTAGTACTTAGCATAGCCATAAATCAGATGTTATTCTGTTGCTTATACCTTTACCTGTAATTTGACTTTATTGTTCTTTTTGGAAAATTTTAGAAAGTGGAAACCCTGAGAAACTCCCTCTGTATCCCTGATCTATAAGTGCTTTGTGGTGGGTGTCTGTAAATTACAATCCATTCACTAGTCACACCTATATCCACTCAGGAAATATTTTATTGTTTTGTGATAACTTTTCTCCTGTTGCTTGATCTGTTCTTTATTCCTGAGTTTATGATAGATAACTCTAGTATTTCACTATTTTCCTAAAATAACAACTTTTTCTCTTCATTTGACTGTCTGGGATTTCATTGTCTATCTTCCAACCATTTTATTCAATTCTTCATTTCAGTAATCACAGTTAAACTTGCAAGGCTTCTCTTTTATCTATTTTCTACTTTTTTCATGGCATCTCTTCATTATACTATCAATAAAATAATCCTTATCTATCTGAAATTGTAAGGTGGAATACTCTCTTGTTTCTTCTCTGTATTGCTTCTGGTTCATTTCATCTGTTTATCTTCATATCTTTCTGGGGAAGTTTTCCTGTAAGGTCGTGTGGCCTGTGACTACGCATTCATATTTAGGAATAAGTCATATGGTGATGACTAGAAACTCCTTCATTACAAATGAAGATCATTGATCAAAGCTTCCACTTTAAGATCCTGAGGAGAACTCGCCTTTCAGCTTCTCTAGAAGTCCAAGGGTCAGTATGTGGGTGTTCTGATTAGCTAAGGCTGCTTAATAAGCCACCATAGATGTGATTCAATGTATACACCAGAAATATATAGCCAGTGATCAGTTACCCAGTTTTAATTCATTTTAATTCCATTGTATATGTGTATATTTGTGGCCAATTTCTTGAATTCTTCTCCCCATATATATTAAACATTAATTTAGAACAATGTCTTGGGTCTTCCTGGGAAGTTGATTAGTATTTGCTATATATTATGAAAAAAAACTATTGAGAGAGTTTTAGGAAAAATCCATTGAAAAACTTAGATTTCTGAAGACTACAAACTGAAAAAAAATAGGAGAAATGAAGTGAAATCAGAAGACTTGATTTGTAATCTTACTCTACCAGTAGAAAAATTTTTTGTTGCTGAAAAAACCTACTACATTGTTCAGATATCTGCAATTTGACTCTAATTCATTCATTGATTCACCAGTCTGATTATTTTATGTTCATACTTTCCAGCTATTTATTTCTTTTTGTAGTGAATGGATTTTTTCCATACAAGGAAAGTGAGAATCAGTTCCTTCTACAAATATTTCCATTCTTAGGAACAAATTACATGAAGTTTGAGCGAAGATTTAATATGTATTTAGTGTATCATCTAGTAAGACAACTCATTGACCATACATACACACTGCTTTATTGCTGTGATTACATTTTGATAGAGTAGACAAGAAAAATACACAAAGAGAGAGAAGGTGGAGAACAGTATTCATCCAGAACATAAAACATTTTTTCATGATGTTTGGAATTCTATTAAAAATGTTTATAGAATATGTAAAAGAGTTAGATTTAAGCACTCAACACATTTTAGGTTGCATACATTATTTATCTGATGATAATACTCTACACATCAAGAGATTTCACACAGCTATAACCAAGATATATGACACACAACTGCTTCACAATTCTTTCTTTGTCTTTCAAGATAACTTGTAATTGCTTGCATACTTGTTCTTCAGGTCATTCATGAACAAGGATTGCCAAATATGCCAAAAGTACATGGGAAGACTCCAAAGTAATTAAACCCCTGGTGAAGACTGAAATAAGGTTTTTCCATCTTTTATTTCTTCCAGAAAGAAAAGTCAAAGGTTAATGTTCTCTCACAGGAGAATACATATTTTCAAGTCTTTTCCAGCTGTGGATTTTAAATTATCATAAATAACTTTAAAATGAAGGAGACTTTGCTCTCCTCCAGTGTGCTCCTATCACACTGTATGTGCTGAGGCACAGTTTGAGGTGGCATGATGAATTCCAGATCTTAGAGCTGTGAGAACTTGCCCTCCAACTATCCACAAATGTGAGTCAATCAATCAGGCAGCTAAAGTGATTTCTCCATTAGTCATCATCTTTCAAAACTACAATGGGACTGTTCATAGTCAGCCTCCCCTCCATTGTACACAAGAGAGAGTAAACACTCTTAAGAGTACTCCCTTCTATCATTGGACAGTTGTGGGCCCACAGTGAGACTGTTTGCACAGGACAGGTTTCCATGATCATTAAGCTACAAAAACATTCCCAACGATATTCACTCTAGGACAGAAAATACATTTTCATCATGCATTAGGTTGAACATGTATAGGCCACGCCAGGAAATCTCTGTACCTGCTCATCATGACCGAGGACTCAGAAAGAAGTTCTAAGTTCTTATGAACACCCTGCAGTGATTTGAGTGAGTCAGGGATAAAATACGTATGTTTCCTTTAAAAATCAAACTCCTGCAAATCATCAAAGTAGATCAGATTCTTGAATGTGCAGTAGAAATGTTTAGGGAATAAATTTTAAAAGGCTAAGACCTGATGCAATTGCTTAAAAGTTGTAGTTGTCAGTTTATATGACCCCTTCAGTGCTTCTCATAAAATTGAAATATTTAGTCATTAATATTCGTAACCAACTTTCATTGTCAAGCTCAGTTTCTAAATGTCAAAGACTATCCAACAAGTTCCCAGATGTTTCCCACACCACATTGTATCATCATAGAAGTTCCCATGAATGGTGTCTTTAGTCAACAATTGGCCTGACCCATGGACATCTGCATAGAAGAGATACTGGGGAAGTAGATAGCAGATATAGACCATAGTTAAATGGAAAAGATAGCCTATTAGAGGAAAGGAAGAGCTAGTAAGCATAAACCAAGTAGAAAGAGAAGATAAAAAAATCTTAGGCATCCACCCACAAAATGGTGAATTAAAAAGAACACCTAGTTTTAGTCATACAGAGAGGTTCAAATTCCACCTCTGGTGCTGTGCCTAGTGATACCTCATACAAGGTGTGTATTCTAATTCCTTTTCTCATCTGAAAATAAAAATAATACTGTTTTCCCCATTGGATTGTAGTGTGTGTTCAATGTAGGAAATATATTGAAGTGCCTAGCACATAGTGAAGAGTGAAAAAATAATGCACCAGCTTTCTGTACACATGTGCATAAATTTTAAAGTCAGTACAGAGAAAAGCTTTGATCATTTCCCAAAACTTCCTGTATTCTTTTTTTTCCCATAAGCAGCATGGTCTTCCCAAAAATGACAAGGAAGTCAGTGGGTCCACACTGCACTTTCAGTAACACACATTCCCCAAGTCTGATTTCTTGTTCTGGATTGCATTTCCATTCCCACATGTACACGATTATGGAATCATTTCATCTCTTATAAAAGACAGCAGCTTTTCATTGCACATGGATGATAATGAATTCCAGTTTAAAACAGTTTAGATATCTTGGAAGGGAGAAAACACCAGAGAATAAGTTAAATAATTACATTTTATTAAGAGAGACTAGAATCAAAGGAAGTCCTAAGCTGCTTTTGATACTGGTATCATTCTTTCATCTCTGCAAAATTTTGTCAGTAGATTCGGGTCTAGTATATGTTTTTTCTGCACTTTCCCTATAGCTATTGATAGGTTTTCTATTTTGCTGTGATAGTTTTACTGTTATGCAATACTATTTGATTCTTAATTAAATTAATATCCTACCAAGTTTAGAATAAAACAATAGTTTAAATAATATGTTACTGAAATTACCTTAAATAGCCAGTACTCGATGATAGAACACGACCTGTGTGCCAAACAGTACACATGTGCTTTGTGTTCATTCTTTTGTTTCCTTGTAAGAGATCCGGGGACATCTTTCCACAGTTACCAATATTCGAAGAAGCCACTGAAAGTCCCCTCCTCACCGAAGTTGACTTGGACTAATTCTTTCTCATGATAGGTCACATCCACAGTCCATAAATCACAGCAGTTAAACCCTCAGTTATCAGCAAGTAACTGAGTTCACACCCAGAAGGTAATAATTGATAAATCTGAGCCATCAGATTCTTGGTGACCCTTGCTACGCTACCCCAGCTGCCAGCTGGGAGGTATAGAGCAGCTTTATAAGAAAGTGATGACAACAGTGTCCTAGCTATAGCCTTCCCTGCAGCAATGTTTGAAAGTGAAAGGGCATAACCTTTCACCTTTTAAATCTCTATGGTTTCTTCCCTACCAATAAGCTCCTCATTGTTTTCCAGCGGGGATACGCTGACTCCATTCTTTCTCTCTTAGGCCTTCACTGAATTCCTTCCACTATTTTTGCCCCAGCAGTTATAAAGACAACCGCACAATTTATTGGGCACCAATTATGAATGATGTGTTTGACATATATTTAACCTTCATGAAAATCTGTAATGATGAAAGCTCTGTTCGGAACATTTCATCACTACCTGGAACTAGAGTGCCAGCTCATGTTTATAGGAGGCCAAGGCCTGCGTATCACCTCCCACAGCACTGCTACTCCTCCTAGAAATGTCCACACCAGCTTCATCCCTTTCCTCACCAGGCCAGAACATGGGCCAGTTTTCCATGGCAAACGAACATTTGGAATTTTCACCATGAAGTTGTTTTACCACATGCAATTAAGTCTCTCCCATAGTTTTTGTATGACTAGAAGTATCTTCATATACAATTATTTACTGTCCCAGGTCATTTTCTGGAATATTTTCTTTGGGGACAAAGTGAAGGTCATTTAATTCAGAATGCTTAGAATCTCTGTGCTAAGAGGCAGAGAATTGATTAAGCATAGGATGGTCCCAAAGGGAGAAAGCCAGAAAGTGGAAGGAAAAGGAACACAGGGCTGGTTACAAGAAGTGAGCGATCAACAGGACCCTCTATTTTCAAACTGAATAAATAGGCATTTCTAATTAGTGACTAAGAAAACTTCCTTGATTAACTACCTAAATCTAAAGAACCAGGTCCCTTGCTTCTGTCTGGTTAGACTCTCTCCTGCCCCAGGACTTTTGTACATACTCTTCTCTCTGCCTGAACCACTCTTTCCAAGTTCTCATAGAACCAACTTTTCTCTCTGAGGACCTTACTCAAATGCCGTTTCCTTAGTGAGTCTTCCTTATATCTGTTGTAAAAATAGCAACAACACTTTCCCTGTCCCCGTCCTTTGCTTTTTATCACTTTGTTTCCTCCATTGCATTTGTTACTATCTTCTATAGTATAATTCACTTTTTTATTTTGCTTATTGTTACCCTCTCCCACTAGTAGAGAATCTCCATGAAGACAAGGAATACTGTTCCCTTCTGCATGCTGGTGCTCACACTGAACCTTCCATGCTGTAGGTAACCCTAAAGTGTTTACTGAATTAATGTGGGCATTTGAATATACGTCTCCTTCCACAGAAGCTTCCTTGCTGTGCAACTATTTGGTAACAATATATTCTGGGCAAAGTTGGAAGGTTTTTTGGTAGTGACTGAGCCCCACCACAACTTAGTGGGTTACCTTTTCCTTTATGCGTGGATCACAGGGACTATTCTTATTTCCGAACCAGACATTGCCCCTGGAGCTAGAAGCTGATTCTTAACCACGACAGGCCAGTACTAGGCCCTGAAAATAATATTCATGACCATGGCCTTGTTCACAGCTCTCCCGTTGTGATCAGCAGAGATGAGGTCACTTGCCTAAGCAACCAAAAAGTAGACTTTTCTCGGAATCAAGCACGAAAGGCTGAAATAACTATTTTAATTTGCTTTATAACTTTCAGATTAGAAAATGTTAGTCTCACAGAACCATAAATTAGAAGGTTGATTGTGCCCAAAAGGCTGATGATATCATCGCATTGCCCTGTTAACTCTTTTTAACTCAGGAGAAAGCTGATTTACGCTACCATTACCATGTGCTTTTGGTGCTATGTAGTGAACATTACTATCATTTTGCCATAAAAACCCTACGGGTCTTTCTTAACAACGTGTTTTGTTTGTTTTGTCTTGTGTTTGTTTGGGAGGGAAGGTGTTAAACTACTTTGTATACTTGGCTCCAAACGCAGTGAAAGAAACTTTTTTATTTTATTAGCACAAGTTTGTAGCTCTTTGTGTAGAGCTGATCCATGTATACAACACATTTCAATTCCTTTTTAAATCCCCTTTCCCTTCCCTGTGTCCTTTTTTCCTCCATCTCTTGAACCCTTCCCATTTGAGAAAGATCTGTCCTCCTGTTTCCTATTATCTATATTCAGTTTTGCTCTTTATTTATAATTTGGGTTTCTCATGTAAGAGAAGCTATGTGATAATTCAAGTTGTGTGTCTGATATATTTCACTTAATATTATGGTCTCGGGGTGCATTCACTTTCCAATAAATGGCTCAAGTTTATCTCTCCTTGTAACAGAGTAGTATTCCACTGTGTGAAATACATTTTCTTTATTCATCGATCTGCTGATGGACATATAAGCTGCCTCCAAGATTTGGCTTTTATGAATTGTGCTGCTACAAACGTGGGTATTCATGTTTCACTGTGATGTGATGTATTTAAGCATCATATCCCACTGGCCTTTCCCAGGAACAATTTACACTGGAATCTGCCTGTCAGGGTTAAATGTGGTATATACTTACAGCTCAGATTTCACAAGAAGGGAATGTATGGTGTGTCTCCAGGGAATGTCAAGCCCGTGTCTCTGACAGAAGACCTGAGAAAAATTAAACATGTGCAAAATTTTAGTTGTGTTTTATTACAAAGCAAACAGGAAGTTCAACATTAAATGCAACAGCACCCCATAAGCCTCAATCAGAAACACTTTTCATTTAACAGGACCATTGTAATGTTAAAGAAACCTCAAGAGATGGAAGAAATCCTAAAAGATATTTATTTTGAAAGTTTAATAAAACTACACAAAGGACAGGACCTCGGGGGGCAAACCCAGTTTTGCAAGCTGACTCAGCGTCTGGAGATCTTCCCAGCCGCCTCTTTAGAGCCCTGCAGCGGTGGTTTTTTTTTTTGTTTTTTTCTTTTTGTCCGGTAAATGAAGGCAGCTTTAGGGTATTCACAGGAAGCCAGCCAAAAAACAGGGAGGTTCTGATTGAAACTTGACCACACAACTCTAAGCAAACCCAAGTTCCTTATATGGCTACTTGGGAGAGACTAAATGCTATCCATTGCAGGAGAGGCCTTTACTCTGGCTTAGAACCCTGTGAATTTGAAGATAAGATAACCAAATACCTAATGGACACCAAGTGGTCCTCGGTGTGTACTCTGAAGATCACTCAGCTAGAATCAGGGGAACAGGGGAATCTTTGGGGATACATTTGTGAAAAATGAGAATCTTCAGGGCTTACCCTAGACCTACTGAATGCAGGAGCTCTAAAGGGACAGCCCTATGATCAAGAGGGTCCCCTTCCTTTTCAGATACTTGCTAAAGTGCAGGTCCAGTGTTAGGTGCAGTGGGTTTTTCCCTTAGCTGCACATGGAAAGACCCAGGAAGCTTTGAAATTGAAGCCACTTCTCACCTGCAGTAATGTCACTGAGTTGTTTGGCGATAGCCTCACCATCAGGATTTTTGATGATTTTCATTTTTAGATGATCCTGGCATTAAGACAAAGTAGAGAATTACTGCAGCAGAATCTCTTCCAAATAGTAGCCTTTTCCTTTTAATAGTGTAAACATAAAACATGAATCATAAGATAGCCATGATCAAATAGGTTTGCTTTTATAACATTTCCCCCAAATTACTAAGAAACTGAAATTATTTTCTGATTACATCAGGTAACACAAAGACTCAGGACTAAAGTAGCTCAAAACACTAAGGTGTGGTTATGATCTTTTAGATAAGAAATATTTGTGCAGAAAGTTTAGGCTTCACAATATCTGGAGATAAATTAGACATAGAAAATTCACAGATCTGTTAGAATCTTTCTTTGCTCCTCCAAAGTTGGCAAAAAAATTAAGTGAAACATTGAAATCTGTAGACATTTTCAGACATCATTCAATTTGTTTTAAAACTGTAATTATTTTACTTACAGCAAAAGAGTGCCAGGGGCCAATAATAATAGTCAGTACTAATTGACCCCTTACAATGTGTTAGGCACTGTATGAAGCATTTAAAAAGCATTATCTCATTTATTCCTGTGTGATACATATGATTATTACCTCATTTTACAGAAAAGAAAATTGACACTTAATGAGTTAAATGCACTGGATTTTAAGAGCTTCAAAGCCCACTTTCTCAGTCACCGTAGATTGAAGTGAGAAACCAGTAGTCATCCAGTAGTGGTAACAAACATCAAAATAAAAAGATATTTACTTCTGTCCAAAAAGTGATTCTTCTGTCATACCTGATTACCCCACTATGGTGAATGGGTTCCTATCTCTGAAGTTTCAAATGTTCTTGTAAGTATAGGAAACCTAAAATTGTTTCTGTGTCTCTTACCTCCCCTGAGGGTTGCTAGAGACCAATTTGTCATGGAAGGTACATTTGGTTTTTAAACTACAGACCAACTCTCAGATGGATCTCATAATCTGGAGGGATGAAAGACTTTGTTTAGAAACTGCAAAGAAAAGCTCAGAGATTCATAGTGAGAATAAGGCACAAAATAGCATAGACTAAAGGTCATGTTCCTGTTCAGTGAGAAGCCAAGCTCCCAAGTCTGTGCGTTCTGTGATAGTCTCATTACTCCTTTTCCTGAAATAGATCCTTGTCTTATTATGCACTTACAGGATAGAATCCTTTTCAAGGCATTTTCACAAATGCTTTTTTTTTCTAGTATGGTCAAGTTTTTTTTTTGGTATCAGGAATTGAACTCATGACCTCGTGCTTGCTAGGCAGGTGCTGTGCCTCTAACCTATATCCCTGGCCCATGGTCAAGTTATTTTTTCATTTTCAATTTTAAATGCCAACCGGGAGTGGTGGTGCACACCTGTAAGCCCAGCACTCGGGAGGCTGAGGCAGGAGGATCACTGCGAGTTTGAGACCAGCCTGGGCTACAAAGTAACCTCAAGGCCAGACTGAACTGTATAGCAAGACCCTGTCTCAAAAAGACAAAAAATAAATAAATAAATAAATAAATAAATTTTAAATGCCATGAAGGAGTGGGCAAGACTTTTAAAAAGAAAAGTGCTAGTATCTGAGGACTGGTGACTCTTCAGTCACCTTGGGAAAAGAAGAAAATCCGCATGTCTCTTGTTTATAAACTGTCCACGTAATTATGATTAGTTTAGGACTGCTCCTGCCAATGAGACAATAGTAACTATTCAAATAGAAGGTAATTATTCCAGTAGCACTTTCACCTTTGGAGTCACATCAGATACCTGGGGTCACATCCTGAAATCATTTCCTTTCACCAGTTAAAATCCCCGTGTCCCCCTATCACAGGCGATGCTGGGAAGTTAAAAAATGAAAAACTGGAGCTCATGCTCTCTAGCTCAGTACCTTCAAGTAATGTTTTATTAATAATTTCCTCAAAATAGTGGATTGACAACTGGTGGGCAATTTATAACCCCCATCTGAACTGAGCAAGCGTGGTGCTGGGTGTGGGACGCCATCTGAGGGTTGTTGACAGCAGCATAAGAGGCAGAAATGGAGAAGTGAGGCTGTTGGGAGCAGAGAAAGGCTGTTGGGAGCTGGTAGAAACTATAAGGAGCTATTAATTCTCCTGGAGGAGCTTGTCATGCTGGCTTTCCTGATGAACTTGGCTGTTTTCATCCTGAGGAGCTTGGGACCTTGTTGTTACTGAGAATAGCTTCAGTTCACTTTGGGGGAGCTCTGGTCCTCACTCTGAGCTCACTTCCGGGCTCAGGAGGGGAAGAAGGTTCACAGTTCAGTCTCGAAGAAACTTGTCGCATTGGCTTTCCTGATGGGAACTCAGCTCTCCTGATTATTAGAGGAGCTCGGGACCTCACTGTTGCTGAGGATGGCTGTGGTAATTTTCAGGGAGCTCTGGTTCTTCTGAGCATCGCTTCCTGGCTCCAGTGCAGACCCCTCAGCCTGCTAGCACAGATCCTTCATCTGCTAGCACAGACTTACTAGATTCCACCACTGACCTTTGGGGCTTCTCAGCACAGATCTGTGCAACAGGCCTGCATGTGATATTGTTACTGGCTGTAGGCCTCCAGCTGGACTTGTGGGAGGCATTGTTATGAGTTCTAGGTCTTCAGCTGGTCTCATACAGGACCTTATCACAGGATCCAGGCCCTCAGCTAGATTTCTTAGTCCTAAGTATGTGGACAGATTTCCTGCACTCTCTTGTATATGATTCTTTGGGTGACCATTATAAATCATCTTATAAACTATGTGTCCTGTATGATATTGTTTCCCCTTGTAAAATAATCCCCAAACCAGCACATCTCTTTTACCAAATGAATAGCCTTCAGGTAAGAATAGGGGGAGGAAGAGGGAGAAGCATTTGCTGATTTCTGGAGTCACATCCTGAAATCACTTCTTTTCACCAGTTATTTGTAGCCCAAGATGAAAAGTCAGGAGTCCTGATTTCTTGTTCCTTTTTCCACTTTGGACCCAATGCGGTCTGAACAAGTTTCTGCCTCCCCGGGCTGCTCCTCTACTCTCAAAAAGTGGAGATAATGATACAGTGTTTCAGTCACTTAATCCTAGTGATGAGGTTTGAGTTAATAGTGTTTAGAAAGGGAAAAAGTCTTTGAGCTTGGATCAAAGGTACGGGTAATTACAACACTTTATCATAAACAGTAAGGAGCCTTCTGCTCTTCATGCCTGGGGAACAAATTATTCCCCCTTTGGCCTGCGTTAATAGTTGGACCAAGAGTGTTAATTAGTGTAATGGTGTATGTAATAAACAGTATCCAGGGACCTAAAGGAGTTAATCAAGCCCCCAAAGGTGACTAATATACCTGCACCCTTCCCCCACTAGGATCTTGTCTATTTTTATTAGTGTAGCATAACTATACCCTTATACAGGCCTTTTGGGGCCCATTTGGCTTCCTGAAATTCAATGAATAGAATATAAGGGATTTGAAAGTGCTACTTGAATAATTACCTTCTATTTGAATAGTTACTATTGGCTCACTGGCAGGAGCAGTCCTAAACTAATCATAATTACCTGGCCAGTTTATAAACTGGTGCTGGCTGCTATGTCACTGTTAACATAATTTTAAGTCTGATCTATTAACCGCTCCAACATTTTTGCATTTTCATTGATGCACTATGCTCCCTATTCCTTCCACTGACCCAAAACTTCTCAGAGCACAGAAATCACCAAGATCCTAGCTAAACCAACTAGATCCAGCCCCTCCCTATCAGTCTGTTTCCATCAGACAGTGCCATAAGCAATTAGGAGTTTAACGCATGGTGATTATCACAGAAATAGCTACAGTTTTAATTGTAATTTAATTGGTACGAAGCACCCCCGCCACTCACCTTGATCCCTCTTTCATCAGAAATATCAATATCAGTTACTATCAAGTGTTACAACTACATCAGTTAATTGCTTTTCCAAGTAGAAATGAGAGGATCCTGATACACAGCTGGCAAACCATCTGACCTTTACCAACAAATATATCACTTATTTATTGTAACATATCATGAATGGCATCTGGGCTTATGAGTAAGACAAGCATATATGTCATGTTGAACAACTGTTTTAGTATGTATCAGGCTTGTGGTTCTGCAACACACCGAAGAATGAAGTCATGAACCAAAGATGGAGGTTAGGAACGTTGTGGGGGAACTAAGAAGAGGAGCACAGCTCCTGGGTTTATAGAAGGGGGTACATCCGGGCTGTCACATGACCCTATAATTTAGAATTATTAATAGGTAAGCAGGGAGCAGGAATTACCTTATTGTTTAGTGGACCCCTATCACAAGTGGCACTGGGAAGCTAAAAAATGACGAATTGGAGCTCATGCTCTCTAGCTCAGGACCTTCAAGTAATGTTTTAGTTATAATTCCGTCAAAATAGTTGAGAAGGGGTGGGCTGTATTTTATGTTACAAAGACAGTTCATTGTGTTTCACATTTCTCAAAACTGAGGAGCTCAATAGGTGGCGACACCTCTGTTTAAGGGAGAGGGGCTACATTTCATGTTTTCTGAGGAATGTTTGCTCCTAGTCAGAGTTGTAATTTATTGTTTATTTTTATTTTAATTCCCACTAATACAGCTAAGTTTTACACTATCTCTGGCCTTTCTCCTAGTTAGCTGCCTCAGTTATATTCGAACTAAATAAGCTATCTTCTATACAACCTAACCATGAATTGCACACACAATAATGTTCTTAGCTCATCTTCCCAGGCAGCTGGAGTCACCTCAGCAATCATCTCATCCAGATTTATATTATACAAATACAGGAGCCAAAGTCCAGAAGTGTGAGTGGCTTGGAAAAGATCACTGTGATCCACCCAAGGCTCTTGCCACTAATGAAAATGAGGTGTGGAAGAGCAAAACTCTTGATTTAAAGACAACTCCAATCAATTAAGAAGATTTTTAGGGATCAAATAGAAAAATCGCCTAAGAGTAACACTAACTTCATGCAAATCAAATTGAAAGATTGCTCCAAACTACAATACCAGCCCTTGTCTAATCTGGAGCTGAATTTTATTTTTTCTTTAGCATAAACTAATCTCCTATGGGAATTATGAACCATTTAGATAAATACATAGAGTGGAAAGACAAAGGTTAGGAGACATTTAAACCGTGTATCCATGCCTGTTTACGCTACTTTGACTCATTCGCCAACAACCCACAGTCCTGACACCAGTGGATAAAGAAAACCCTCATAGATCAATTTGATAACAAGGATTTCCCCAACTCTCCCTAAAGTATTAATCTTGAGTTCCTGAGAGGCAGAACTTGTCACAGAAGCTTGCAGGGGATCTTAATGACTTGGCAAGAAAGAAGCTGTTACAGGATGATAACTAGACAGAGAAATGCCTCCAGGTCATTGATAGCAGGAAGGGCAATGGAGAAGCCATGTCTCCTACACGTTATATATAACAAGCTGAAGCAGGACTCATCCAACTCTTGATCTCTATGGCCCCCCTGCTACCCCTCCCCACCCTAAGCAAATGTGCAAGGAAAAAAATGTGAGCAGAGCAGTTCTCTATAAAACACTCTTCAGGAAAGTTTCCAAGAATAGTTTTACTTTTGCAAAAAAACACAAGGAATTAAAAGGTTTTGTTTCTTGGATTGTGGGTTTTGTTTTTGTTTTTTTTTTTTTTGACTGGAACATAAAGCTTCAGAGAATACTTATGGAGACTTGACGAAGAGTCCACCTAATATATATGACCAAACAATTACACGAACATTTTTAAGCTCTTCATTTTTTTATTGTTTCTTTTAACTACCATTAGCTGTGCTTTTGTGTCTATCAGTGAATTTATTTGGGGGGAAGTGATCATTCAGAAACTCTGAAATAAGCACTGCAATATTGCACTCGGCTGTGACTGACTGCAACTCTTAATGAAGAATTTAACCAAGATGGGAACATCTGAGCCTACTGACTTATATTTAAGAGAATTAGGAGTTCATTATTTAATATGTCCATTCACAAATGCTTTTGCTCATGAACAGTTCTGTTCACAAGCAAGAGCACTGGGCAAAATTTTGGTTCTGTTCATGAACTCCACAATTGTTAACAAAAACAACCCAACTGTCTTTTCCCCACATGAGCAAGAATGCAACTATTTTCCCCACATAGACGCAAACATGGACATCTTCCCAACTCTGAAATGTGGTCCTGGATTCCTCTAGTCCAGACTACAATCAAGACAGACCTGGCTACACTGGCTGTGTAGCTTTTTTATGTGCTTTGTAGCACATACAGTACTACACAGTATTCCTCAACTCAGCATGACACCAAAGAAAGTGCAGAGCGAGCACGGTGGTAAAAAGAAAGTGCAGAGAGGTAATGAAGTTAACCGGAATGTAGAGTGGCAATGAAGGTAACAAGAAAGCACAGAGTAAGAATGGTAAGAAGCAGATTTGGAAGGAAACAACCATTGAATTGAAGAGAGAAATTGTAGAAAAGCCTGAGTGTGACATTGTGTGCCTGATCTGGCCTTAGAGTACAAGATTTCAAAGTTGGCAATCGTGACTGTTTTAAAGAATAAAGATGCCAGGGGAAGGGCACATAGCTCAGTGGCATAGCACTTGCCTTGCAAGTGTGAGGCCATGAGTTTGATTCCCAGTATAAAGGTCCCATCAAAGAAGCTGATGTGACAAAAGGAATCAGGAGGCTAACCAAGCAGAAGATACACGTGCTGGAAAGTATTGGAAAACTTTTACTAGTGTGGTTGAATGAGAAACAGCTGCCAGGTGATAGTCTTAGCTACGACCTGTGCAAAAGTCAGGAAATTGCACAGTGATTTGCTGCAAGAAAACCCTTCTACAAGTGCAATAAGTGGCGGCTTTAAAGCCAGTAGAGGGTGGTTTGACAGATTCTGCAAGAGAAGGGGTCTCCCCAGTGTGACAACACATGTTGAAGCTTCCAAGGATTCTGCAGAGGCCTACAAGAAAGAAGTCATGGAATTCATGAAGACAGAAGAATATGTCACTCAACAATTGTTCATTTTGGATGAAACAGGGCTCTTCTAGAAGAAGACACCAAACAGAACCCACATCGTACAAGAGGAAAGGGCACTGCCAGAGCACAAAATCATGCAAGACAAATTGACCCTGCTGTTGTGCAGGAGCACACGCACCCATCTAAAAATTAAACCACTACTGGTGAACCATTCGCAGACCCCTCGTGCATTGCAGGAACAGAATATGAACAAGGCTGGACTGCCTGTTGCACAGAGGCCAATGTGAAAATTTGGATCACAAAGGCTGGACCAATTATTCATTGAACGGCGCATGAAATGTTCTACCCACTGTGAAGAAGTATCTTTCTTTTGTTCATTTTTTTTATTTTAATAAACAAAAGAAGGAAAACATATTAACAAACAGACATCCATTTACAAAATAGCATAAGAACAATACAAACAAAACAGAGTTACAAAGTTATAGGAAATTAACCATGGCTGTTGTTGTACTTATTGATATCTTCAAAGTGGTTCCCAGGAAAACAAATAGAGACATACAAGCTTGAACAAACAAGTAATCATTAACTGTTCCTTTCTGTAGAGCAATAGAAGACAGTTGTACAGCTATGTTAGCTTCCTTGTATATACATACTTACATAATTTCCCCTTCTTTCACTTAGCTTTTCCCACACCCCAGTTGCCCTTTACTTTTGAGCATTTTCCTTTCATTTCACAATGTCTACCATATCTTCTAGTTTTTATTCACTTTGTTAGATCTTACACTAGTGAGACAATGAGATGCTTGTACATGCAGGTCTGATTTATTTCACTTATGAGTATGGTCTGTAGTTGTGACCATTTACCTATACAAGCCTCGAGTTTATCTTTCTTTAAAGCTGAGTAATGTTCCATTATATAAAAGTACCACAATTTTTTTATCCAATCCTCAGTGGATAGACATTTTTGTTGCTTCCACAATTTACCAATTACAAATTGCACTGCTACGAACATGGGTGCACATATATCGCTGTGATATGACGTTTTCAGATCTTCCGGGAAAATACCCAGAAGGGGAATCGCTGGATTGAATGGGACCTCTAGATCTAGTTTGCTGAGGAAGCTCCAAACTGATTTCCACAGAGGCTTCACCAGTCTGCATTCTCACCAGCAGTGGAGAAGAGTTCCTATTTCTCCACAGCCTTGCCAGCATTTGTTATTGGTTGATTTCTTAATGATGGCCATTCTTACTGGGGTGAGATGAAATCTCAATGTTGTTTTAATTTGCATTTCTCAAATGACTAATGATGTTGAACATTTTCTCATGCATTTATTTGCCATTTGTACTTCTTTATCTGAGAAGTGTATATTCATCTCAGATGCCCATTTTTGGATTGGGTCTTTGAATTTGGGGGGGCTGATGTTTTTTAATTCTTTGTACGTTCTAGATAGAAGACCTTTGTCCGAGGGACAGTCAGCTGAAAGTTTTTCCCAATTTGTGGGTTTTCTTTTTACTCTGCTGGTGATTTCTTTAGATGTGCAGAAACTTTTCAGTAGGATGAGATCCCAGTTGTTGATTCTTTGAATTATTTCACAGACAGTTTGGTTTTTGTTCATGAACTCTCTGCCTACCCCTATGACTTCAAGGTTTTTAGAAGTATCTTTCTGACAACAAACTGCCTGAAAGGTGCCTCCTTCTGATGGACAATGCTCTGACACACCCTCCAGCCTTGGCGGATGATGTGGAGGCTGAGTATGACTTTGTAAAGGTCAAGTTCCTCCCCTCAGCATGACAACTTTTCTGCAGTCCATGAACCAGCAAGTAATCTGCAACTTTAAGAAGCTGAACACAAAGGCACTCTTCATGAGGTGTTCTAAAGTCACTGAAGAGACATCTTCAACTCTGAAAGAGTTCTGGAAGAAACAGTCCAATGTCCTCCACCACATCAATATCCTTGATAAATCTTAGGAACATGTCATCTACCAGACTTTAAACTTAGCCTGGAGGCAACTGTGGCCAGAATGTGTCACTCAACATGACTCTATGGGACCCGATGCACAGGTAGTGGAGCAGACTGTGTCCACAGGCAAGAGTGAGGGTCTGGATGTTGATGGTACAGACATAAAGGAGCTTGCTGAGGGCCATAGGAGGACCTAATGACAGAAGAATTTATTGAATTCAGGAGTAAGCAGCAGAAGGCGCTTATTGAGGGACATCCAAGGAAGAGGAAGATGGGGAGGAGGTCAGCAGTGATGTGATAAAATCTGCTATAGAAAAATGGAATGAGCACTAGGATTTCTTTGAGAAGCACCACCCAACATGAGTGTAATGAACAGTGTTGAATCTGATGAACAATAACGTGTTCTCTCATTTCCAGAGGCTGATTCAACGCAGGACAAAATAAGGGAGAACAGACAGATTTTTTATCAAAATTTTCTTTGTAGCTAAGATACAAAGAAGAGAGAAAACACCTGAAGGAGATGGCCCTGCTGCCCTTATGGAGGGGGACTCTCCCTCCAAATAACAACCTCCTCCCCCCACCTTCCAATCCTCCACTCCAGAACTCACACCAATAGAGTTAGTGTTCTTTCTCTTCATGCTATGCTATACTTTGTTTCATATTTTTGTGGTTAAAAATATATATGCTTCAGAATGGACTAACCTTATTTACATTGAACCTTATAGGATAATTTGATTTGGTTTGTGACCAAAATTGGCTTGCTAACAGAATCATGGAATGAATTAAGTTCATGAACCAGGTACCACTGTACTGTCTCTAAAAAGTTCCTGTGATTCTTCCCTACCATTTGATACTTAGTTCACGTTGCTTTTGTTGAAAAATCAGATGTATTACTCGATTTATCCCTTAGTGTATCACAGGTACATTCAAATAGTTTAGCATCTCTTCAGTTAAAGAATGCTGTATCAGTGAAAGAGGAGGCATCAAGTTGGGCTCTGTACCTTAGAGCAATGGATTAAAACACCACCAGCAATCCAGATACTGTACTAGTGATTACATTTGTTTCAACTTTTATTTTTTGTTTCTGGGTGTTTACAGCGCATAGTGAATGCTTTCCTCCTGAGGAGTCAGTACCTGCCCACAGCACACCTTCATCCTTTTCTCCTTCCCATCCTTCCACTGCCTTTACCCTTCCTCCAGCTCTCGATCCCCTCCCATTTTGTGTGTTTCACAAACACTGATTAATTGACCAGACATTGCTACTTGACCATCCAAAACATTCTAAACCATGTTTTTCCATAGAAATTCTAAGAGAATTGATTATTCCGTTCAGTCCTGTACTTTTTGAAATGAAGTCACATGATGCAATCAATTCACTAGCTAATTTTCATCAAAATCACAAGATGATGAAAGGGCCCAAATCATATGAACTTTAAAAACTGAATTAAAAGACAGATTTTTCCAAGGAGAACATATCAGTGCCTGAAAAAAACAAAAGTAATTCAGGTATCCTTGAAATGAACAAGAAATCAGTTTGCTTGTAAATATTAATATAGGTGTACATTTCACATCTCATTGGTGATCAAAAGTATATAGTTAATTTCCCTTACCACTTTTTTATACCATCAAGCATTTCTTAAAGTTGAAATTGCCTCTCATGAAGACATCCTACACAAATGTTTGATGTAGTGCTCCAGACCAGATGTGGGGCGCAGAGGACTTTCTGAGAAAGAATGTTCTACCTAATCTTTACTTTTCATTTCACTTACTCTTTTCAAAATTTAATTTTAGAAATGTGACTGAATTAAAACTTAATACTAACAATCACAGCTTTATTATTTTACAATTCCTAGACACCTACACTTGTAACCTATGGATATATACTTTTGGCGGACATTGAAGACTAGATTATTTGACCATGAAATAACAACTTTTGAAACTCCTCCAACCTCTTTACCTTTGGGTATAAGACCAACAATAAATTTCTGGCTAAATATTATATGAATTAATGTATGATTTCTTTGACTGTATTGAGTTTCAATCCCCACTTGAATCCCCTGCCTTAGGCAATACCTCCTTCCTAGATGACCGAATGTCTTGAAAAAGGGAAAAATAATTGGGCTTTTCTTTATGAAACATAAGGATTCTTTCTACTTCATGCTTTTGTTGTAGATTCCCTTAGGAAGAAATCTAGGGAAAGCTACACTGGGAAAAAATGTGATTGGTTTGCCAAAAGAATGTGATTAGTTTGCCAATCTGATGTGGATAGAGATATTATGCTCCACTGTCATAAATATGATTTTGTTTCTAGAGTCCTTCCGAGCACCCCAAAACTCACCAAGAAAGTTTGGGTGATTTTAGAAGTCCTCACGTAGGCACTGTGAATAAGCAGCAAAGACGCCCCAGCAATAGGTAAGTATGATCAGTTATCCATCTGTAAACACAACAAGTATGGGAGAACTGAGGGCTTTTGCCACCATCCCGCTTCCAAATACAAGCACAATCTGGGAGAATCAATAAGCAAGTGACTGCATTTAGTGCGTGAATAGTTGTAACCATCAATTTAAATTTAAAGCCATATTTCGTGTGTATGAGAAAGGACATTTACAAAGTGCAAGAAGTCATTACAAATCGTCTCCTAAGAAGAGTGTACATGTGACAGTTTACACAGTCTACTCCAAAGGATTATTGTAACTGTGAAGTACCACGTTCATTTATTCAAAAATTTCCCACAGCTACTACAAGAAGTAAGATCTTTGGCTCCCAGGCCCAGTGCTTACTCTCCTCACGTAGACTTGAAATTAAATGTCCAGGCCTCTCATGAATTGCAAAACATATCAGTTTTGGTCAATATGATCTGAGTTCAAGTCCAACTCTCTTGACTGGCTATAGTCTCTTGAGCAGGTGCATCCACTTACCCATCAGTTAAAGGGAGTAATGATAATATTTCCCCCAAAGCACTGTTAAGGGGAGAATATAAATTAATAGGAGCAATGCACATAAATTGCTTAAAAAAGCAATGCACTCTAGCATATAATAGGTTGAATAAATGTTAATTAATATTATCCTGGTGTCTGAGTCACTTTTGTTATCACTGGGACAAAATTCCGGCACCCATAGCTTAAAGAAGAAGTTTATTTTAACTCATGGTTTCAGTCCATGGTTGGCAGGCTCCGAGGCAGAAATGGCGTAATGGAAGGGCACAGTGAGAGAAAACTGATAAGCTCTTGGTAGCCAAGAAGAAGAGAAAGCAAGGAAGAATGAGAGAGGAAGAGAAAGCAGGAAGCAGATATCGTCCCCATGGTCATGCCTACATTTCCCACTCAGATCACTGTTACATGCACTTTTAGTAATGTCCTATGTATCTCTCAAGCAAATCAAGTTGACAATCAAGATCAAGCATCACAGCTATGGAAAGAAAAATGGTGGAAGGGATTACTAGGAAAGCTACTTATGTCAAGAAGGCCAGGAAGCTAAGAGCAAAGGGAGGAGAGCTGGGGAGGAACATATGACCTTCCAGGTCATGTCCCCAGTGGCCCACCTCTAACCAGCTCCCATCTCCTAACAAGTCAATTATGAACTCATTGGGATGCCAAGCCACTAATGAGTCCACCACCTTCCAACTACTTGAAGCTTCGGGAGATACCCCATTTCTAAACAATAACACCTGGTTTCCATCAACTAACACAAAATGAGTATACCCTCCCCCCAACAAAAAGAAACATGACCTCTAATCCCTCTATAAAGTCCTTGCCTGACACCAACATTATTGGAATCCATTGGAAATAGAGTCCATTGGAAATGTGGGATCTCAGTCCTCACCCCAATCTACTGAAAAACACACTGAAATTTACCCTGCCCATTTGGATATGCTTTATAATTTGAGAAACACAGCTTGAAGTACCATCAGCCCATAATATCACTACTTTCCTCTCCAGTGCTGCTACAACCCCACTTTGCCCTCCAGAGGTATTGTTCCAAAATCATTGAACTCTGTAGAGTCTTCTTGAAGTGTTCACTGGTATCCTTTTCATATATGAACCACGGTTCTCCCCTAAAGACATAGCTTTTTCTGTAGATTTCTGCAGTAATGATTGCTTGTTCTTTCACACCCTAAGAACATCAGTTGGGGTTTTTTTCTTCTTTCCTGGTGCTGTTCTTTTTTCTAGTAACATACCCAACTTGGTTGGGATCATGTCATCTGAGTCTCTACCTTTTTCCCACTCCTTTGCCCTCTGCATTTCAAATCTTTCATTCATTCCCTTTCATGCCTTAGACTTTGCCACCTGTTCATGCCAAACATTTGTCTTCTTAAAAGGCTACAACAACCATAGGTACAATTAGCCCAACAACCTGCCTTCTCAGTTTCTCGACAACCGTGTTACCAAAACATTTTTCTGATGCTTCACATCAGCACTCATTTCTTGGATCACACTTTAAACCCTGTCACCATCTGCAACAATTTCAGTCCCAAAAGCAATAATTGAAGCGCCCCAGTCTCAAGTCATATCCTCTTCTCCTTCCAATGTTCTGGACATGGCCATCCTCTCCCAACATCATTGATATTGCTACTTTGCTTCAATCTGTTGGCCTTTTGTAAAAAAAAAAAAAAAATCTTCAACTCCCTCTTCACCTAATTTAGAGTCTATGATCTATCCTATTCTAGAATATACTTTAAACTTCATGATTGACTATTGCTTGTATACAAATCTCCCTACAACTATCATCACTCTCCCTTCCTGCAACAGTCACACCATTGACTTTGGCACTGTATACAGCCAATTCTTCCGGGGCTGGGGATTTAGCTCAGCGGCAAAGTGCCTGCCTGGCAAGTGCAAGGTCGTGAGTTCGGTTCCCGGTACTGGAGAAAAACCAAAA
>NW_004955428.1:2940574-2965383 GCF_000276665.1 Chinchilla lanigera
TTAAATACTTCTGCTCATCCACCTTCTCAGGAACCTCATGCACTATTGACTACCTCTTTTCCCTCTTTAGTATTCAATTTCCTCTACGAAATGAATTCCTACCATTGTCTTTTAAAAATACTCCAGTGTTTCCCTTCGGAAGACAAACAGACCTTTCCTTCACCTACATCTCCTAATATATTTCTATTTGTGTATTTTCCATTAGATATATTGGTTAAAGATTTAACAACTAAAGCAACACTTCTAAATCCATTAATGCCACAATGATGTTGAGACCAACACACAATACTTAGGTAGCATTTTACTTACACATACTACTCATATGTGTGCCCTTTTTAAAGTTACAGTGGTACATTGTAATAACTGCAGTTGACAGAGCTTTGAATATTTAGGATAAGATTAAATAAAAAGTAACACTTAGGAGACATCATTGAGGGGTACTTTTCCAATGTAAAACAACAAATCCTTAAAAAATTAGTTCTAAGTAGTCCCCAACATGTGGGTTCTCTAAGTTACAAGGCTTCTTTTCCACAATACCTATGTAAATATTCCCCTAGGGACAGTTTCAAAATGCTAGTAATTGTATGGCATTTCAATTTAAAAAAAAAAACAAAAAATGAGACCTGAGAATCCTATTTCAACATGTTTGATTTACTCAACCGGGAAGCTAAGTTCCCACAAGTATCCAGTGGTAACTACAGGGATATTTTTATCTTTGTAATATTACTTTTAAAAGCAGAAACATCATTGTCAAAGCAACTCGAACAATCCATCAGTCACTAGGATTGTCTGACTCCCAAGTGGCACTGCCTCTGTGATGAGAGACTGTGCTAACTTTCAGTGTCTAGGAAAAAAAAAATACCTGAGATAAACAACTTATAAGGAAGAAAGATTAATTTTGGCTCATAATTTCAGAGATTTTAATCCATGACCTATTTGCTCTACTGCTTCTGGGCCTGCAGAGCAGCCCATCACAGCAGTAGCACACATCATGACAGATAGGAACCAAAGACAGACAGGAAGGTGCAAGGTTCCCAAGAGCTCTCTCAAGGACACATCCCAGTGATCTAACTTCCCTCCACTAGGCCCCACCTTTTAAAGATTCCACCATCTCCCAGTAATGCCACAGGCTGGTGATCAAATCTTGAACATATTTGACTTTGGAGAATATTCCAGCTCCAAACACTAACAGATATGTCATCCTTCTCCGTGATATGGAGGAAAGAAGACCTAGATTTGAATCATTCCTCTACCACTTATGGCTGGCCGGCATCAGGGCCGATGCTCTTTATTATTTGTTTTGTCACTTAAATAATGGGGAGAGCTTTTTTCTTATATAATGACCATACATATTATGTCAAGTAATGCAACAAAGATGAGGCATACACTTAAATACCCACACTATTGGATAGAATACTAACAGATCATAAGAAGGTAAAATATAGATAGCAGGAAGCATCCAAGGAAGGAAAATTGCAGCCAGGAGTCTAGAAAACTTGCTTGGTGAGGACAACTAATATGAGATGTGCATTCAAACAGGTGAAGTGTATGGGAAAGAATAGAAATGATCAGGCAGGTAATAAAAATGATGACAATTCTGGGCTGGATTTTATGAAATTGACATTAGTGATACAATGCTAAGTCAAATAAGACTATTTAGGAAAGGACCCAAGTATGGGAAACTAGGCTTTCAAAAATCTATCCAAGGGAAGATGGCACATTTTCTGAAACAAAAACAAATATTCTACTCAAAAAGACATGGCATAGGTGAGCATGATCTTTTCCTGTGCCCTTTTTTACACCCTATACTTTCATTTCTATACCATTTCTAAAGGAGATGATATTAAATATCTATATACAAATAGAGTGTTATATGCTTACACTTTTATCTCTTTTAACAGTTTACTAAATTATTTTTTTCCTGGTTACATTATTTGTTAATGCTGAATACCAGAATGCCTTCCTTCCCTCAGTCTTGAAAGCTCCCAGGTGAATCTCAGAACTTTCAGGATGATATCTTCACCCTCCACGAGGAGAATAACAGTTTACATAAAATACATAAATGAAACACCAAGTGTATTTGGAATGATGACTATAAGAGCAAAAGGCCTTCAGGAATACAACTACCACTAGGTAGTCATAAGTTGAAGATAGCATCCCGAAAGTTCTGAGATTCACCTGGAGCTTTCAAGACTTAGGGAAGGAAGGTATTCCGGTATTCAGTATCAACAAATAATGCAACCAGGAAAAAATAATTGAGTAAACTGTTAAAGACATAAAAATGTAAGCATATAACACTATTTGTATATAGATATTTAATGTCATCACCTATAGAAGTGGCATAGAAATGAAACTATAGGTTGTATAAAAGGACAAGGGAAAAAAAGGACAAGAGAAATGGTAATTCAAAACAGATGTCTTTGCACTTCTCTTTTAAGTAAATGATAAACTTGAAGATTTGCCAATGAAATAAGACTTTTCTTTTCCATAGTATGCTACTGATTATTAGCTTCCTGATTATATTGCTATATTTTATGTAGAAAAACTGTCTCTGGATTATAAGGCAAGCCAGCAAAAAGTTCATTTTTCAATTAGTTTAAAAACATTATTTATTTGTGCTAAATGATGTGTAAATTAACTAAGGAAGTAATTCCTCACAGACTTGCAATATCCTGACCTTGACTAATGTGGACAGAGATATGTCCATCTGTTGTAAACATGATTCTAGAGTCCTTAGGACCAACCCAAGCTCTTCAACATGGCTGTGTAAGTCAGCTTCTCATTATAACAAAATACCCAAGATAATCAACTTATGAGAAGAGAGGGTTTATTTTGGCTCACAGTTGCAGAGGTTTCAGTCCATGCACATTTGGCGCTGTTGCTTTGAGGCCTGTAGCAAAGCATGGTGGCTGGAAAATAAAAACATAGAGGAGAGGAAACCAGAGTACCACAGTCCCCTCCAAGGGCACATTTCTGGCATCCCAGGATGACCTGAGATCACCCACTGGGCCCCATCTCTAAAAGGGCCACCACCTCCCAATAACATCAAGCTGGACCCGCTAGCACACAAAGCCTTTGAGAGACAGTTAAAAACCGACTGTCACAAAGACTGTGAAAGACAATATATAATGATGCATATAAATACAAAGACCTTACACATTTTTCTCAGCTCACCAATGATATGCTCATGTGAACGGAGTCAGAAGCCTTCACTACCCCATTCCCAGTTCCCCAGGCTTCTCTTCCCCACCTGAGCTTATGGGATGAGTTATGTCCATGCCTCTGGGACACACCAGTTCTCAAAAATGATACTGTAGTTCACTTTTACTGCCACTTCCATTCTGACTTTGTGTGCCAGTAAATGTTCCTAAGACAAAGTGCACATTTTCCATAACCTCTCTGATGCCTAATTGGCTTCTTTGTTTCTTTCTACAAGTTCCGTAAGTTGTCCTCTAGGAATAAGAACCTCTCCTACCCTACGGTGTGTGTTCTGCTCTAACCTGGTCTTCCTTACTCCTTTGTAATGAAGCATCCTAGAGCAGATTATGCCACAGGAAGCGGCACTTCCAGGCTCCTTGCCTATGTTCAAGAATTAAAACACTAGGGGCTGGGGATTTAGCTCAGTGGCACAGCTCCTGCCTGGCAAGCGCAAGGTCGTAAGTTTGATTCCTGGTACCAGAAAACAAACAAACAAAAAGAATTAAAACACTGCCACAGCACACTCTACTCTCTTAGGCAAAATGTAATGGCCTCACTTTTTGTCACTAGGTCAAGAATTTGTCCTACTATCTACATAGTTTTTCATGACTCTATTTGATGCTATTGATTTATATAATGGTACAAACTTGTTTGAACCCTCATTAGCTTTCATTAGGAATAATAAGAATCATGAGAGAACTAACTCAGCCTTTTTGAATAGCTCCATCATATAAAAGTGGGAAAACCATGGAGAGGCCATAACCTGCTGCTGATTGTTGTTAAGTGTCATAAGAAATACAAGCCATTGTGACATACATAAGGAAGGCTATGTGGAGCTGGTTGACCATGTGGGTCCAGCCTCTCGAGAGGAATACAGACAGAGCACCAGGCTTCAAATCATTGAAAAAAGTAAGTAGGACTGAGTGTGTGCCTCAGTGGTAGAGACCTTTTTTGGCATACACAGGACCCTTTAGTTCAATCCTCAATGCCAGAAAAAATAAATTAAAACCTGAGTGACTGTTGGTAATGATATTCTCTTCATACGCTGCTTCTCTTCATCACTCTACCACTGGCCTAGTCACCAATTCAAAACTTAATCCTCTTAGTTGTTATGTCAAATGTCCAGGGTCACCAGGTAGAGATAAACTCTCCCTTCTCCAGATTCTGTTGTACTTTTTTCAGGAAGATAAATTATATTTTTGTGCTATTTTTTGTAAAACAACATGGGGCAGATCACTAAGTATAACTGTCTGTGACAGTGTTTCTCTGGCATATAGGGTTGCTGGCCAGTCATCCACTGCAGGCTGGTTCCTATGGAGCTGCTATGCAGGTAATAGCTTCTCAGATAACATCCCCCTTGGGAAATCCCAGACTTGCTTTCTTTCCCATGTAGGTACAGACACAGATTTCCACCTGAAGTCTACCTTTCCTGCTGAGTCGTTTGTCAAGAAATACATGACTTTAGAGAAACAAATGGTTTCGGTTTCACTATGTGAACACACAGCATCTAAAAAAATCATTGTCATAAAGATCTGGGGCATGCCTGTTCTCAGAACATAGAACTATTTTACATGTAAATCACTCTGTTTCCATCTGGTTTTAATAAGTGGCAATGACTGAAGGATGGAGGAAGGGAAGAGAAGTAAAATGGGAAATTAAGTGAACATTCCACCCCACGTATCTCTAAGGAATATACTATTGTCCCATTCTTTTCCCTGAAACAAAGAAAACATTTCTCCATTCCTATTGCACTAGGAAGTGCAATTACACTACATTACAAAACTCCCACAGTAGAATTTTCAAGTTTTAAGATCTTTGCTTTACCTTAAAAATAGTAAGCACCATATGGAAGAAAATATTTTTAATATTTAGTTTCAGAGTTACACAAAGTCAGGAAATTGTCACTGATATGCTCTGAACAGAAGAACCTTATTTTTCATTTTATTTTTCTACTATATTACATACATAGTTTTCTTCTTTTAGTCTGTGAAAACAATACAATATGTCTATCTTAGTAAGAAGTGCCATTTATAAAGCTGGTGATGAGAAATAGAATAATGTAGTGTGGGATTGCAGATTAATAACCTGTTAATCATTTACTGTGAGTAGATATGCATTACAGAGGGCTTCTACCACACTAATATGTCTGGAGTAACATCCTGAATAGTTTAAGATTTAATGTTCTTTTGTTAACAAAAATAAATGCCATATTAGACCACTTTAATGTAAATAATATATTTCACTAAAATGTCAACAAATTTTAGATAATGAAGAAATATAGGGTCCTTAATATTTAAACATCTTCTAAAAACACATAAGTAAATACAATGACTCTTCAGAAAGGTCCAGTGAATGGCTGCCGTCATGCACATCAGGCTGGGCTCCCACACCATCACCAAGAGCATGGCTATAAACCTAAATGACGTTCATTCCCAGATCTCATGGACATTAGCCGAACACACTGCCAAGAAAAACATTTCTCATTTACTGCCCTGAAGAGTCCTTCCTATGTACATGGGAGGAAGTCATTTGCCAGATGTTGCTGTTTATTTTTCAAGTCTGTCTTTGACTTGTGCTTATTTTCTCTTGACCTCCTCCAACTTCTCCCATACACACCATGTGGAGAAAAAGCAAGGCTCTGTAAACCTTTCTAAGGAAGCACCTAGCTGTTCCAATCAATACATCAGTCGCAACATGTGTTCTTGCTTATGCACCCAGCCTAATTGCTGATGGTACTGCTGCAGGATTAGGCCGCCCCCATTCAATGCTATCTGGACATCCATGAAATAAAAAAACTATTTTACAATTTAGCATCACAAATGACACCTAAGATGGAAATTTTCTCCTTTGTGATAACTACAGGCCTATTAATGATAAATCAAGGTAAATAAAATGAAAAGAAGTCACAATCAAAAGATTTTTTAAAGACATTTAATGTCTAGATCTCCCCACACTGGAACATCAGAGGTCACATTTACCAAATAGGATCCAAGAAAGTATTTCCCTGCAGTCTCATTTTCCCCTCCAAATAATCACAGCGCACCGGTTGGTTCAGCAATAACTCTTTGATTGTCCCATATCCATATTGTATACACCCTTTGCTACTTCTAAGCTAAAATCAGACTGTATCCCCATAGGCCGTGGTGTTCTCAGGACTCATGTCTAAGCACACCTCCCTGTCTACTTCCCCAAGCCAGTTTCTGCTGTGATGGGCCCCTCCGCTGCAGCTGTGTCCAGGTTTAACTTTCATGCTCTGCTGTGATTCCCACTGACTTGTCCCTTGGGCTGTTTGCTGAGTTCATTCCAAAAGTAGGACCAGACAAAACTGGAGCAAAGAGATGAAGGGGCAAGAAAAATAGAGAGAACAGAACTGAAGTCCATTCCTCTAAGTATTCTGTTAATGAGTTTAGGAGGGCTGAATTCTTTAAGGGTTACCTTCAGGAACTCCAAGGACTGTGACTTAAATCATCTGTACGTATATTTGAGAAAATTTAAAACTCAGGTAAAATTTACATACAACTATCTGTACTATTCCTAAAATATGTCCTAATATCCACAGAACAGTCCTGAGCACACAGTAGGTATTCTGTGGTCAATGAATGGATGGGTGGTGTATGGATATGCAGCAATTCCTTGTGTGAGAAAGTCAGTATATATATCCTTATATATTCATTGAGGTAGTCAAGATACCCAACTCTTAGGCTATCTAGTAGAGTTTGCCTCTTCAAAATTTTTGGGAAAACTTCTCACTTGAAGTTGTGCAGAAATCATCTCCATATGACAGCAGTTCTCCAGAACCCTTTGGATCCTGTTCACCTACTTGATCAAAGTTTGAAAATACTTAACATTATAAATTACATATTTTTATCCTTGTATGTTACACTCAATGGGATTTAAAATGCATTTTTTTTTCAGTTCAGTGACAAACCTGACTTAGTTATGGTTTAGTATATTGTTCTCAAACTATCTGTGGTGGGAGACAAGATTATTTTAATTTTTTTAAATGCACAGATATCTTTGTTAAGTAAAACAGACATGCAATACCAGAAAAAGAAAATCAAAACAAGAGGTAGAAAATCTAAATTCCATTTTTATCATATAATTGAACAAATACTTTCTTTTAACTATGACAAACACTTCTAAACACTCTCAATTTTTATATCCAGTGGGTCACAAATTGTCTACAATAAGTCTGTTTAGCAGTAGCAATCTGTAGATCGCACTCAGGACTGCATTAGTTTAGATCCAATTTCCTTGTTTCTTTTTTCCGAATTGACCAATTTTATGGTGATAACTCACAGTATTATGTTTCAAATTCTTCTTTTCATAACAACATGAAGATCTTTGCAGGGAGGGAAGATCACTTTGTGTTTCTGAAATTAATTTCCAATATTTTAAAATGTGTCATTTTAATTATTATAAAATTCAAGTTTTGAAATACGAAGATCAAAAAATATTTGTCAAAAGTCAGAAATTAAGATTACTGGGAAAATGTCTTTTTTACAGAGGAGAGATTAGTCTCACTTTGCAGATCTCTGTTCTGGCACTGAAATGCAATTAAACCATATTTGCTAATGAAGATATATGTCTGGGCCACACTGAGTTCATGCAGTGAACTGTATGACTCCTAGTGTGCTGTTTTCTTCAATGATTATTTTTAAAGAGAATATTAAAAGAGGAAACACTCTAATGCACTCTTTGTATCTCTCTCCCTCACACATACATACAACATAAATGGATTTTTTTTCCAGTACCAGGAATCAAACTCACTACCTTGCACTTGCCAGGCAGGCGCTGTTCCACTGAGCTAAATCCCCAGCCCCCCGTACAACATAAATGGCACATATGGTAATGGTATAGTGGTTAATAAAGTATGTGACTTTGTAATTTGTTATACTTTATTCATGACTTATTAATCATGAAATCAGACAAGTCACTCATTCTTCTATGTCCAAGTTTCACAGTAGATCTTCCACAAATATTTCTGGGTTACCATACGCATATAATATGGTACTGAAGAGCAGTGTAATAGGACATAAACAGCATCGTTTTTATCTGTTGTAATTTTGTAGGGCTGAGCTTTTTAAAATACACATTTTTTCATTATTTCAAATGATATATAGATATATATGATAATATGTGTATATCATACCTTTATATGTGGACATCATACTTTTATATAGAGAGAACTTTATTTTAATTTCAGAGCTTCCACGGGGGGTAGAATGCAGGGAACATTATTTAAGATAATAACATAGAAACACATTTTTACAACCACTGATATAGTCTTGCATTGATTGCATAAGTCTCAAGGTTGAATATTCTGTTAACTATTGACTTTCATCACCATGTAAAGTTTATTATCAAGAAGAGAAACCAAAGACTCTGCTATAAAAATTGCTAGTGAACCAGTACAGAGCTTTCTTCTAGAGCTAATGCCTCCTGGATGGCCACAAAATTACTGAGGCAGGCACACAAAAACATCTGATGAAATATACTACTATTTCATTATTAAATTTCCCCATATTCAAAAACAATTAACTGAATAAGAACAAAGAGATATTTCTAAACCAAATAATTATTTGAATTCAATTGTCATTTTATACTTACTTTTAAGGTTTAAATAGCAACAAAAGAACTGACTCTACCAAAAATAAGGTCACAAGAGAAATTTCTAAGTTTATTATGTTTTCATTATTCCTCATTTAAGATAAAGATTATAGAGTCTCACTCCTGAACGCACTGAAGTACAATTTCAGAAAAGCTTTGTTATATAAGGAATACAAGTTCAGTAAATTTTTATCCAATATGTGGAAAGGAACCCTATAGCAAAGGCCTGTGAGTCATAATGGAAAACACACCAAATTGAGATTTAAAAAATCTATGGGAAAAATCACACTGTGCTTCCGATTTTTAGCTGCATCTCCTGGTTAAAAAAAAATACTGATACATACCCACAAAAGGGTGTGGTGAGAAACATGATAGTTATAATATACCTGAAAAGTATTTTTTGTAAATTTGTGAATTTTCAAATGCTTATAAAGATGACATAGAAAAAGATACTCCATTTTATTTCAATTTCCAAAGCTTTCATCAGAAATACATAGAACATTGTTTAAGAAAGGGGACAAGTCGTAACTATTGATAGTCTTGACACTAACTGCACAAGTGTCAAGGAGAATATTCTCCCAAGAGCCTGCCAAACGCAAAGCACTGTGAGGTGTATCACACTTCCTGCCGTGGGCATTGTTCCATTGTGGGTATGCCCCACCTTCTGAAGTGAAAGAAAACTGAAACTTCTCTCCAGCTAGTCAATATAACTGCTCTGTGATAAGACATCTTTTTCTGAAGTAGTAGTAAACCCAGCAGCCCCCAAAATAGTGCTACAAAGCATGAATACATGCCCAGCACCTTCCTCAGCTGTAAAGGGGAAAAGAATTCAAAAACAGACGGAAAGCTATTTTCTACAAGATCTCTTTCTTAACTGTGTGCAGATATTTGCAGTTTTGGAAATATCATTTACTTTCCATCCCTAGTGCAAATGGCACGTGGTGACTGTCTGCAAGGACGATGTTCAAGTGATTCATGTTGGGAAGCAGGCCTGGCCCCATTGCTAAAGACTTGTAAATTACTTCGGTGATTCTGTTGCCAAAGTGTGTTAGTTTTGGCAGAGTAGACATATGGAAAACTGTTCTCATGTTTTTTGGCTCTTATACTTTGCATGTCAGATGAAATAGCAATGCAAAATTAAAACTGTTCCAGGCCAAAGAAGACATTGCATTTAGCTGAGTTTTGGGAGACAGAGCTACGGTGAGAAGGGCACCCTCTTCCAAGTCTGGGAATGTGCATTTTGGACTCAGAATCATCTCTGATTGGGCAGACAAATCACTGCTCTCTCTCAGTCTCTTCACTGTTGGACTGAGGAACTGATTCTGGATTAAGATTTCATGACTGATATTAAAACAGAGCATCTAGGATTAACATCCTCAAAAACTTTCTTTTTTATGAAAAAAGGAAGACAATTTTATAACAACATAATAGGAGAATAACAATAGTTAATACATTGTGTGTTGTTATCTCTGAAGTCGCTACTCAGAGTACAAGATATGGGCATAAAAAAATCTCTAAATGCTATTAGCACGAACCTTTCTTTTCAATGAGCTAAGAGAAACTAGTTGTATAAAATCTTGTAATTTTTTTCCTTTTCCATTCCTTCCTTTCCCCTTTCCCTCAGTTTCCTTCCCCCTTTGAACAATTTCTTCCCATTTCACAGCATCTATTGTACATTTTGGGCCTTATTTACTCTTTCAGTTTCTCACACCAGGAAGACAATACAATGTTTACACATGTGAGTCTGATTTATTTCACTTCTGACTGTGGTCCCAAGATGCATCCATTTACCCATAAAAGCCTCAAGTTTATCCTCCTCTATGGCTCAGTAGTATTCTGTTGTACAAAAAGACCACATCTTTTTATCTGTTTCCTGGTTGATGGGAATTTGGGTTGTTTGCAAGATTTAGCTACTACAAATTATGCTGCTATAAACGTGGGTGCACATATAAAACTGTGGTGTGATGTTTTTAATTTGTCTGGGAAGATACCCAGAAGGGGAATAGCTGCATCAAATAGGACCTCTAATCCTAATTTCTTGAGGAATCTCCATATTGATTCCCACAGTGGTTGCACCAGTCTGCAACTTTCTGTTTGTTTGGTACTGGGAACTGAACTCAGGACCTTACACTTGCCAGGCAAGGGCATGTGCCACTGAGCTATATTCCCGGCAACTTTCTGTGCTTACATTAAGAAAGTGCTTCCTTAAAAACTGTAGTTTCTGTTGTCCTAGCTAGGACTAGAAAATGAAATTATTTTAAGTAGGGAGTCATCTCAATCATTTGGTTGTAGTAACATACATTAGTCTGTATACTTCCTATGAAATTAAGTGAACTGAGCACAATTTTTATTTACCTATCTCTTTTCTTCTCTATTTCTCTCATTCACTTACAGAAATAAGGAATTAATCTTTTGAGCAATAGGAAAGCAAAAGGGAGTCTGATAGTGATAATTTGCTTCATTTCAGAGAAGGTATTGAACTTGTATTCACATTAGTAGAGCAATATCATATCTATGACAGAAAATTTAAAAACAAAGCAGAAATTACAGACTTGCCAGTGGTTTTTCCACTCATTGTCCATCATGATTTAGCAACTTTTCCTTCAGACTTTCTCTAAGCATAAAGTTTTAGAAGTAGAGTTCTTCTTTTTTACTGTATTATATGATTTTGTATCTTGCTTTTCCCATTGGTTAATATAGTGACATTTTCTGTTACTACAAAGTCTATACTTTTAAATGATTGCATACTGTTCCACACATGTATATACCAAAATTTGCCGTCTTTCCCTCACAGATGAACATTTTAAGGAGTAAGTTATTAAACATAAATTACATAAAGCTTTCAAGTCGCAGATGAATGGAACTGCAGTACTTGCAAGTCAAACAGAAGCAAAGAGAAGCAGCAGCCAGGAGCCTCCTGATGGCTAGACAACTCTTCAGAACAGATGCAAATAAAAGACTCAGGGAAATGTCTCCAGAGTACTTTCACTGAGACCTGGCAATCAGAGAAACAGCCAGTGGCAAGTAAGTTAGAACAAATGCCTACGCCTAGGAGAGACCCCACTAACTCCACAGCCCAGAAAAACAGTACTAATCCAGGAAAATTAAACTTTCTACAACAGCAGAGAAACATTTTCCAAACAGTTGAGAGAAAGGGCCAAGTGGCAGGCGAGAAGTTCCCCTGTCTCAGTGGTAATGGATTAAGGCGAAGGGCACCATTCCTTGCAGCACACAATGTGAGGAAAAGGAAACGCAGCTCGTTCTCAATCACCGTGTATCAATAAGAACATTTTTTATAACTGCTTACTAAGGTCTGTAGTATAGTATATTCATTCATATTATTTGCAGGAAGTACATAATAAATACCAGAACTACTTTCCTTTCAAAACTACTTTCCTTCCACTGAGAAATGCTGGAGTTGAGAGATACACAGAGGAGTCATCCTTCATTTAGAAAGCCACCTTAGCTGAATTCTACATTTACAAGTTTTCACAACTATCCTGGAGAGATATGAAAAATATAGAATAAGTTTACTAGAAAAAAATCCCACTGTTAGTAGATTAAAATACTTCCATGATAATAGGAAATGTTATCCCCATTGATGACTTAGAGAAATACTACAGTATGGCTAAAGAACAAGTGGCTTGAGATTTTAAGACTAAAGGGAAATTTTGCAGAAAGTTTTAGAGTTAAAATAACTTTGGCCAAAAACACATTTAACAGAGGGGAAAAGAAATTATATAAATCAAAGTGACTGAATCTATAGGTCCTATACATTGCAGAAAAGTTTAAAAGTATTTCAAAGAAACACATTTTGATTAACAGTTGATTAGACATTGAACTGATTATCTCAAGAGTTCCTTAGTTTCTTTCACTTCAAAGTATTTAAGAATATGGCAGAGGATTTTCATTCTAGTTCTGAAAGAGATGGCCTACAGTCTAGACAGTCTCTTAAGAGCCCTTCCTGTGTACTAATCCTGGATTTCATCTATTACTCATCTCCTAAGAGGTAATCCAAACAGATTAAGAAATAAAGCTTTGTTTTTCCCTTCCCTCTCATTTTTTGGCTTTGAGAACTGTTTTTAAGTTAATATTTCCTGCTCCCTCCTAAGAACCCTGGAAACTTTACAAACAGTTGTTAAATAGCTATAATTCCTTCCCATAATCATTCAGCACCGCTCCTCAGATAAATAACATCCACTTTAAGGTACTATAGTATCAAATGCTGTAACAAAAGAAAAATTGATTTATAGTTACTGGTAAACAAAGGCTTCTCATTCAAGAAAACCCTGCAAAAGAGAAGATTGTTTTGTATTTTTTGTCCTGTTTTGTTTTGCTTTGCTTTGCTTTAAACAAGGATTGTGAGCATTTCTAAACGCTTAGGGTATCAAAGTCTCATTTTATTAGACTATGCATAATTGAATTCGTGACTAATTTTTCATTTTTTTCCTATGACAACTAAATTTGTAGTTACGTGTTCATTTTACTGCATTACACCTATTTGTTGGTGTCAAATGCAACAGTGTTTCATGATTGACTCTGAGAATACTCCACTACTTTCTGTAAAGAGAAAGTCACAAAATTTTAGGATGAGAAAGATGGGTTACACAACACACACTTCACAGGTCAATTTCAGACTGTGGAGAGAATTTGCTGCCAATATCTTTCAAAAGGTAATCTCTGCAACAGTGCTATCCAACGATATAATAGCATTCTAAAGGGATTTATTTTTTAGTTAAGAAATACATTAAACCGAGCAATAGTCAAAGAAAAGAAATTAAAACCCACAAGATTCTCTGGATTTGTCTTGAAACCAATACTTTACCAAAGAGCTAGAACAGTCCTATGAATACAATTCATGTCTTCACTATTAAATGGCTCTTTCAGTTTTGTGTGCTATTGGTATACATTTAAAATAAAAACTTCCTTAAAGTGTAAAGATTCTTACTTCCTAGTTGCTAGTTCCTAGTTGGACATGGTGCAAATATCCAAGCCCAGAACATAAGTTGTAGTGTCTGGAAAATAACAAACAGGAAAATCATGCATTTCCAATTAAGCAAAAAAATGTATCCAAACTAGAATCATAGCACTTATAGTTTATACAGTTATCTTAATTAATATAATCTACTAGACATCAAGAATTTATACATTTTTAATTTTGTGCTTACTTTTGCGTTTACTTATTATGCAGAGTTTTAGAGATAAAAAGAGTTCACTATAGACACCATAGAAAATTGCTGTTTTACCCAATGACTCTGGAAACCCTTGAGAAAATATGGCGGAGAGTTTATTGCCAAATGGACTTGCCATCTTGGGAAGTGCTTCACAAACTTCAGTACGTATCAGGATCACAGCAGCTGAGGTAAGGCATCTGTGACACAGTCAGTTCACAGGTGACCCAGATGCCCATCCAAGCTTTAGAACAACGGGTTTAGATTGTACATTCAGCATCTCTTGGATTTTGTCCAAGGAATTAATTTTTAATGCATCCTGCCTTATCAGCTGTGGGTTGATACATGGTTTGTCCTTAATTTCTAGGATTTTGGATACCTTTTGCTTTTTCTGTACAGGATTATTCTCTGGTTTTCAACAGCTCACTATATCTGGCCAGTTCTCCTCAATGCTAGGAATAGGAAAGAGAGAAGAGGTCACTTCCACCAAAGAAACCCTGTGGCTCATGAAAGGTGAGTTCAATTTGTTTACCTCAGTGTTATCCCATTTTTTTTAGAGAAAAAGAATATTTCTAGCTTTCAAGTAAACTGCTGTAACTGCCACATCTAGATGAAGCACGCAATACTGCCTCCCCTTTGGAAGCTCCCATCTCTTCAGAAAACACTGTAGGTAACCTGTTGGCAATTTCCTGTTAGCCAGACTGACGCTAATTCACAACTGTGTCAACCACTTCCTCCTTGTGAGGTTTTGCAAAGAGCCCTTTGCGATGGCAAAATTTATTCTTGAGAGAACATGTTAACATGTGTTTTGTTCTTGCTGTGCCTCATGAGCTTGAAGAAGCACCTGCACACAGTAGGTACTCAATAACAAATATTTATTGCACAAGTTAGTGGTTTCTTGCCATGAAGAATGTGTGATATTTATAGCCACAAAAAAACATAATAAATTTAGTGTACCATCCTTTGTAAATTATCAAGAAAACTTGGCTCAAAGAGTTTACTTCTACTTTGCAGACATATTCATCTGTGAATGTGTTTCAAATGTGGAATTATTTAGAGGTTTCTCTCCTGTACTATAATATAGCTATGAATAAAACATCATTCAGGGGTCTCTTTTCTGTACTACAATATAATTAGGCCAGATCTTCAGTGTTATCTTAGAAATTAAAGTCACTGCACACCAAGATGACACTAAAGTTCACCCTAGTGTTTTTTAAGCTGGATATTAGTCATAAAAGACTCCTCTCTATCCTTGAGTATACAAGGACGGCCCTGGTGTAGCCACCTGCATACCATTTGTTGGTTGTGTCTGAAACAGTGGATTTTCTAGGATGGGCACCTATCAGTCCAACCAATAGCAATCTCATCCAACTTATACTGAAAACCAAAAGTCCTTCCTACTTAAGGGGAATTTAGATTACATAAATCAAAATCACAAATTTTATTTGATCAAGCAAGGTAGCCTCTATTCAATAGAGATGATCTCTAAAATTCATTGGTCAATCAACTATTGTAAACTTAATTATAATCTAAAGCATTGGTAAGCTTGTCAATTGATGTGTTTCTCTGATTCTGCTTTCTGTAGTGAAAAATATAAATACATTTACTGGCAAAAAGTAGCCTTTATCTTATTAAAATGATACCTTGTTTCACAAACTTGCAGTCTTCTTGGATATTTTTCATGCTTTCAAAGAACAGATTAAGACATTTCTAAACAAAAAGAAAGACAACACAGAAAAGCATAACCAAATGAAACATCACCCAGGTGAATTCTTCCATTCAGCAAACATTTTTAGATGTTCCCCATGCCAAATATTAAGCAAAGAAGAAGAATACGATCATGATCTCTGCCCTCCATAGAGTTTATACTCAGGGAAAGATGGTAAACATTTTTAAAAAACAAGTATAATTGGTTAAGGAAGGTTCAAATTGGAATAGGGGTATTTAAAATGATATCTAAAAGATTTTCTTGGGGAGATGGTAGTTAGACCTTAACAATGAGTGACAAAGTGCCAAGCAAAGTAACTCAGAGGCAACAGAGAAACTCTTGTACAAAGGGGATTAAGTAAGACCAAGGTACAGAAGTGATCAGGTGGCAAGTTGGGAGAGGACACGGGCAGATTTCTACTTCTGGGAGATGCAAATGAGTTATTGGAGACTATCCTCAGAACAGCAGAAAACCACTGAGGAGAGCAAACAAGTTAATACATTAATGATTTCATGAACACATATATTAAGCAAACAACCCTCAGACAGTTCTTACTGCAGTCATCTTTCTCAGCCTAGGGTTTATTCTGAAAGATCAGAGCCAGAGACATGCAGGGCTGGCCTAGAGGCAGTTTTAGGCAAAGGACCCAAGAAACAGAAGTCAGAGGTGGGGAGGAATGAGACAGGAAAGAAGGAAAAGTCAACCCAAAGGTGCACCGTTGAGCAGGTTTCCACTGTGGGCAGCAGCCTTCCACTCCACTAAGACTATTCCAAGGAGCCACTAGTAGGTGCTTTAGAACTTTCCAGCAAAGAAAGGAAAAGGATACTTTATCCATCACCTCCCATTGCCAGTGAATTTTGCTGGTAACCCCCTGGAGCATCCAGGTTAGCACATATGTCTGAATAATTTAGAGTCCACGTAGTTGTCCCAAAGGCAGCAGTAGCAGGCCACAGTACTGAACCAGAAGCAGCTGGTAGAGCTGAAGCAAGTGTCTTCATGCTGATGACTACTCCACAGCTGTGTGCAAGCATGAGAAAAGTGCGTTAAGATGATGTCAAGCAGGACACAAGGTGTATCAGATATGCCATCCCATTTCCCATTCACTCAGGAGCCTGCTGTAGATCTGGTTATTCATCCACTAAAGGCAAATGAAATACTTGCAGATGTTAAAATAGTGGACTGGTCCTTCGGTGTTAGGTTCCTTTCATAATTAATGCTTCTAAATTTTAGTAACACTATGTGTGAGATCTTGTGTGAAGCATTTACATATGTAAGGCTCCCAACAATCCTGTGATGGGATACCATCATGAGCAATTTTGTCGCCTTCTCCTACAAATTAGACCATCACAAACTTAGTATCTCAAAACAACAATAGGCACTTATTATCTCACTCAACTCCTGCAGTTCAGGAATTTTGAGCAATTTAATTGGGTGGTTCTAGCTTATGGTATCTCATGAGGTTGTAACCAAGACATCCACCAGCATTGTGGACATCTCAAAACCAATGGGGCTAGAGATGATACTTCCAAGGTGGCCCACTTATTATTGGCAGGAAACCTTAATTGCAGCTGTGATGAGTGACTGATTGTGTCAGCTTGAGTAGGAGACACTCAACTAAATTAACTCAGGAATTCCATACCCTAGGGTGTGGAAGACCCACCTTAGCGTGGCTTGTTGCCTGGATAATATAAAGGGGAAGTGGGAAAGGATGCATCCACTTCTGTTTCTTAGGAGGAGCTTCCATCTTCACCTTCACCTTGGACGTCATCATCTGGCTTCCAGTGCAGACTCTTCAGCCTCTTAATAATGACTCTCATGGGACACTGTAGTGAGCTCCAGACCTTCTACAGGATCCTTGGGATCACCAGTGTGCAGAATGACCCTCTGCTCTCTTCTACATCCAACTCCGTGGGTGACCTTTGTAAGTCAATCTTGTAAATTTTTATACATCCTATATCTTGTATTATATCTGTTTCTCTAGTAAACACTGACTGATATATGAGCAATGTGGGCTTTTGCTCTGGCTGCTTGATTCTCCTTACAAAATACATGGCATTTGGCTTACCCTAGAATGAGAAATCCAAGAGAAAGGGCAAATCAAAGCCACAAAACCTGGTACTTAGCCTCTGCACCCACACACCATCATTTCCATTATACCTTATTAGTCCTCACAAGCCAGCACTATTTAACACTGAAGGTGAATGCACACCAGCATGAACATCATGAGTTAGGAGTCAGTGGTCATCTTGGCCACTACATCACCCTTTTACAACTGAGGATAGTCAGGTCCAGACAGGTAAAGTAACTTTCCTAAGGTGACACAATTTGGGGGCCTAGGATATTAATCTGATTCTCTCTTGAGTCCTATGCTCTTAGTTATTGTATTTACTGTCTCTTTAAATAACCTAATACACAAAGCCAAGGACATTTAAGAACATGGGGAACTGTTTAATCTAAAATAATACCAGAAAAAAATCCTGGAGCCTACCAAAAGACTTAATTTGGTGCTAATTTCCATCTGTACAGATGAAGTTGTCAGATTTATAAACACAGGTGTACTTGTGCCAAAGTTAATCAACTATTACATGGCATAGTGAAAAAAACTTAGTTTTTTTATACTGTAAAATAAACTGACTTCAAAGCAACCCAGATGGTTTCAATACCACCTTTAAAAAAAGTAAGAGGTTAAGGGTGCGATAATGAGACATAAATAACATTCCATCCTTTCTAGTAGATTTTAGATTCTAAAATCTTTCTAGTAGATTTTAGATTCTAGTAGGGCAGTTTTCTTCTACTTATTTACAAGACATTAAAACAAAAGGTCTGAGGACTAAATGTTGCTATGAATCATACAGAATACCCAACTCAAGTATTTGGATGAAGGCAGGGGTTATAGTTAGCTGTTATGTGCTGTGCAATTAAAGCAAAATATAAAAGCCCTGAACAAAGAAATGGTATATAGAATGATTTCTCCACCTGTGTTTGTATGGTAACACCTCGGAGTCCTGTCCCTGCAGTAAAAATATAAAAGAGTGAGCAATTTTATCATCTTTTGGTTTAGTCATCATCAAACACGTCACTATTTAAGTAAAGGAAAAAGTCAAGAGGTAAGATCTTTAGTGTAGAAAGGGAAGCTGTATTCTCATGACCTCCTGCTCATCACACCAAGACCCAGCTTTGTTCATTCCATGGCGTCTCCAGACCCACCTGCTAACAGAGGTAGCCATTTAAATTCTCACTAAGGAGGATGTCAGGCTAGCATTCCCTCCTCTTCTGCTTCTCCAGAACAATAGCCCATTGTTCACTGAAATAAAAACGTCTGAGCTCCAAGCATTGTTTACTTTAAACTACAGTCATTTCAAAAGCTTTTGCTCTTTTCATTTCTTTCTCGTTTCTGAAAGCAAACAAAACACAGGGCTGAGAGCCACAGAGTAAATTAAAGCCATTCCACACTCGATGGTTTCCAGCAGTGCTTCATATCTGCAGACCAGGCCTGCAGACACAATCATTTTCATTCAGTTCAACTCCTGTTACAAAGCATTGGGAATGGAATAAATCAACCAGCACATCATTCCCTCTATTTCATAAAAAGCAAAGCACTATTTCTTCCAAGAATGAGCTTCATGGACTACACACCATTTCCTTACAGAAACAGCTTGACAGATATGTTAAGAGATATGCAACAGCATTCAATAAAATTTCAAAGAGTACAAGAACGTTGAACAAAAAAGAGGCAGGAGATCCAACTCAGTAAAGCACCTTGAACTTTCCAGGCCTTTCATCTTAAAATGAGGTTTTGGAATATCACTGTAACAGCCTCCTGGAATATTTCCAGTACTTCTTTCTTGAGAGATGGAATCTATAAAATGCAGTGATTAACATACATGAGTCTCATTGTCTTTTTCCTTTCCATTCCATCTCTTGCTCCCATTTCAGACACACTGATGCCAGTTCTCAGACCTATGTTGTTACAAAGGTGCATACTCTGCACAGAAGGATGACCAGAACCTCGAAGTCAATTTCTAGACAATGACCAAAACAAAAACAAGATTTTTAATCTGAGCTCTTTGACAAGGACTCTGAAGGATGACGTTGAGAGTGTTTCAAACAGGCCTCAGACTTGACAACTGGCTGATGTCCAAGCAGAGTCAGGAACAGCTGTCCTTGAGGTGTGAAGAGAGTGGACCCTTGGTGACACAATGAATGAAGCCTAAGCCCCGGGGCTCCCACTTGCACAGCTTCCCTCCGGAAACAACTTTCCTTCCTGATTTTATGTTTGTAACTCTGAGGGCTTTTTTCTTATGGAGCAACACACACACACACACACACACACACACACACACACACACACACTCCTCACATAAAAACCATTTAAGATTTAGGATTTTAAATTTGGTATCAGTTCTATGATGTATCTTTACAGATGAATCCTTTCATTTTATCTACAAATACAAGCCAAAGCAAAGAGAAATAAAATAGAGCCCATAATCCACTGGCTACAGCCGGAGTGGCCAATGAGTTACTTCAAAGGCTTCTGGGGAAACTTCGCAGGAAATCCAAACTCCTTCCTAGGTTCTGCAGCACCTTCTGTGGTCTAACTCTGTTCTTTGACCCCAGGTCACTATGTTCTCCCATTGACCTGCTTTCCAGTCACCCTGTCCTTACTGCTTTTCAGCAGTGCTGTGCTGCCAAGCTATATCCCTGACCCTTTCTAAATAGGCAACTATGCTCTCTACCACCTCACTCCCATTCCTGAGGTTCTCTATCACACACCATGTTCTTTTCTTTTGTAGCCTTTTATTCAAGTTGAATGTGAGTGTGTGTGCGCATGTGTGTGTGTGTTTGTGTGTGTGTATTTCTCTTTTTTTCAACTTATTTAATAAGTCTATTTCAGTGCATTCTCAGCTCCATCAGGGCAGTGGTGGTGTTTGTTCTGTTCACCACTAGGGATCTAGCAGATAATCACTGTGTGCTACACAGTACATGCTCATAAAAATGTGTACAAAAGGCAGTGAACAAGTCATCCAGCACAATTAAGTTTCACATCAGTTGTACAACTCTTTAAAGCACAGAACCTAAGAACAGTTTTGATCTATATCTTACCATGTCTTTTTATATTGACCACTTGTATGCAATATAACATTTTCCCAGCAAACTGAGGTTATAACAATTAAGCATAAATGTTGTGTCTTATATAAGCAATGAAATGCTGAACTTAGAAATAATTAGTAATTAAGTAATTTAGGATTGCACTCATGTGCCTGAGATTTGCTCTTTAAATTTTTAGTGTCGGTTTCTCTGTGTGTTTCTTTGTTTTGTTTTCTTTTGTTTTCTGGTTCTATCATCATAACGCTGTCAAAATTCCACATCTTGGGCTTCTTTGGGAAACTTCCTTAAGGAGCTCACTACCTCCTACTTTGCTAGTAGAATGTGTTTATGGGTTCAGAAATTAGATAAAAATCATGAGTAGCATGGTCAAAGTAACAACAGACAGGCTCCCCAAATTCTTGTGAGATAATACAATCAGTAAAATGGCATCTACTTTAGCCATTGGAGACAATCTTTTCTTACTGTGCTCTAGTCGGGAGATTTAGCCAGGTAAAACAACCTTGAGCAAGTGAAGTACGGTTAAATGATTAAATTGCTAAGATGCTATGTAACCCCAAACTCATTTGACTATTTTCACTTTTAGCCTAAAAGGGGCAAGACAAATGCTAGCTGAGATACTAATGGAAATGTTATGTCCACAGATATATTTGGATTCTTTTGCAAATAAAAGGGAAATAAAGAAAAATACTTTGCAGCAGAGGTAAAAATTGGGAATTAATAATTCCCAATTCAGAAGCTTATTGTAAGTAATGGCAAGCATCAAAGTGGGAAACGGCAGCTTTATTTAATGATATTTTTCATAAGTAAGGTAATGATCTCATATTAGTCAATAACTAAATTAATGATGTACTCTTTCATGAAGAATCCTTTCCAAGTTTGAAAGGAGGAAGAGGTGAATTGGAGAGCAGATGTAATGGAGATGTGAAATCCATGACTGTTTGTTTTTTCTGGATGAGTCACTGTGGCTCTTCTAGATGACTGATTATAAAATGTGAGAAAAAGATGCATTAAGCCACAGGCATCTGAGCCCAGTAGCTCTGTGGGGAACTTGCCTCTACCATTTGAACTATTTTATTTCATAGATTAATACTACAAAGATTACTAAAGTGAAAGCATCCTAACATTTGGTTCTTTAGTCTGCCTAGGGTACATTAACATAATTTTCTAAAGTGAAAATTCATCTGGTACTGTAAAAGGCATCTTAGTGTATTTTTAAAGTTTTGACTGCGCTGCATCTAATTTCCAAAATGATGGAAGTAATTTGTAATTACAACTTGTATACAATAAGATAGTTAAAAATGCAAAAAGGAAACATTCTAAAAAGTGAAAGATAACTGTACCTAAGCTAATACCAAGAATGGATGATGAAATTAGGTTTAATGCAGGGTTCCTCAGAAGTCAAAGTAAACCAAAACCAGGAATGAATTATGCATTTCTTATCTGAACAAAAATATTACGTATTTAGGAGTAACTTCTTCTAAGAAGTATTTACTTTATGAATCTTCTCACAAATGACTTTAGACAATATAATAGACAACTACTGTTCAGATGCTGTTTATATATTTACTAATACATACCAGCATATTAGTAAATCATTTTCTATGCATAAGTATACCTATGTATATACATGCATGTATGTTTAGGAGTTGTAGCATGTAATACTTTCACACATTCACATACATACACACATCTTCATGTGCTTATAACCATAAATATATGCAGTAACTCAGAAAGCTTCTCCAAAGGGATACAGTAATGGAGTAGTACAGATTATTGGCAATTCTGGCCACAATTGCTCCTGTTCCTCTATGCTAACATTTTGTAATGTAACTCTTTCATTCCCTCATGAAGTGATGGAGCACATTTCTCATCCTTTGAGTTTGGGTTGGCCTTGTACCAGCTTGAACCATAGAGGTGATGTTTATGGCTTCCTAGCTGAGTGTCATGGGACCCTCAGCTCCCTCCCACACTCTGTGGCAGGAAGAAACACAGGATAGTTCTCTTGAGGATGAGAGACCAACCCAAGGAAGAGGCCCATGGACATTCAACACTGACTGCCAGTGTCACTCTGGTGGAGACACCAGATAACTACAGCTGCAAGGGTGGTCCTGGGAAACAGGATGTGAACAACCCAAACTGGTAACAACCAGAATCATGAGTTATGTAAATACCTGCATAAAGTCACTTTGGAGTGGTCTTTATTTAATAAAACAACCACTTTGGGATTTTTTTAAACACAACTGATATAACACCTAAGGTATGTAACTTCCCTTTCCCTTCCTTTTTTTAATAACAGAAAAAAAGTGGGAAAATTGAGGGAATTATGGAGATTCACACTACATTTCCCAAAGTCTCAAGAGTTTTGAGAGAAGAGTTAGAACTTTTACTTAGTTCCATTTTTACCCCTCAAATACAATAGGCCTAATCTTTCTTTCTTTAAATATGTGTTCTTAACCTTATTTCTAAAAGAATCAAGGTTATAGTTCAAGGACAGAATTCCTGGCAACAGCCCAGGGCTTCACACAATTCCTGTGTCTGATTATCGTTACTGTATGTCTTGCTTACTGGCCTGGGTTTTCCCGAATAGCCCTCATTTTAAATATTTTCCTCAAACTATATATTGTTAGGACAATTCTGATTTGGGGTAGGACAATTCTGATTTGGGGTTGAACAACATGGGTGCCAAAAGTGTAACTAGCAAAGTAGATATTTCATGAATAGATTTCCTCAGCTCTAATGTGTAGTCTTACCACATGGATAACACTTTGCCCCAGCTTTTTACAAAAGCAGGTTATTCTTTGAATGTACACAGATATAAAAGCCAGGTACATGAAATCACATGGCTATCACGGAGATAGCAGGTAAGATCTGCGCAGAGGGGCTAGGTGTGTGTCTCAGCTGTAGCACAAATGTTTCCCATGTACAAGGATCTGAGCTCAATTCCCAGCATGAAGAAGAACTCTCATGTGGCAAGAGTAAAAACAGGGAGAGCAAAAATGAGTCTGTTCTAATAATCTGAGCCAGAAAGGATACTGGAGCATTGGCCATAGGACTAACGAAAAGGATAAAGTTTTGTTGTTTTTTTTTTTTTGAGGCAGAAATTATAGATTTCACTGAGGAAGGAAACAAGGGTGACATTCATTCTTCTCTGAACAATTAAGTGAGTAAGAAAAGCAAAAATTGGGGTGTGTGTGCATGCACAATTGTGAGTGTACAAACAGGTTATAGCTGAGATTCTTTTGAAACATCTAGTTACACATGGCAAGCAAATAGGTCTGGAAAACAGATGGAAATTTTTAAATAGAAAAGTAAAGGATAATGATCAAGGAAGCTAGGCGAGGAGAGTGAATTTAGAAAGGAAATCAAGTCAGTCAGAATCTCGCATGTCGCATGGTAAGAGCTTTGGATTAATTCTAGTGGCTTGGGAAACCACAGAAAGATTATAAATAAGGATTAAAATAATCCAATCTGTGTTATAAAGGATTGCTTTGGTTACTGTGAGAAGCAATCTCTGGGGAAGTGAGAGCAGACATAGGGAGACCGGTTTGTATAAATTAGGGATGATAGTAGCTTCGATGGTGGGTTAGTAGCGGGGATGAGAAGCAGTTGCTGAAATGGGGTCATGACTTGAGGGAAGATCCAGTGGGGTTTTTTCACACAGGAATGTTCTCTAGAGAAAGTTCTAGAGTAGCCAGGCACATGGCACATGTCTGTAACCCCAGTACTGTGAGAGGCTGAGGCAGAAGGTTTGAAAGTTTGAGCGATCCCAGCCGGGACTACATAGTGAAATGCTGTTTCCAATCTAAACAAAGCAGGGTCGGGTGCTGGGATGAAACTCAGTGTGAAGGTGCTGGGTTCAATCTCCAGTTCAAAAAAATAAAAAGGGAGGACAGGAGGGAGGAAGGAAAGGAAAAAGGCAGGAAAAAAAGGAAGGAAGGAAGGAAGGAAGGAAAGAAGAAAGGAAGGAAGGAAGGAAGGAAGGAAGGAAGGAAGGAAGGAAGGAAGGAAGGAAG
>NW_004955428.1:2965483-3027292 GCF_000276665.1 Chinchilla lanigera
AGGAAGGAAAGAAGGAAGGAAATTAGTTTTGGAGCAAATGAGCTAGGAGTATGAGATGCAAGCCATGTCCATAGATGGAAGTGTCTATAGTAGCAGGATAAAAAGGAAGGGGTTAAAAGGAAAGATAGTGGAAATTTGGAGATCATGTTGCTAAATGAAAAAAGAAAAATTCATATCACATATACTCTTCTCCCTTAAATCATCAGTGGTCACAATGATATCTAAAATCACCTTTCTCCTGTGTTGTCCATTTAGTGCAATTCTCTAAGAGCAATCTCTCCCAGATCTTCCCAGTAAACACAATCAAAAACCAAGTAAGTCAAAACAGCCATCGCTACATATAAGGTGCCAGGCAAGCTGTGATACCCAGTGTCTTGGTTACTTTTTTCTCGTTGCTGAGACAAAATACCTGGCACCCAGAATTAAGGAAAGGTTTATTTAGCTCACAGTCTGTGGAAGTATCAGTCCATACTCAGCTGGCTCCAAGGCAGGGTGGCACATGGCAGAGGGCAACAGTTCATGCAGAAGACAGCAAAACAGCAAGAGCAGAAGGGAGGAAAGATGGCAAGCAGCCTCCTTCCCTCCCTTACACTGTATGCAAACTATCCACCCCAGGGCAGGTGTACCACTCACATCCATAATTCCAACTTGGAACCATAAATCAATCATACATCTAGAAGCCCACCCCATGACTGCATGAGTATTTGAGGGGACATGCAGACACAAACCATAACACCCAGATTCTCCCAGGTCCCACACAGAAGCGCTTTCCTGCCTGGACTGCAGTTTCAATACCACAGCACATCCAGCACCACCCAAAGTAAAATCCAAAGGAACTGAAAGCTTTACAGTAAACCCACAAAATTCCACCGGAAGAGTTCATCTTTAATCCATTTCAAAACCTTTCTTCCTCTCAAAAATACCCTCAAAAGAGGATCTAGCAGTCCTCACTCTGCCTACCCTCTGTCTCCACAACTTCTCAGAATTTTCTCTAAAACCAAGCCCATGCTAAATTTGTGTCTCTTTTGCCTCATTTCCTTACTCTTTTCCACTCTGAGTAACTATTTTTCCCAACATTAATCAATCAAGCTACATGCAATCATTTATATTTACCCAATTCTGCATAACCAAGCGTTGCCCAAAAACTGAGTGTTAGCCCTAGAGCTAGTGTTTTCCTGAGCAGGCACGGAAGGGAACGATGCTTGACATTTTGACATTTTTTTCTCCCGTCACAGAAGTGATGACATTTACCACAGTGCTCAGATTTCAGAGTGCATCAGAATTCCCTGAAGACCTTGTTAAAATGCAGATTCCTGAGCCCTGTCCCCAGGCGCTTTGATTCAGTCGGTCTGAATGTGGAGCCTGCAAGCTTGCATTTCTAACCAGCCCGAGGTGGATGTGATCCTGTTGGTCAGCCAATCACATTTGAAGTAGCACTCACAAAGCCCTTGGGAGGAAAATCCTTAGGAATACATTGCACAGGACCCAATAAACTGCAAGGTTTGATACTTGGTGTTATGGCGTATATTTAGATGCCCCATCGCCACCGCCGAAGCCTCACGCACTCATAGGTGGGGCTTTTCAGAGGTGGCTGCACCCAGCCAGGGTGCATGATACTGGGATCGGGATCGAGGGTATGTGATAATTAAATCAGTCTATTGATTAGTTGAGCATAAGTCTTGGTGTGTATGATGGGACTGCCCAGCCTGGGTGTGGTTGGCACCAACCAATAGGCTTGTATCCTGAATGGAATAAAAGGGAACAGGAAAGGGACTCCTACTGCTTTGCTGTTTCCTCCCCCCCGCTCTGTGGACTATTCCTCCTCTGCAGTACTCCCTCTGCCCTGCTGTTCTCCCTTGCAGCGAGTGGACTATGGACTAAAACCTCTATAAACTGTGAGCCCAAATAAATTTTTCCTCCTTTAACTTGTGAGTGTCAGGTATTTTGTCTCAGCAACTAGAAAAAGTAACTAAGACACTTAGTAAGGCATATCTATATTCTGTTCTTCCAGACTATACGTATATGTGTGTGTATAAGTGTATATATGTATGTATATGTATTCAACATAGGTATTTACATTATTGGTATACAAGTAAAACAGTAGGTAGATAAGGAATAAGTCAAAAAAGGAGGAAAGAAAGAAGAGGTATGGAGAGAAGAAAAGGGAGGAATGAAGGAAGGAAGGCAAAAAGGGAAAGAAAGAAATAATTCGGGCTCCTCCCTGCCCCTTCATCCAGCCACGGGTGGCAAATACTGCGCAGCACACTACCACCTGCCGGTGCTGTCCTTCACCGGAACCCAGGTCTGCAGAGGGCCTGTCTCCCTGCCCCTTCTTGTACATTGCCTAGTCTGAGGACGACCCCAGGTTTCCTGCAGGAACCACAAATGCCACCTACTTTTGACTAAAGGGCCTGCAACGCTATGGCACCCAGAAACTGTCTGTAGATGAGGCAGGTCATAGGCATCTCTCAGACGGGGCCTCAGCAGTTGCTCGCCCTTCAGCCCTACCTCACACTGCAGGGCTCTTGATGAAAAGTTACCAGCCCCTTCCCATCTCTCCATTCCACTCCTGCAAAGCAACCACATATTATTTTAGCTGTTTCTCACAGTATTGCTTTTATATTTTTAAATCACTTCCTTTTTTATATTTACATAATATCCTTTTTTATTGCTGTGGATAATGTGAATTTAACTCCTAAACCACATCTCATGTAGATAATTTCCTTACTAACTTTCAGAACATAGTTTTATTTCTTTTGAATAAATTAGTAGTTTTCCTCAATTTCTCTATTTCTTTTTGCTTCCTTTCTTGTATTTTTATTCATGCATGTTCGCAGTACATAATGGTTAGAGCTGATGCACGTACATCACACATCTGCATTTCTTTTTTCATTCCCTTTCCTTCCCCTCCCTTTGTGACTGTATTACTATCAGTCATCATTCAGTCAAGCAATGGAGTATGGATCTGTTTCCACCTTAGTCCATTTGGGCAGTTGTGACAAAATGCCATACACTGTGTAGTTAAAAAACAGCCAAAATCTATGTCTCACAGTTTTTCAGCTTGAGAAGTCCAAGGTCTCGGTTTGGGCAGATTTGGTGGCTGAGGAAGTACTCGCTGGCTCCAAGAAAGCCATCTGTTCATTGGTAGCTCATGTAGCAGTGGGGCAAGGATCTCTCTTCAGCCTCTTTTATAAGACAATTAATTCCATTTGTGAGGCCTCTGCTTTTGTGACATAATCACCTCCCAAAGGCTCCCACCTTTTAATACCATCACATCATCACATCGGAGGTTAGGATTTTAACATATGAATGTGGCTCAGTGGACATGCACACATTCAGAACATAGCATCCCCTTTCTTGAAAACTTGTGTTTTATTCTCGGAATAAATTGCTTTCCTTTTACCTGTGCTTCTCCCACTGAGGCTCTGGCTAAATCTTCCTGTAGTTGACTATCATTTCTCCATTCAGTAATCTACATGTTTGAAGTTGTCATATGTAGACATCAGTTGCATTTTTACAGGAAACACTTTTCCCGACCCTTCCGTCATACTATACAAGATGCTCTAGGCCTGCAGGAATTTGTTGGCCTCTTTCCCATGCTGGAGACCTTACATCCTGGATCCTATGCCTTCCTCTTTCCTGAGTTAGCCCCTTATTTTGCAGGAACGCATCCTTTAGTACCATGCTGAGAAACTATATGTGGTAGAATTAAAAATAGTTTTTAAAACCTTACCTGCTTGAAAATGTCTCTACTCTTATTTCACAATGGGTTGGTTATTTTATGAGGTAGAGATTTCTAAGTTGGAAATTGTTCTCTAAAATCGAAAACCTTGCATGGGCCCCTTATAACTTCCTTTCATTTGGGAGGTTCAATGCTATTGTTAGTTTGAAAACTTGGGTATAATTTGCTTCTATTTTTCTTTCCTTGTGGAAATGTTTAAGATCTCTTTACATTAACTCTTTCAAGTTTTACACTAGTGACACAATGCGGTGCTTGCACATGTATGTTTGATTTATTTCACTTATGAGTATGGTCTCTAGTTGTGACCATTTAAATATAAAGGCCTCGAGTTTATCTTTCTTTATAGCTGAGTAATATTCCATTATATAAAAGTACTCGGAGGTATGATAGACACTGCGAAATGATAGGAAACCACTGAAGAGTAAAGGGCTTCTGGGATGTGGGAAAAGAGAAGGGAAAGAAGGAGAAATTTTGTATGTATGTATATACAGGATAGTTAACATGGTTGTTCTTCTGTCTTCTATTTCTATGCTGAAAGAAACTGTCAATGAGTCTTTGGTTGACCAGTATTGCATGTCTATATCTGTTTTCATGAGAAGCCACTTTGAAGATATCAATATGTAATACAACCACCATTGTTAATTCCCTACCACTTTGTTTGTAACTCTGTATTGTCTGTATTGTGCTTGTGATATGTTGTAAAATGTTGTATGTCTGTTAATGTTTCCCTCCTTTTATCTTTAAAATTAAAAAAAAAAAGATCTCTTTACAGCCATATTTCTGAAATTTCATAAAATTCACAGAGACCTAAAACCTGTCTTTCCCCCAATCATTGTATTAGTTGCTCAGTGGCCTTTGATATCTAAAAATTCATACTCTTCAATTGGGGGATTTTTTTGTGTGTAAATCTTTCATATTTCCCTCCCGTTTTCTATGTTCTTTCTCTAGAGTACCTGTTATTTGGTTGACTTCAAATGTCTTCTAATTTCCTCCTATTTTTCAACCCTGGCTTTTATTTTACTTTCTAGAAGTCCTCAAATTTGTCTTCTAAATCTTCTATTTATTTGTATCTGCAATTATATGAGCATAGCCCATAACACATGTTTTAGTCCCTCATTAAATATTTTTACAAGACTCTTTATTTCATCTCTATAAATTTCTTCTGCTTCTGAGAATACAGACATTTTGTGAATATGGATATGCATTTTGTAATCTATACATTGAATTTTTTCTCTAATTTGTTTGTTTACTTAAGTTCCTGTCCTCACATTACAACGTTTCTTCTTGGTTAGCCCTTCTTATTTAGTGGTTGGTCACCAAATACCTACTACAAGCTCCATGTATGTGGTTTTCCCAACAACAGGCTCCATGTAAGATGCCTGAGAGGGATGTGACCTTTCAGAGGCCATGCTGTCCCACACTCTCCCACTAGTGTCCTGGGCTCAGAGCCAAGAATGGTCACGGGAGTCTCCTGGTCAGTATGTATACTTTCCTTCAATCTGATCTCTGTATGGCCTCAATCTCATCTTTAGCTGCCAATATGCACATTTTTTATTTGTCACAGTTTGTGTGCTGATTGTTAGTTAGACACCATCAGTGTGGAGACTTTAGTATTCGGGTAAACCTGGGAGCCCTATCATAGGTAGGAAGGGCATCCTGAGTACACCTGGTTAGGGAAGTAAGAGGAGTTGCAGAATATTGAAGCAGTAAGAGAGAGTAGCAGGAGAAGAGCAGATACCCTAGATACACTTTGCCACCTTGCCACATCAACTGTCATTCTTTCCCTCTACTCACTACCATCTTGCTCTGTCTTTCATGGAAGTAAAGTGGCAGGAGGGTAAACTTTACTCAAGATGTTTATACCACAGGAATACAGATTCTCCGTGACTTATGAGAGATTATATCTCAGTAAACCTGTTGTAAGCTGCAAGTATCTAAAGAAGAAAATACATTTACTATACCCAAACCACAGAACACCATAGCGTGGCAATGCAGCACACTGCAGAGTATCAGATCCCCCAGAAGTGAGATGATGAGGATGACCGGTAATAGTCTCCCTGCCCAGCAACAGGAGCGAGTGTTGTACTAGCCCAGGAAAAGATTAACATTCAGAATTTGAAATATGACTTCTAATAAACTGTATATCACCTTCTCATCATCACAAAGTCAAGCACATAAATAGGGACCATTTGTATGTCCCTATGATGGTTCCAGAAATCTTTCCTGCAGACGCTGTCATGAACAGGGCCAAGATACCAGAAATTCTGCTTGTGATCTTCTCATTTCATTCACCCAGAAAGGTCATCAAAACTATCATAATGGATATCCATGTTTGCTGTGTAAGGGGACTGCAACTTTAAATCGCTTAATAAACCTCATGTATTTCAACTATCAAAAGATATTTTCCCAGCCCTCCTCCTATTTCTCTTGGAACATCAGCAAACTGAATTGCAAGAGAAGTATAATGAAAAGATCTTAAGTTATCCTGCAGACATGAGGACATGGGAAGTTGGCAATAAAATTGCAATTGGGTATTTGTTCTTATTCCCTGTTCAAACTGTGTCCAAATTTCTTTATGAAATAGGAAACTTTCTTCCCCGTTTCTGCCTCTGCATTCTGCATGTCTGGAGCCAAGGAGACTATTATAAACTCTACCCCTTACTCCCCAGCCCAGCTCCTAAACCTCAGAAGCATTAGTGCTTCATTCCTCTTTGTGGAGCTGTTAAAAAAGAGAGTCCATAACAAAGAGCTACCTACCATTGCCAAGATAAATTGTGATAAATTGTGATCACAAAAAGCTGTACACGTGCCAAGAGTGTATCAGCAGTTTTTTTCAAAAACCAAGATATGTGACCAAATGAGCAGAGTTTACTCCTAAATGTCTAGAAATCAGATGCACAATACAAAACGCAGTGTTTTAAGTGTCCATGTGGTAGTTTAATAGGAAATTCCACAATGCATTTTCCTTTGTTTCTCCTTTCCTTGCATTTCTCTCCCCTTTTATTCTTCTTTGGACTGAAGGGTGAGGAATGGTAAGAAAAACACTGATGATGGGGCATATAATCAAACTCACATTCCCTCTTTGGAAATTAAGACATAGCCTTCATCTAGAATGGCCTGACTTTTTCCACTTAGACTTTAAACACAGGAAGTAAGATATAAATTTCAGTTTCTTTGTTGTACATCTTGAGCATAATTCACAGCCCTACAATATGAAGACTATGTGACATGCTCAACACTGAAGCACTCAGCACAAGTCCTGTTTAAAAGTCATGTGATGGGGTCAAGCCTGACTTATCCAGAGGGACTCCAATGCATAAACTAAGCTTATAAATGTTTAAGCAAGGCTAGCCTGGAGTTTTCCCATAGGACAAGGAGAAGGAAAAGAGAAATCAAATACATTCCAGCTAGATAAGCAGTATGGATAAATGAAAAAATAATGGGGAGATGGAAAAAAAAAGAGATCATAAAGACAGGAAAGGGAAAGGTTCATTAAACTGGAGTTTGAAAGGAAATTGCACAAGCAGTTAATACAGAGAGATCAAAACAGGGAGACAAGTTCCCAGGACCTTGGGCGAGTCTGTATTTGGCAGCTGTCTTGTATACATGGTAATGTGAACAAACTAGATATAGAAAAGACAGTGGGCTGAAGATACAAGACAGTTCCAAGCAGACACTGAAACTCTGCTCAGTGTTACAGAAATTGTGACAGGGGTTACATTGCTAAATCTTCAGTTTTAAAGAAATGCCATGCCAAATAATGGAATCAAGTAAATAGTATCATCCATTAGAAAAAAATGAAAGAAATCTTTTTAGGAAAGTTAGCTGATGAGATTAAAGAACACTGTATTCTAGACTGCACTGTCATTATCGCCCCACTCTGAGCTTGTCCTTATTTCTCTTTTATGTAAAGCTACTCAGCTCACCCTTAGCTTTTATCAGTAGGATGTGATCACTAGCAGAGGTTTAGCGCCAAAAGCTGCAGAACAATCCAAAATGCCACATTAGCTATTTATCATGGGAATTCTTTGAAAAACATATGAACAGCCAGCATCTTAGCAAATGTACGTAGGAAAGAAGATTCACTACCCAAACCGCTCTTCTCCCTGCAGGAAATGATAGTCCAATATCAACAGTGTTTCCTGCATGCTGACCCCTCAGCCGCAGGAATCCATCTGGTGCTGTTAACAACAGAGGCATGATTTATCTCCCAGGGATGTAAAGGAATGAAAGCCATAACTGAGAACGCTATGACTTATACAGATGAGACTGATCTCATGGGACAATGACTTTCCCAGCATTTATATCTTCTCTTTTGTAATTCTGGCACCAAGCCATGTCTCGGGGTAATTCTGGTGTTAAATACTCTGTCTTTATACTGATATTTCACTTTTTCAGGCTAGTGCTTTCTTTAGCTAGCAATTCATTGATAAATTCCTTAATTTATAAAGTAATCATTTGTCCTAGAGCAAGAATCATTTCATTTGGTTGTACATTTTTTTTCTTGAACATGTATTAATTTGCATGGGTTAAATCTGTTTCTGAACATGCTAAATAATACTTTGAAAACACAATTCTTAGTCTCACTTTCCCTTACATGTCCATTTTTAAAGGAAAGAAAATATTCAATTTGAGATAGAATTCTACTTGAGAAAACAGATGAGTGCAGGAAATAGAAGTAGGATACACCCAAATCCAAAAAGCCCACACCCAAAGATCCAGCTGATAATAAAGGTCAATATTTTTAATCTCTTCTCTTATAAGTCATTGTCAGATTCCTTTTCCCTAACTTACTGTAAGGCCTGTCTTTGCAGAATCCAACATCAGTATGTTCCAGTAACTGGGTTTTTCCACTACATTTTTCTCAGTAAAACAGTCAAAACAATTAAATGGATATCAGAGACCTTAGTTTTTGTTTTTGTACTATTGCTTTTCTACCTTTTAAAGTAGATTATGGTATCAGTACACCTTAGACCAATCACCTACATCTGACATACCTATGATACTCAATTTTGGCATATAAATTCAATCATAATTACACTTAATCTCTCATGCCATGAACCATCAAAGGAAGAATAAATTAGTTTTGCTGCTATTTGTAATATATTTTATATACAACTATTTTAAACTAGGGATCTGTGTACCTCTCAATTAACCATAACATTTTTTTAACCTGAACACTTCAATGTTTACAGGCACTTTATTAATGGGAAAAGTAGTCTAAAATTGGTACTAAAAGAGAATAGTTTTAACAGGTAAGTGATTTTTTTTTTTTTGGTAAGTATATTCTTGAGAGAAAAATAGAACTTCAATAATCCTATCAGGGAAAGAAATTAATCACAAAAGACCACATATTTTAGACTTCCATTTATATAAAATATCTGGAATATTATCTATAGAGACAATAAATTAGTAGTTTCTAAGGGCTAGAGAAGGATAGGGAAGATAGCTTAGCGGCACAGCACCTGCTTAGCAAGTGCAAGGTCCTGAGTTTGATTGCAGTACAAAAAAAAAAAAAAAAAAAAAAAAAAGAGTTAGATATAGAGAATAGGAACGTGTTATGAATTATGTTTAGATGTCCCCCCAAGGCCTCATGTGGTCATCATTAGGGCTTTTCAGAGGTGGCAGAAGCTAGAGTGTGTGATGCTAGAATTAAGGGTGTGTGATTACTAGTTCAGTTCACTGATTGGTTTGACACCACTCTAACCCTAGTATAGAGTATTAAAGGGGCAGAAAAAAAAGCTGCAAAAGCCACTTGCTTGCTTTGCTGTCTTCTGCCTGCCATGAACTGTTTCTCCTCTGCGATGCCTGTCTGCCATGCCAACCTGCCTTGGAGCCACACCATTATGGACTGAAACCTCTACAAACTGTGAATCAAATAAATTTTCCTGCCTCAACTTTAGGCATCAGGTACTTTGTCTCATCAATGAAAAAAAGATACTGAAAGAGAAGGCACAGGAAAAATGGGGAGTGATGTCAATGATATTATTTTTCTCCTTCAAGTGATAAAAACATTCTAAAATTAGGTTGTGTTGATGGCTGTGCAGTTTTGAATATAATAAAACTTGATGAATTTTATATTTTGAATGGGTGACATGTATGGCATGTGAATTACATCTCAGTAAAACTTTGTTTTTAAAAAATGTCCTCTCATAGGTAGTTTCCAGAGCTGCTTAACACAGGGTTGAGTCAGTTAAATCCATGAGAGCAGCAGACCTTGAGAGGAGTATTGTTAGCCTCCCCCTCTCCCCCTTTTTCCTTGACAATGATAGTTAACTACTCCCTGTTCTCTTCTCTGCTTTTAGCCCATGGACCTGGAGTTGCACCATGCCATCTACTCACTAACTTTGATTTGAATTTCTGGCCCTTCATAGAATAATCTCAAGTGCCTTGTTCAGAATGCCCATTGGTGAATGGCCCTAACTCATGGACATCATATAAAATGTGACACCTGCACACATTCTGCCACCATTGCCAGTCTCCTCCAGGACTCTGCCAAATTCCACTATTCCCTTAACCAAACCTTAACTTCCTCCCAAAGATGCTAAGTTAAAACCAAAGCAAGAGCCATAGTTGACCTTAGGCCATGGTTCTTGAGGAAGAACCATGGCTCTTATGTAAATCATTAAATGACATGTTGTGAAATACACTACATGGAGATCCATAATAGAGTACACAAACCTGTTTTTAGTCCTTAAATTAGTATTATAAAGTATTATGCATGAGCTAGACTTCCCTGTCCCCAACAAGAATGGATGCTATAGAAGAAAACTGGGGGCTCCACAGCAGTACTACCTGGACTCCCCACATCAGGCAAACCCATCTGTCCATCATCTTCATCGAGACCCTGAAAGCACCACTTCAAATAGTTATCATTTAGTTACAGTGCATGCTAACAATGGCTTAGCAAAAGTAAAAGCTTTAAGGCCTTATATGATTTCACAAAAAGACAGATATTAGTCATATGCTTTCCTAGGCTGTTCAGCTTTCCCCAGTTTTCCCCACCTCACATTCAGAGCTCTTTTGCCTTCCTATGCTAAATCTCTTCAGGGGTGCTAAAGACACTGACCACTGAGTCACCATGTTGTCTTGTGGTTTGACTCCCTAATGCTTTAAATTTTGATTTGAAGAAGTTTCTTGAAAGCTCTGACAACTTTCTCACCATGGAAAATGGCATACATTTTCACATATTAAGCATTTTTTCAGTAAAAAATATAAGAATCAATTTGCCCATCATCACAATATCCTGTTCAAACACTTGATAATTAAGGGACAGGCCAGAACATTCCAGTTAATTACCTAAAAAGCTTTTATTTTCTAAAAATTGAGTTTGAAGATTTGACCACCTGCCAATACTCTAAGAAAAATTCTTTTAGGCACTTAGCAGAAAATTGTCATAGTTTGAATAGGTATTTATTCAAAATGAAATTAAAGTTCTCTCTAGAACCTTAAATCTTAAAATAATTTAGTATAGCTCCCTAACCAGTGAAAAGAAATGAGTTGGCCATATGGCAAAATAGTTTAAAAGAACCCAGATCCTCAGATTTCTGAAACAGAGCCATCCTTTTCTCCATGACATGGCAGTTATTTAAGACAATGTAAACTACTTGAAATTTGTGCTTGATTTAGAAAAACTTGGGTGGGGATCGGGAATTTGGAAGAGATGAGGAGAATTAAAAGGGTCAAATATCATCTTTCTTAGGCTCCCCACAGTGATGGAAACAGAGAATACTATGAAGACTACTGCCTACCTTCCTGAATCAAAAATAACAGTTAAGGATGCTGAGAAACAGAAATCCCCACCTCACAGTCCCACAGTCAGTGCCTGGGGACTGAAAACCTAAAAGTTATGGTGCTGGGACACAGAGAAGCTCCAAACACATCATAACTCATGTTGCCTTAAAGTATCTGCAATTATTTCTAAGCCTGAACACAAGATACACTCTCATATCGAAATAATATATGTGCTGCTGAAGTGAGCACTCATATCAAAATAATAATAACAATTATATGCAGTTTTGTTGGATAATCAGATGTGTATTTATCTTCACAAGGTAATACAGTGTCAAGGAAATAAAAAAAATTTGCAAGGAAAAAATGCAGTGTATTACATTTTATTGGTCTTACTCCTAATTTTCCTTAGAATTAACTGAATTTCTTGTTCAAGTCTGCTAGAAAATCACATACTTACATCCATAAGCATTGTCCATAGGTATTTTTTGCTATTAGCTATTTCTGACTTTACCGATATGTAATTCTATGGAGGTTTTTCAAAAGGACAGGGGCAAAAGAATGAGTCTTGGAGACTCAAAGAGGAAAGCAGAACTCTTTGTCTGAGTAAGGGAATGTTAGGTTTCTCATTAAGGTTAGTGCATCTTGCTTATCACTCTCCTTGGGAGAATTTCTCAATACAGCCTCATTTTAGGGAGGCTTGACACAAGGCAAGCGGTGTTTGGAACAGTGGGGCTGCATTGTGTAGTAAGAAGTACAAAACCCAGGTCCCCTGACTGCTATTAGGTAAATTACTGACCATGTTTATGAAATGAGACAAGCCATAGTGATAGCATAAGGTTGTTCTGAACATTGGGTGATGTAAATATATAACTGTTCCTGGCCTATCACATGTACTGATTACATCCTTCCTACAAGAGATCCTTTTTTCTTCCCTTTCCCTTCCCTTACCTTTTCCTTCTCTTTCCTTCTTTTCCCTTCCCTTCCTTTTATTAAAGAAACCAAAGGTCTGTGTGACCATTAAGCAGGGCTATTGACCTGATTCACTTCAGAGCCACTTAAGAAATGAGTAAAGCACACTTCCAGGTATATCTGAGTGAATCATGAGCGTGTGACCTTGGGTGCTATATCTGGTCCCTGGCACTCTCCACTCCGGTACTCTTCCCCTGCTCTGTTCCTTGGTTGCTATGAAGGAAGGACCTTTAGTACACCATGCCCTTCTGCCATGATGTTCCTGAATTGGAGCCAGCCAGCCATGAACTAACTTGTGTGAAGCAATTAGCCAAATTAAACCTCTCCTCTTTTAAATTGCAGGTGTCAGGTGTTGTGTCCCAACAGTAAGAAAACTGACTAACACAGTCAGGCTGTACTGTTGGAGAAAAAATTTGTACTATAAACACGCTTGTTGAACTCTGGAAAATTGGGTTCAAACTGTAGCTTATAACTTTGGAGAGGGAGCCCGCTCTTTCAAATGTTCTAGTCTAGTGTCACTCCTGGGTCCAACAGTGTCAGTAAAAACCCAGACCTTCTGAATCTGAATCGCTGCAGCTGGGGCCCAAGAACTTGTCATTTTCGCAGGTCTCCAGGTGATTCGTCTGCACACTCGCGTTGAGATGCACAGCTATAGAGAAAGTGTTCATAGAAAGCTGAAAGGACAAGAACACACGGAGGGGGAAAATGATCTTATTTTAAAGGGTTTAAGTCAAAGAAACTCTAAAGAAAGGTGAAACACACAACTGGTAGGAAGCTTCTGGGAAAAAAATCTTCAAGAATTGTACAACAATTTTAAGTTTTATAAGTGCTTTCATTCATTTAGTAAACATGAGTGCACAAGCTGCTTATTAATCTTCCAACTAGAAATGAACCAATGAGTGGATTACAATTGTCTGGGGAGGCTCATCCCCAAAACAAGAAGGAATCAGCAGTAAAGGTCTTAAATAAAAAGAGCCTGAGTGTTTCTTTTTGGTGACAGCAAATTAAAAGAAAGGGAAAAAGGGAAGATAGCATGTTACTTGCCAGCCAGTCCTGGGAGAAAAAGAACCAAAGAATAGAGTGAAGCTGTCCAAATCCCTAGGGCTTTCAGAAAAGGAAGGAGAAAAAAAGTAAGAGATAGACATGGGAGTGAAACCCCGGGGTTGAAATATGATGCGTCAGGCACACACTGGCAAGAGGCCCAGCCACGAGGCTCCTGCTCAGGAACCAAACATCTGCCTGTCTGCAGCACACTAAATTATCTGATAGCAAGAGCTTGCAGTATCCACAAAGCTCAGGCATACAGGATAACTGGAAAATTCAGTTGCAGATGTAAATATTTACCTGGCTGCTGCTTTAGAGTTGGTCTAGACCAGTTTTACGTTATCGTCAAATTCTACGAGTTTAAGGATCAGCTATATTTTATTAGAAATATGTGAAAAAATAACTTACAACAACTAGGCAATAGAGATGTTCAGTAGTTAGAGTTAATTCCACCAATGCCTCTGAAACTGAAGGGATTTTGGTCTAATTTGTAACACCCTTGATTCCTAAGGAGTGTGCTCATGTAGGAAAATTTAACATGCTAATAATCCACTAGGCTCCTCTATTCAAAGTTAGAGCTGCTTGATCTCATATCTGGATTGAGACTGTCTCCAGGATCTTGATTTGATTTCATAAACATTAATCAGAAGAAATCAAATTGGTATGCAAACAGACTTACCTTCTAGGTAGTAATATTTCTAGGCCTACTGTAGATTTTAGTTCATTATATTTCATTTCCCTTTGCCTCTTTCTTGTAATCAGCCCTCTGTGTTTTATTGTACACTTACTATATGGCTAACTTAAGAACAAGACTTTAAGTTTCATTCACCTCCTTCAGGAAGCCACCAGTCCACTTCCTCTGGGACCAGATTCTGGATTGCTTTCCCAGGTGAATGGAAGAAAATGTGCTCTGACCTAATTAGAAATTAAAAACTCAAAAAACTCGGTGGCAGATAAAGTCATGAAAATCTCCTAAAAAGTAGAGAAACATAGAGAGGAAATTTAAAAATTGTAAGACTAGCTCTGAGAACCTACTATCTGAACAGCAAGCTTTATGGAAAATAGGATAAAGGAAACAAATGGAAGGAAAAGATGACCAATTAACAAATTTCCTAGAACTGAAGAACAAGGACCTAAGTTGCAGTATGATGAATGAAAATAGAGTTACACCCAGTCACACTGCTGAAAAACTTCAGAATCTTAGGGCTTAAGAGAAGAGCAGAAAGTTCCACAGAGAAGGGAAAAATATACACACAGAAGGATCAGAAGGTAAAAGAGACAAAACCAACTGAAAGCAAAAAATGAACAAAGTAGTATCTTCAAAATTCTGAAGAAAAACTCTTTTCAACCTAAATTTCTAGAAGAAAAACCATCATTCAAGTATCAGGGAAGAACATAGATATTTTTGAAATATTCAAAGAGGCAAAACCTTTTACAAAAGTGGTGAAGGTCTTCAGATCCAATTGGTAAATACACTTATAAAAATGAGCAAATTTAAAATAAGACAACCCCGGTGATGCAGAACATTATGCTGGAAAGAAAAATGGTATCTATACATTGTTCATCTATATAGAAACCATAAAGGTTATAACATAAGCACTGTTGCTATGGTTTGCATTATGTGTTGGGACCTACAGTATCAGCACAAAACTGAGAGGTAGTAGAGCATTCAAGAGGTCATTTATCGATACTAACACAGCTTCCACAGGAATTAGTTCATTCTTATAAGAATGCATTGTTACAAAGAAAAGCGTCCCTTCAAATACATCCACTTACCCTTCTGCTTTTGCCAAGGTGAAAACTGCATGAGACCCTTGCATACACCAAGTTCTAGGATTTCCCAGCCTCCAGAGATGTAAGCCAAAAAAAAATTGTGTTCTCAATAAATTACCAAGTCTTAGTACTTGGTAATAGCACAAGAAAACAAACTAAAACAGCCAAATCTTAACCAAAATTACAATATAATTATATTCAGAGGTCAAGAAAATAAGAAGAAGGTATATGAGTGTGTGTGTGTGTGTGTATGAGAGAAAGAGTATGTGTGTGTGTGTATGAGAGAATGTGTATGTGTGTGTGTATGTGTGTGTGTGTATGTATGTGTGCGTGTGTGTGTGTGTGTGTGTGTGTGTAGGAGAAAGGGGAAGAAAGGGGCCTAACTTCCTCATATTCCAGTACAGAAGTCAATAGATAATGTATAAAACTGGAAGGTAAAAAGGCAAATAATACAGCTAATATGATATTATTCAGAAATATAGAAGAAAACACAAAAACCAGAAGCATTCACTTCTGAGAAAAGGGAAGTTGGAGGTGGGGGAATGATGCAATAATGAAATATTTGTCTTCTTTACTAAGCTTTAGGTTTTTTTGACTCTCAGATTTATAGACAAATAGAATATTGACTAAAATATAGAAGATATTGAGGTCCAGCCCAGCTAGGAATGTGATAGAATGGTTAGACTTAGTATCTCAAATTAGATCAATTTAATTTGCAACCGGTTTTCAGTTTTAACTTTGTGACCGTGAGCATTTTAACCTCTGTAAACTTCAGTTCCCTCAATTTCAAATAAAGGTAATAAAATGTTTATATAAGAATGTTGCTATGAAAAAACAACAAATGCTAGTAACAGTACAGAGGAAAAGAAAGCTTTATACATTGTCAATGGGAATGTAAACTAGTATAGTCAGTATGGAAATCAGTATGGAGCTTCCTCAAAAAACTAAAAACAGAACTACTATACAGTATAATCTAGCTACATCACTCTTCAACAGATACCCAAAGAAATTAAAGTCAGTATGCAGTAGAAATACCTGCATACCCATGTTTATCACAGAGCAACTCACAATAGCTAAACTATGGAAATAATCTACATACCTGTGCTAGTTACTTTTCTCCCCTTGCTGAGACAAAATACCTGACACTGAAAATTAAGGGAGGGAAGGTTTATTTAGCTCACAGTTTGTGAAGGTTTCAGTCCATAATCAGCTGGCTCCAAAGCAAGCCGGCATGGCAGAGAAGCAACAGCAGGCAGGAGAAGACAGCAAAAGCAACAAGAGCAGAAGGATGGGGGAGCAGGCCTCTTTTCCTCTCTTATATTGTGTGCAAGTCCCCCACCCTAGGGTGAGTCCTTTACACTCACAGCATCTTCTGCCCTCTTGCACAGGCTCAGGATGTTTACAAAGTGAGGACCTTGGCTCCCTGCTGAGTTGCTTAGTTAAATTTCTAAACTTCTCAAGTTGCCACAAGGTATCTACCATTACAGTACCCATCAGTGCATGAATGGATAAAGAAAGTATGATATATATACACAATGGAGTATTATTCTGTCATAAAGTAGGGTGAAATCATGTTATTTGCAGGAAAATTGATAAAACTTGAGATTACCTGTTAAGTGAAGTAAACCAGTCTCAGAAAGACAAGGATTGTATATTTTCCCTAATATGTGGAATCTAGGGGAAAAAGAATGACATGAAAGAAAAAAAGATACTGTAAGAAAAGAAGAAAGTGGGGATGCCTAGATAAGAGTAATGGTATGGTAGATGTGATCAATATATTATATACACGTATGAACACACCACAGTGAAACATTACTCTGTACAGTCTATATGCACTAATTTTAAAAACAGATGTTGCTGTGAAGTTTAAATGACAAAAGAACTAGGAAATAGCAATGTTGGCCACATTATAAACATACTTCCTTTCATCCACAAATATTTAGAGTTACTATGTATCAGGCACAGTTGTAGACATTCAGGATTCATCAGTGAATAAAAAAGTATCTATGCCTCAATGGATTTTACCAAAATACATGGGAAGTGACAGAAGTTGATTAATAAGCAGAAACTAATTAAATTATATAATACATTAAAAAGTGATAAATGGCCCACGCTATGACATAGAAAAGAGCAGGAGCATTGGATTGTTAGGAAAAAGAAATAGCTTCTCATAAAGGCTCTTGAGAGGATGAGAGGTACAGCTGAGTGGTAAAGCATTTGCCTGGCATGTGTAAGACCTGGATTCCATTTCCAGCATCACAAACAAAATGAAGGAAGGAAGGAAGGAAGGAAGGAAGGAAGGAAGGAAGGAAGGAAGGAAGGAAGGAGAAAAGAAAAGTTCTTATGAGAAGGTGATATCTGAGCAAAGACTTGAAGGAGATGGGTACTATGCATAGTTTGTAGGCAATTCGCAGGCTTTAAGACAGGTGTGTGCATGACATTTTTGAGAGGTGCCAAGAACCTGCGTGGATGGAAGAGAGTGAATTCCAACAGCAGGAGATGAGGCCAAAGGGGAAGCAAAGCACCATATGGATCATGAAGGGCCCAGCAAGACTTTAGAGTTTACTTAGAGCAAAACAAGTGGGGTTGGCAGGGACTTGAATGGGTGACGTGGTATGATTTACCCTGCAAGGAGATGGAGCTAGCTACTGTGTTAGACACAGCGTGGGCAAGCAAGGGTAGAAGCTGGAGGCTGGGGCAGTAGATGGTGCCTGCAGGACCCCAGTAAGGGAGGATGGAGGCTCAGACTGGCAGAGCTGGAGAGAAGTGACAGGATTTTCTAGACTTCTGACTAACTTTTATCTCTTATTACCATGCACCCAAGTTTAGGCGCTAAGTTCAAGGGAGTATGCTCTAGTTTCTCAGTCTTTTACTGAATAAAGAAAAACTATACATGGAACATCTAAATTGAAGTGCAATATTATCTTCCCCTACATATGTTATAAAAATGTATGGAACATATATTTATTTTGCACAATAAAATCCCTATTGCTATATAGCCCTTGACATTTATAGACAATGGGCAAATCCAACATTGGTACAAAGAGGAGATAACATTTGTAAGCATGACCCCATACCATTTGTCTTACTTTGCACATAACCTTTCCAGCAAGTATTATTTAGACAAAGACGCTGCTTTAGGTGAAGATTTCTTCATTCACTGAATGCGGATAAACAAAGCATGACTCCTACACTCATATTGTGTAATGCACTGTGGAATTGGGAAGGGGATCTGAGAATGGAGCAGATGAGTCAGGGAAGGGGGAGGGGAAGTAAAAAAGGATCAAGACGCGACATATAAATGTACCAATTCCCCAGGATGCATGCATATGTCACGTGTCACAAATACATACTAATAAAAAGGGGAATGAGAGCTGGGGATTTAGCTCAGTGGCACAGCACCTGCCTGGCAAGCGCAAAGTCATGAGTTCAATTCCTGGTACTGGAAGAAAAAAAAAAAAAATTTAAAAGGGGGAATGAACGCACATAGAGAAAGCTACCACTCTTACAAAACTGATTGGGTTGCTCTAGGGAGCTTCAAAGGAGGGTAGTTCTTCCCCTGAGCTTGACAGGGTCCAGGACGATGTGACTTCACAGAACTTCTTTTTTTTTTCTTTTGTCTTTTTGAGACAGAGTCTCATTATGCAGTTCAGGCTGGCCTTGAGCTCAATTTGTGGCCCAGGTTGGCCTTGAACTTGCAATGATCCTCCTGCCTCAGCCTCCTGAGTGCTGGGATTACAGGTGTGCACTACCACGCCCAACCTTACAGGACTTCTTTAATCTGAATATATCCATACACTTTGTTCCTGGAGGTGAAAAAGAGATGCAAAGAAGCATTCAAGCCCAACACATCTGTAAATACAAGCTGAGCAATAATTCTGGAAGATCAGTTGACATGCAGGGAATGGAAAGAGGAAAAACGACCTGTGACAATGTAGAGGAAGTGAATCTACACCATATTAAGGAAGGGTTTAACACTGTCAGATAGAGAATTTGGGGTAAACTGGTAACAAGAAAAGAAGAAACAAACAATAACCAGTGCACTTGGCCAAAGCCTTGACCACTGGTCTGGCTGTGTATTTCCCAACAGCCAGATTCACTCTCCAATATTAGCAAGGAACTTTGAGGGTAAAATCAAAACTCTCAGCCAAAAACTTGATTTCCCACTTCAGGGGTTTTTTTTCTTTAAATATTTCTTTAACTTTGGAGATCTATTTCTCTACATTGTTTCCTTTCAAAGTAATGGGTAAAATAATAGTAATTATCCTTTCCTCACCTACTGCATGGAAATGCACAGCTTTCCAAAGTTTAGGACAACCACATCATCAGCTGACCTAGTGTTGTGTTTCATGGCCATTTTTATTGAGAACCTGGGGTCGGGAGCATGACCAAACCACAATAAAGAAACCTTTTCAAATGCGACACTCAGGGAAATACCCCACAACCAACTTCACAACACCATGAAAATACCCTCTGCAGTTTGGTTAAACATATTTGTCTCCTCCTCAAATCTCCTGCATGCCCTAATAAGTAGAAATACAGCACACCACTCAGCAGGCTCTGAGATTTTCAGATTTTCTATGTCTGTATTATCTGGAGAGATCTCAATGTTACAAAGGCATTTCTGAGTGTTTGGAAACATTCTACAAAATACAACTTCTATTTCTGCCAAAACCAACAATGGCTAGCACTGATTGGGAACATATTCTGTCCCCAACATGTGCAATCGTATTTCATCCTACAGTGCTAGCAGGGAGGTGCAATCACGTGTTCCACAAGCAAATAAGAAAACCAAAGCCCAGAGAAGTTAAGTAACTCATCATGAATCACAGAGCTAGAAGGTAATTGAATGAATAAATAGACAACATTTATCTCTTCATTCTCAAGCCTGAGTCCAAGTCTCTGCCAGTGGCTCGCTCCTAACTCTTCCCTGTCCGTAGGGGTGCTCTTCCAGATCCGGAAATGAAATCCTCCAATTCTCTCCAGGAAGGAAGGTAAAAGCTTGAGCTTTACCTGTGCACTTGACAAATCAGCTTGGGCTGTAGTGGTTTTTAGCTTTTAAAAAAAAAATCTTGACAAGGTGGGAGTGGTGGCGCACACCTGTAATTCCAGCACTGGGGAGGCTGAGGCAGGAGGATCATTGCGAGTTTGAGACCAGCCTGGGCTACAAAGTGAGCTCAAGGCCAGCCTGAACTGCATAGCGAGACCCTGTCTCAAAAAGACCAAAAAAAAAAAATTCTTGACATGTCCTCATACTACATCAGCATTATCATGTTATCATCAGCACGTTCACTACTTTATCCTAAGCGGGTTTTTTTTTTTCCCCCAGTGAATTTCATTATTTTCAGACATCACCATGTACACATGTGCACCCTTCAAGAGACTTTACAATCAAGACCATACTGGAACACCACCACCCAATCCAGACAAAAACTTAGAATTGAAACATCATTCCTGGAACAAGGAAGAAAAATGAAACTGTTCTCCAGCTGCATATACATCTGTCCATTTCTTTGGATGTTGACTTGGAAATGCTAAAACACTCCCATCATTTTGTTGTTTATGAATCTGAATACAGAAGCATATGCTTGTGAATGTCTGGAGGTCCTGGTCTGCAGTGCCAAACTAATTCAACCAGCATGGTCACAGACCTTTTATTAATTCTGTAGGAATTTACAAAAGAACGTACATGGGCCTTACGTGGGAATAAGCGATGACAATTTTAATTAAAAAATTCATCCATGAAAGTTTGATCCAAATAACCCATATTCTCTTAGACGTGTAACAAATGTTTTAAAAAATATGCACTCAACCTTTTTACAGAAAAAAGAAACTAAAGAACATTAAACACTATTTATATCTATCTAAATTATCCTCCAAATTCTGTCACTGTACATTCCTAAGTACATTTTTATGTCATTGTATCATGTAAGTGTTCTGTTTTGTATTCTGCTTTCTCTTCATTTTATTTCATGTCCCTTTGTACATACGAGGATCCTATACTTGCCTTTTTTGTATATGAAATAAGTATGTAATACTCCTGATGTTATTGCCCTCTGGATTTTTTTTTGTTTTTTGTTTTTTGTTTTTTTTGAGTTGGACCTTATTTTAAACTGAGTTATTTTTAAATAATGTAATATACTTTGTGATTTTTCCTTCGGGAATAGCTCTGTATAGCACTAATTTCAACTACATTTTAACTTCTTAATCTAAACCCTTTGTTGAAGCAATCTTTAAACTGAGAGCCTAATTAAAACATATATACACACACACACACGTAGTGGCACAGGAAAAATCCAAAACCCTATCTTTTCCTACAGGACTCCTTAAAATCTGCTCAGAACCTCAATACCACACATTTTCTAATTAGCTTATTTCTTCTCTCCCCTTTCTGTGAATACACATACTGTCCCCTCATCTTAACATCAGATTGGCTCTTAGTAATGCTATGATGCATGTATATAAATTTATGTAACATCTATGATTTTGTATTATATTTTTCTTCTGTACAGCACATATATTTTGGGAACAAATTTCATCCATCCTTTTGTCAGTTTTAAAAAATTTTGTCCTGTTATCATTTGTCATATAGAACTTTTTTCTCGCTTTGTGTGTTTATAGTCCATTGTCTGAGGCCGAGAGCCAGGAATGCAGGCAGGGCTGAAGGGCCAAACACAGTCCAATGGCTGCTTATGGGACAGTTCTCAAGTAGGAACTCTGGCCACGGCCAAAACACCATACGAACAATAAGCAATGTACAACCATTGTTAATCTGTTACTATGTTATTTAAAAATTTTGTATCATTGTTTTTATTATTTTTTTTCTCTTTAAAATAAAAGAAAAAACCAAAGGGACAGTCCCACACAGAGCCCATGATGATGAATATGAGAGAAGGTTTGTTCATTTGTTGAAGGCTTGACCCACAAAATGATTTACTTGGAAACAGACCCTATGAAAGCATGATAAAGGTCCATTGAGGACATAAGGGTGGGGCCCCAAATTGATAATGCTGGTGCCTCTTTAGGAAGAGAAAGAATACCAGAGTGCGCTCTCTCTCTCTCTCTCTGTCTCTCTCTCTCTCTCTCTGTCCCATGCAAGGGCACCGTGAGAAGGCCATTTGCAATCTAGGACAATAGCCCTTACTAGAACCCAGCAAACCATGCTGGCACTCTGATCCTGGACCTCTAGCCTCCAGAACTATAAGAAAATAAATTTCCATTGTTTAAATCACACAATCTATGGTATTTTGCTATGGCAATCCAAACTGACAGAGGTGTCACTCATTGTGGGATTTGCCTGATGTGGGTTATTTTCCTCATAACTAGACTGAGGTTTAGAGTTTGGTGTTTCAGGGAAGAATACCATATCAGTAAAAAGCCATGCTTATTACATATTGTATCAGTCAGGGTTTTACTAGGGAAACAGATATAACACAAAATATACAAATGTATAAGAAATTATACAGAGTTGGATGAGGAAGCGTGCAGGGGCTGTCTGCACACTGGATGCTGAAGGATTCAGTCCAAGGTCTGGAGCTCACTGCAGTGTTCTGTTCAAGTCCATATCAGGAAGCCAGCGGGTTTGCAATGGAAGGATGAAGTGTCTGTGCTAGAAGCCAGGAGATGATGTTCAAGCTGAAGGTGAAGACTAATGCTCCTTTGAAGAATGGAAACCCATCCATCCTTTCTCATTTCCCTTTTATACTGTCCAGGCTATGAGCTTCCCTAGGGTGGGTCCTCTAGACCCTAGGGTGCAGATAGCTATCCTAGGACAGTTTTCCACACACCAGGGTGTAAATTGCTGACTTGACTTGGTTAAGCTTCTAAATTTCTCAAGTTGACACAATCAATCAACAACTACACATACCAAGCATACACGCTATGGATATTGATATTGACCTTGATTACTTGAATGAGGCAGGGTTTATCAGGTTTCTTTACAATAAAATTACCCGCACTCAGCCCCACTTTTCATACTGCATTTTGGGGAAGGAAGCTATCACACTTAAAGAAGGGATAATTGTGCTCCCCTTCCTTAAGGGCATAACTACCCCATAAATTATTTGGAATTCTCCTACATGAGCAATTTTGTACCACTTCCTTTACTCATGTACTTATTCAATTATTTATTTCTATACACATGAGTTCATAAATATCTTTTTTATGGTTTGGTTTAAAATCTATCTTTGGTGGCTTAATAAACAATTCTTTCTATTGTGGAACAATATTTCTATGTATGGGTATATGATAGTTTGTCTATCTATTCACTTAATGAAGGACATTTTTACTCTATTTTTTTGTTTGTTTTTTTTCTGGTACCGGGAATTGAACTCATGACCTTGCGCTTGCCAGGCAGGCACTGTGCCGCTGAGCTAAATCTCCAGCCCAACATTTTTACTCTAAAGAGCTGCTCTAAAGATTTGCATGCAGGTCTTTGTGTGAACATAAGACCACAAAGCAGTTCGGTAAAAACCCAGAGGCACAATTGCTGGACTGCATGGTAAGACAACGTTTGGTTTTATAAAAACAGCCCTGTCTTCTGAAATGGTTGCACCATTTTGCATTCCTATTAATGATGAGTAAGAGTTCTTCTTGCACAACATCAGATCAACAATTAGCATTGTTAGTTTGGGGAATGTTTAGCCATTCTAGTAGACATGCACTAAAATCTCATTGTTGTTTCCCTTTGAAATAGTCTCAGGACAAATGATAGTCTTTCCTATACTTATTGACCAACTATATATTTTCTTTAATAAGGAAACTTTTCAGATATTTTTCACACTTTTTTTAGGGTGTCTAGGGGTGTTCTTGTTGTTGAGTTTTAAGAGTTCTTTGTGTATTTTGGACTTGGATTGTTAGCTTTCTGTTTGTATGAAAAAATACCTAATATAAATCAGCTTATAAGGAAAGGTTTGTTTTGGCTCAGTTTCACAGGTTTCAATCCATGGTCACTTGGTTACACTGCCCTGGGACTCTGGTAAGGCAGATCACCACAGGGAGTATCAGGCAGAGAAAAGCTGCTTGCTTTCTGGCAGCCAGGAAGAAAAGAGAGAAAGGGAAAGGTCAGAGTTCAAATATGCTCCCCAAGGGCACACCCCCTCAATGACCTCACTTCCTCCCAGTGGGCACTGCCTCTTAGTACTGCTACACCTCCTAATAGCTCACAGGTTGGTAACCAAACCTTCAACACAGAAGACTCTGAGGGACACTCCAGATCCAAACCATAACATGGACTTTATCAGATACTTGTTTGTAAATATTTTTCCTACTTTGTACCCTATATTTTTATCCTCTTAACAGTGACTTTCACACAGCAGACAATTCAAATGCTAATAAAAGTCCATCAATGCTTTTTCTTTCATGAATTAAAGCCTCATCATCAAATCCACAGTCCTCTATATTTTCTCCTATGTTACCTTTAGACATGTAATCATTTTACATGTAGATCTATGATCCATTTTGGTTAATTTTGGGGAAAGGTCTAAGGTCCGTACATAGGTTAATTCTATTTATTCATTTTTATTTATGTATATATTTATTTATTTTGCATATGCACATCCAGTTGCTCTAGCACCAATTTTTGAAAAGACTATCCTGTCTCCACTGAATTCCTTTTGCTCCTTCCTCAGGATAATTCACACTACATTTGGTAAGACCATTTTGGGATCACTCTTCTGTTCCATTGAACTATGTATGTATTCTTCCATCGATATGCTGTATGGATCACTATATCTTTGGAGTAAGTCTTAAAATTGGATCATATCAGTATTCAAATGTGTTCTGCTCCAAATGTGTTGACTATGCTAGGTACATTTCCTTTCAATTTAAATTTCAGGCACAGTTTTTCATTATTTACAAAATCACATCCTGAGATTTTAGCTGATGTTGCACTGCTTTATATAGCTTTCTTTGTCCTTGAAAACTATTTTACTATTTCTTGCAAGGTTGCTTTAGCAACAAATTACCCCGATTTTTGTTAGCATGAGAATGCCTTCATTTCTCATTTCCCTTTTTTTAGTACATGTTTGCAGTAGACAATGATTACATTCCTTGTGTGGAATTGATACATGTACCTAACACATCTTAATTCTTTTTTCAGCCTCTTGCCCTCTCTTTCATCTCTCTCCATCCATCTCTTGATCTCCTTCCCATTTGAGAAAGATCTATTGCCCTACTTCCTATTATTTATCTTTTATTTGGTCTTTATTTATATTTTGGGCTTTTCAGATCAGAGAAACCATGCTCTATTTACATTTGTGTGTCTTATTTCTTTCACTTAACATTATGGTCTCAAGCTGCCCCCATTTTCCTAGAAATGACAAGTTTATCTTTCTTTATGGTAGAATAGTTTCATTAGATATAAAATTCTAATTTGACAAGGCTTCTTTTCTTTTTTCTTTTTTCTTTTTTTTATCAACACATTATGTATTTAATTCAATTGTCTTTAAACTTACTTGCCTTCAAACTTCTAACTTCTGGATAAGACGAGAGACATAACTCTTATCCTGTTTTGTTCACATTGGCAGTTTTCTTTTTCTCTGGCTTCTTTGAAGATGTACACTTGACTTTCATTTTCTACAGTTTGACTATGATAAGCCTATGTGTAGTTTTGGTTTGTTCCTTATAGGATTTTGTTTGTTGGTTTGATTTTTTTTTTCTTTTTTCTTTCTTTTTAGAAATATTTACCATGATTAATGTTTTCTGAGATTCCTAGATCTGTGGTTTGGTGTCTGTCATAAATTTTAGAAAATTCTCAGCCATTATTACTCAGGAAGCAGATTTCAGCTCTGATTGCGGATTTTCTGTGAATCTCCCTGGGTTTGGGTGTGGTGGTTTGCCTTCTGACCCCAGTCCTCTGACACATCAAAGAAAAAGTTCATTCTGCTTTCGTTCGCATCTATCTTTATTTTAAGACTGTGACTGACAATTTCAAAGATCTTTAGATGTAAGAGCTCACCAACATGAAGATGTAATAATTATCACATCATAAAACATGATTAAAATCATGTATAGTAAATCAAAGTATCACATTTCCCATTAAATATTTTTTTTAACTTTGATCATAAATCTTTCTATATTAGCTTTAATTAATATTCAGTTGTGTTATATGCTAACCATAAAAATATCAGTAATTTCACTACTTTTTGCTTTTACAATAATGAGACTAAAATGTCTTTCCTTCTCTTGTGTCATTCAGAATTGAACCCAAAGCCTTACATGTGTTAGAGAAATGCTCCACTACTGAGCTATACCCCAACCCCAAAAGTCTTTCTTTACGAAAGACGTTACCTTCCCCCAGTATCTTCACCCTGAAGGGGCTATAGGTCTGATTTAGAGGTAGATCATTACTATTTTTCTTCAGAGAAAAGACTTCTAAAAGATAAAATAATGCTTGTTACCACCAAGGTTTAATTAATTATGAACCAAATATATTAATTTATAGCACTAAGCCCAGAATCAAAAATTGTAGTTTCGTAAAACTCCATGGAAAAGGTAGTGAGTGATAGGTGGGGAGTTAGAAGGCAGAACTGTAAACTGGCTGGGCTACCTGGCCTTAGGCCATTAGTTTAAACTCTGTTTTCCTCCCTAATTGGAGATACAGATATTTTTGATAAATCTCTTAAACAATAAGATTAAAACTCACATATGGAATAATTTTATATATGAAAACAGGTATAACTAAATAACAATTTATGGGTGATATCTTAATGGTTTTATCATATAGTTTGAAAATTTCTAAATTAACTTCATTCTAATGATAGTTGATTTTTTTACATATTTGCTTAGATTTTCCTAACTTACATATGTACTTTTAATAACAATATTTTTTGAAATATTTTCATCCAGATTTGTGTCCCTGATTCTGTTTTCATCTCAGATAGGTATTGCTAACATTTCCAGCCTTGTGTTAAGCAGCAATGGTGACCAGGCACATCCTCATCTTACTCTTGTTTAAGGAAACAATTTTAGTGTTCCCAAAGTGAGTTTAATGTGTCTCCACTCTACATGTACACTGTTAAAAATTATATTCTTTTTTTGTTTTTATCTAAAAAATTGGCAAATTTTATCAAATATCATCATGGAATAACTGAGCTAATTTTATGGGCTTTTATCTTGTTTTTGTAATCTAGGAAGTGATGTTTTGTGACATCCAAGCATCACATTACTGCAGCACCCCTCTATAATTACAGGGTATCAATAAGCTGCTGCATAGTATTTTATCTTTGCTATTTGCCATCAGTATTTTTTCTTACTTTTATAATTTGTTAGAACTCTCACATGTGAATTCAATCCATTAAATGAACCCAGTACCATTTTAAGAAAGTGTATCTTCCACCAAACACATTTTTGAAAACTTTAGAAATTTGGAATTTCAGAGCTATATAAGCATCCAAGAATCATCTATTTTTAAATTGCATAGTATTATTTTTTTCTATTTTTTCCTCACTTGATGGACAATTTATATTTTTTAATTCTTGTATTTATTTGTACCAACTGTATAATCACTTACCTTGATGGTATACTTTATGTCTAGGTGTCTGCCCATAGCCTCATGTGCTCATGGGCTGGGCTTTTGGAAGGTGACTGAGATTATGGATTTATAGCTGACTTATTTTTAGGATGTAGGGTCCAGTTGGAAGAGGCCACTCACTGTGGGCTTGGCCTGGAAGGGTTTAATCTCCCTTCCCAGTTCCTTTCTTCATTTTTTTTTTTTTTTTTTTGGTTTTTCTCCGGTACTGGGAACTGAACTCACGACCTTGCGCTTGCCAGGCAGGCGCTTTGCCGCTGAGCTAAATCCCCAGCCCCCTTTCTTCATTCTGATTCCACATGGCTATGAGGTGAACAGCCATACCCCGCTGGAGACAGTTGACCACGTGAAGTCTGAGACTACTGAAATATGAATCCAAATAAACCCCTCCTCTTCTACATCATGGATGTCAGGTATTGTGTCCCAACAAGGAGAAGGTAATAAGACACTTGGTCATCAAGTGTATTAATATAACCTGGGGATAAAACACAAAATCTATTTAAAATATATTTTGCTATCAATGATCATTTGCATATGCAATATTCACTTACTGTTTAGAAGAATTTTTAAAAATAATATCCATAGTTTACTCAATTTATTGATTATTTTGAAGGACAAACTTTGATCTTGAATGTTGTTTTGTTACTTTATACGTAATTTCTGCTGTTAGTTTTCCTTCAGCATCTTCTTTTTCAAGTGCATGTAATTTTTATTAAAAGTAATATTTTAAGGCTAGTTCATGGAATTTTTATAGCAAGAAAACCAAATGACATCTAACATACTTAGTAAAACCTGGCTTTTATTCCTGTAAAAATCAAAAAGTCCATCACATATAAAAAATGATTTACCCTGAGTGGAGCTAGGATATCCCATAAACCAACAAACAATCATCAGTCTGGATATTCTTTCATGACCTATTTGTCTTTTGGATTCTGGGATACTCCTGAACAGCTTTCAAGTGCAGATGGACACGCCAAGGACACATAGAAGATTTTAAAGGGGGTAGTTATGCTGCTTCTCATGCTTTCAAAGGTTTATAATAAGAGCCAATAATTAGGCTGGTGTGCAGTCCTGACTCCTAGCAGTCTACACACCAGCACTCAGGCAAGGAGCTCCCTCAGATCCTTGCATCCAGGTGTGATTCACCTCAGTCAAGCTCAGCCAAACCTTCTTACTTTAATTTTTTTTCAAGATGCTTTCAAATTCTAATGAGATCTTCAGATGTCTCTTGCAAAATACCCGTGGTCCTTCACACACTTTCATCAGTGGCTTATAAACAATTTTTCTTTTATCTTCAAAGAGCCTCTATGGATTTCTGCATAAGTTTTGGGTACAGTCCTAGAGCTTTTGTGATTTTATATGAAAGTCAATACACTTTCACTTGAGGCATGTATTTTCGTACCTAAAGACATCTTTAGGTTATGTATGTTGTTGATTATAGAGCTGAAAGGTCCTGTCTGTCTCGGTTAGTTTTCTCTCATTGCTGAGACAAAATACCTGACACCCAAAATTAAGGAAGGAAAGGTTTATTTATCTTACAGTTTGTGGAGATTTCAGTCCATAATCAGATGGCTCCAAGGCAGGGTGCATTGGAACAGGGGCAACACTTCAAGGTAGCACAAGACAGAAAAAGCAAGAAGAGCAGCTGGGGCGGGGGGCAAGGCTCTTTTCCTCCCTTATATTGTATATGGACTCTTCACCCACATCCATACCTCCTCTTCCACAAGTGGAGGATGTTCACAAGGCAAGGACCCTGACTTCCTGCTATATCAGTTACATGGTCAATTAATTAAATTAAATTTACATAGAATAATAGTAACAGCTGCCCTTTTCAACATGGTCTCTATGTACCAGGCACTATAAATATATACTATAGTTTAAGCTCGCAAAAACTCTCTGGTACCAACTGTGATGGCTACTTTTAAGAGTCAAATTGCCTATGCCAAAGGATGCCCATGTAACCAATGAAACATTTTTCTCCTCTGTGTATTTGTGAAGGTATTTCTAGAAGATATTAGTACTTGAATCAGGCTGACTAAAGAAGAACAACCCTCACCAAGGTGGGCAAGCATCCTTAAATGTGCTAGGGAGCCTGACAGAATAAAAAGGTAGATAATGATATATTATTCTCTCCCTTCTTAACCTGGGACATCTATCTGCTACTGACTTCAGATCTGGAACTTCTGGTTCTCAGGCTTTTGAACAAGTTCCAACTGCTGTAGTTCTGAAGCACTTGGTCAGAGCTGGAAGTTACACCATTAGTCCAACGGGTGCCCAGCCTATTGGATTCAGACTGAACTATATTACTGTATCTCCTGGTTCCCCACTTGCAGACAGCAGATCATGGGGCTTCTCTGTTTCCATAATCATACATCAGCTTCCACAATAAAGCTGTGTGTGTGTGTGTGTGTGTGTGTGTGTGTGTGTGAGAGAGAGTGTGTGTGTGAGTGTGTGTGTTTCCCTAGAAAAACACAATACCAAAAGGATATGTGTAAATCCGCCAGGAAAACTCTGAACAATTCACCAGTGTCAAAATGGAGGCTCTTCAGTGAGTGTGAGTAACCTATCTGAGGTCACAGATAACAGTGCATTTGCATATGCTATCGTCCTATAGAGAATCAGACAAAACCTCTCATTAGAACACATCCACCTCCAGTCCATAGTATGTTGTGCTGGACTGTAGTTTAGAAGTTCTGAACCCCATAATTTACAAAGCCATGGTTCACAAAAGAAGTAATATTGGAAGAGGAAGAAATTTTATTTTGTTTTTTATTGTTTGCACTTTGTGCTAAACTTATCTGAGAAAACACGTCAAGTCCTTGAAACTTAAAATTTAGACAAAATGGAGAAAAGTTGCTTTGGGCAAATGATTGTTCCTTAAAATAAGTATTTCCTGATGGTGTGATTGAAGAATTAAATGGAACAAGGAAAGGTAGATGAGAAAAAGACTATGTTATATTGTGTCAAAACATGAAATCTGCCCTTTTACTAAAACCCAGAGATTACCTGTGTTTTTCGTAAATAGTCCTCAAGTTGTGTACTACTTTCAAGAAAATGAAGAAACTTTACATTCAAGTCACAAGTTACTCTTTAGTCTTTGGTGTCAAAAAGATTCTATATAAAAATGAGATAATTTTATTGTGCCCTGTTCATCCTAAACTTATGATATTATCTGAGGCCAGGACTCATAGTAGACCAAGTTTGGCTCCCCCTCCAACCATCTCTTTGGAAGAACCTGCTCTCCTGAAGCAGGCCCACACTGGAACAATGTGGACTGTTTTCCATGTTCCACCAGCCTTGAAGGTTTAGGGGCAACTCTATCACACAGAATATGAATCAAGCACAATGAAGTTAGATTCCCTAACATTCTTATAAGCCTTATGTTACATTTGGCTCATGTAGCACTTGTCAAAGGGTGCACCGATAGTTTAATGGAGCTAAAGAACCGCCACCGTTTAGCATTATCATTTCCTTGTGGTGATAGATTGCCTTAATTCCTTTAATTCTTCACTTTTTCTTATGGCCAAGTGTTGCCTACCCAAAGCATAAATGATATTTTTAATCGAACCAATGAAAGAAAAGTAAGCTGATTTTAACTGAATAGAAAAACACCAATTGAAAAATGTACATTGATATTATATTGACAAACACAAAACAGACAATGAGTGTCCTGAACAAAACAAATCTTCCACTCTAAGCCCCTCTGTTTTAGCCACACTTTCTTTTTGACATCATTGCCTAACATTTGTTTATATAATCACTCTAACCACCCCAACTTTCTTTCTGATCTTCAAATAAGCCAAGGTAGCTCTTGCGGGGCTCTTGAACTTTGCAATTCCATCTGCCTGGGATATTCTGTCCCTCTGTAGATGCACGCTTTGAAACCTGTCTCTCATGACTCTGTATTTCACTCCTCGGAGATCTTTCCCCAGACCCTCCGTCAAGCATCTCTCCCTCCACCAGGACTCAGTTTCCCCAGCAATGCAGCTTTATTTTCTTCACAGATCTTGCTTCATTCACTCTCTGAAACTATCTTGTTCATTTGTTTGGTTGGTTGTCTGTCTATCCCAGTCAATATAAGCAGCCTAAGAGAGAGGACATTATCTACTTTGTTTGCCATCACATCTCCAAAGATCCAAACAGGTGGCTAAAACAAGTAGACACTCAAGAAACATTTGCATGAGCCAAATGAATGGATTTGTAAGTGAATGAAAGTTGAAGGAAAGCCATTCAGACCAAACACAGCCAGTCTTCTCAACAGAGGTGAATAACCTCAGAAATGAGGTTCTATTCTCCATGTTTATCTTTATGTTTAGCCAAACTCCAACCAGTGAAAGGGTGGGAGAATAATTTTTATTATGCCAATAGATCATATTCCTGAATAAGACATCAATAAACAGAAGTCCATAATAACTAGTACATACTATATACTCCATTTCCTCATAATTAAAGAAATTTCTCCATAAGCTAGCAATTCTTAATTCTTTTTTCAGTGTGTTGTATTTCAGAAGCTATGTAATTCACCAGGTATAAAGTCTGAATGTATACAGTTCACATTCTTTAGTTGTAAATAATTTTAGTTAATTTCTATAAATTCTCCATTTGCATTTTCTCTCACTGTCTCTCTTTGTCTCTGTGTCTCTCTCTCCCTCTGTCCCACACAGATGCACACACAATATATGCCTAAAGATAAGGGTAAAAATAGAATTTGTGAGCTGGGGATATGGCTCAGCGGCACAGTGCCTGCCTGGCAAGCGCAAGGTCCTGAGTTTGATTCCCAGTATCAAAAAACAAAAAACAAACAAACAGAAAAACCAGAATTTGTGGACTACTACAATGTGGGCATATCCTAAGTCCTTTCTATAATCAGGATGACAAAGGATATAAGTAAATGATATAATGTATAATGAAGGTATTTGAAAATTGAACTCAAAAGATATCCTTTTTACCTAAAAGAACCATTCTTAGCACTATCTTTTAATTAATTTATTTATGGAAGCAAAAATATTCTTATTTTATTGACTATTATGTAGAGAAATTAAATAATCTTAAATAGATGTCATTTTATTTAATTGGGTTACAATTTTTGTTGAAAGTCAGTATCACTAAAATTGTTATATTTGGGTACATAATATAATTTGCTAGTTTATGAAGAGAAAAATATAAATATTTACCACTTGTCCAAGACGTTTATTCGGCATTGGTGGTAGAGCAGTGAGCATAGCTGCCTTCCAAGATGCTTATTCATATGCATAAAATAATAATCTAAAACTTAAAAATTCTCTTTATTTATAATTTAAACATTCATAACTTAATAATCAATATTTTAAAATAATAAACAGAATCAGGCATGGAGACATATTCCTATAATCAGCTACTCTGGAGGCTGAAGCAAGAGGATCACAATGTTGATCCTGGGCAACTTAGCAAGACTCTAAAAAAATATTAGTAGCACTAAAGTAAGTAAAAGAGAAATAATTTTATATACTTAATTGCCATTACATTTACGCAAATTTGATAAATTATTTCATAAAAAAACACATGGATTTTAAAAGCTATATTATCAAGGAAATCAAACATGTTATTATCTAGCATATTTCCTCTACAAAATGGATTTTTTCAGCTTCAACATGCTTCATATCCACATACACAGATAATATTATCAGCCCAAAAACTAACATTCAGGTACATGATGTAACTGATCTTCCAATAACATTAATCTTTGACAGACAAAAACCTAAGTGTGCTGACTAACCCTCTTTAGCAATTCTAAAATGCCCATGGCTGGGGTTTTTGTTTCTTTAAAAATTACACAACAAAAAAAAATGATACTATGACCTTCCCTCTTACTACTAACAGCCTTTGAAATTTGCCTTCAAAGATAAAACCAGTGTAGTAGATTGGTAACTGGTGGTCAACTTATAACCCCCAGCTCAACTGAGTGAGTGTGGTGCTGGGTGTGGGAGGCCCACCTGAGGGCTGTTGCAGGCAGCATAAGAGACAGACCTGGAGAAGAAGCAGGCTGTTGGGAGCTGACAGAAGCTGTGGGGAGCTGGCTTTCCTGATGAACTTGGCTGTTTTCTTCCTTCGAGGAGCTCAGGACCTCGCTGGCACGAGAATGGCTTCAGTTCACTTTGGGAGAGCTGTGGTCCTCACTTTGAGCATCGCTTCCTGGTTCCGGAGAGGAAGATGGTGCACTGTTGACCTCCTGAAAAGCTTGCTGCCTTGGCTTCCCTGATGGGAACTCGGCCATCCTGATCATTGGAGGAGTTCAGGACCTCACTGTTGCCAAGGATGGTCGTGGTACCTTTTGGGGGAGCTCTGGTTATTCTGAGCATCACTTCCCGGCTCCAGTGCAGGTCCCTCAGCCTGCTAACATAGGTCTTTCATCCTGCTGGGACAGACTTTGTAGATTCCACCGCTGACCTTTGGGCCTTCCCAGCAGATCCGTGAAACAGGCCTGCATGAGACATTGTCATGGGCTCTGGGCCTGCAGTTGGATTCATGGGAGGCATTGTTATGAGCTCTGGGTATTCAGCTCAACTCATGTAGGACATTGTTGTGCGATCCAGGCCCTCAGCTGGATTCCTTGGTCTTAGTGTGTGGACAGATTTCCTGCACTCTTTTGTATACTGTTCTTTGGGTGACTATTATAAATAATCATGTAAAGTATGTGTCCTGTATTATATTGTTCCCCTTGCAAAATAAGCCCCAAACCAACACAACCAGTAAACAAACATTTTAATACTGTGTTAATTATTGTCATAATAACCTATTTCAAATGGAGCCTAGTTCTGGCAGTAATGAGAGCTCCCCCCATGTAAACCTAAAATGCATCTATGCTTTTTTTAATTCTTAACAATGTGTCTTTTCTGTTACCTAAACTACACTCTGGTTTATACAAGTGCCCTGGAAGGTCCTCTGTGCTATAAGCGTGGTCCTCAGGGTGGCGTATTGGGGAGGTGCATGGGTCATTCGGGGCATACAGAATTCCTATCAGTCCTCAAGGTTTTCTGTGTACCCTTCCTAGTCAGTATTCTTCCTACTCAAAATAGTAACTGTGATTTTGTTTGTGTTTTTTTTAATTGCTAAATAATTATATTCATAATATACTTCTCTATGGAATACCCTCTGATGTTTTTGATATATGTAGACACTGTAGAAAGATTAGATCAAGCTAACAAATGTCTGTGATTTCACCTATTTACTTTTCGAGGTGAGAATTTTTAAATCTACTCTTCTAGAAATTTTTAAAATACAAAATACATTATAGTTGGCAACAACCCCCACGAAGCACAGCAGAGCACTGAAACTCCTTTGTCCTCCTTTACCCATCCCCATCTCACACACGGCCCCCACAACCACAGTTCTACTGCCCTCTGTATGGATTTGACTTTCTTAGATGCCACTTATAAATGAGGCCACAAAATGTTTGTATTTCTATAAGCCCAGGAGATTTTTTAAGATATTAATTCATATTATTAATTAACAGGTGAAAACAAAATATTTCTCTGGTACTAGGATCAATCCATGTTTATTCATAACTTCAATTTTACTAAAGTTGACAATAATCTAGAAATTTTGGGCTATCACATTAACAGAAATGTACTAACAAACAGAACATATTTTAAGTGATTGAGTTTTGCCAATAAAAGTTTCTCTTTAATAATGCCAGGATTTACATTGCTGAGGAAAACAATAACATTTAGTGAAAAGAACTGCAGAGTTACTATGCAATAACTAAATGTCTGAGTGTAAAGTTTTTAAATTATTATGCATATACATGTATAAATACACATATGTGTGTGTATTTTAAGGGAGACTTTAGAGTCTACATTACAATGAATGTAGAATATAGAGTTGATATTCAAAACTCAATACCTCATGAAAGTTTGCTCTTGAGAGTTTAAACCAAGTTCCCTTAATATAGTGTTAAAAGAGAGTAACTGAGAGCACTTATGAGCCTTACTAAATAGTCATTGCAGAAACACACACTAATTTAGATCCCCGCTCACTGTGTGATGGTTTTAGACGGCACACTGTGTTTGGAGGAGTAGATACAAGTGTGTTTATGTGCGTGTGTATCCTTGGTGATTTAGAGGTCACTATAACTCTCCTTTCATTTTGTCTTGTGTTCAGGCCAACTGAGCAGTAGGACAGGAGTCACTTAGCCTTGGCTGCGTCTCTTGTGGGAGGACTTCTCCAGACACAGAGGAATGAATACCTTTAATTCTCATAGCCTCTTTACAAGTATATGTGTCTGTGTCCAAGCACAAAATCTACCCTGCCTTTCAGGTAACCCTTTAGGATTAAACTAAGCTGTTAGGATTATTAGGACAGGACAGTACTCATAACTGTGATATTTTCACTGAACTTAAAAACTCAGCCATCCAACTCCACCAAGCATCTGCTATTTTGAGTTACACGAACAAAATGAGCAAGCTATGCAAGTGCTGATGCTTGCAGAACTTATAAAAAGAATATTAAGGGAAAAGCATCATATATTTCCACAAACATGTTTCCATTTAAGGGTGTTTCCTATTTGCAAGACTGCTCTTGGGTAGAAGCTCAAGATTAGAATGTAGCTGCATGCCAAAAAGGAGTTGGAAATGCTTAGAACTATCCAAAGAAGGGCTGGGTTGCCTCACAAGCAGTGCTTATAAAATCTACTGTCTAGGTTATCTATCAGTAATTAGTTGAACTGAATGACTTTTATGAGCCCATTCAACCGTTTATGAAATTTTCTAGCTATTTTCATAGACACAAAGTAGGCAAAATTGAAGTAGACAGCATGGAATTCCAATTATTCCAATTGGAAGAAACAAAGTATTAGCAACTCATCACACATCCTGCACTCTTCTGTCTCTCTTTTATATTCTTGCATTGGACAATTTTCCACTCATTAATTCATTTATTCAGAAAACAAAATTTTTAGCACTGTGCTAAACCACAAGAATTCTTCAAATAAGCATTATATCTGTGGAAAGACCCATTTCCTGGATTTCGAAATTCATCCCTGGGGAAAATCTATGTTAACTGACTAATGAGTTTATGAAGGAAGGGATTTTTTCAGGGGATGGGAAGGAGTTTCACTGTCATCATTCAAAGAACAATCTGACTAAATGTGTTCTTTTTGTTTTGATTTTAATATTATTAAATGTAACACCATATGAAAAATGCATAAGACAAAATTTTGAAGCTTTACAATTAGAAAGCAGATGTCTGTGTACCCACCCCACAGGTCAAAAAATACAATTCCCTAGAAGGAAGTTTTTTTTTATTTTAAAGAGAATAAAAGATTTAAAAATAGCAATGAAACAGTTTCAAAACAGGTTAGTAGGACAGTTACAATAATACATTGCGTTTTGTTGTCTTTGTAGTGGTTATTCAGAGTACAAGATATAGACATGACACCTTGTCTAAATGATAATAGCACAAACCTTTCCTTTCAGTGAATTATGAGAAACTAGTTGTATAACTATCTTAACTATCTTGTGTGCACATACATATTTTTTCTTTTTCCCTTTCTTCCTTTCCTCTTCCCCATCACAGGTTGTCTTTCCTTTTGAATAGTTTCTTCCCGGTTTCAGACTTGAAACTGAGCCCCTAATCAGACTGATTCCAATCTACCCTCCCTTAACCTCACAGCCAGCTTCAGAGTTGCAGATTAAAAAGACATTCCTTCACAGACCTCCCTACCCTTCCAAACCACAAAAATGAGCCTTCAACTGGTAAAGAAAGACCAGTTGAGATTTTTACAATTGTCAAAGAAAGACAAAATTAGTTAAAAGCAAAATCATGAACCACTGCTAAGGATGTGAGCAAGAAATACCACAAAATGACCAAAGAATGACTCAGAAGGTTATGCAATGTCCTCAAATCCCCCAGAGGGTCCAGAGAGTCTTGCAACTTTTGTCCTCCTCATGCCTATCATTCCCCCAGTCTAACTGGTGTTTCAGCTGTGTTCCTGGTGTGTGGCCATCCTACCAGCAAGAAGCATCAGGCCAGTCATTCAGGCCAGCAACCACCCAAAAAAGAAAGAAACCAACATCTGGATAAGAACTACTATGTGTCTTGCACTTTTCACACCTAAGAAGTAGCAATGGATAAGAGGAAGTCCCTGCAGCAAGAGAGACCAAGACTTGACTTTCAACTTCTCCTCTTACTAGCTGACTTCAAGCAAGTTACTTAATTGCAGTGTACCTCTCTTTGCTCCTCTGCAAAATATAATGGTTTATATCTCATAACACTTGTGGTGAAGAGTGAATTGCATAACACTTCTCATGTGCTTTGCACATAGCCTATAACAGAATGGTTATCATTATTGTTCCATTAGCTCCAAAAGCCCAGAATAGAATGAACCCTCCATGCCTTTTCATATCTAGGTCAGCTCTTCCCAAGTTAGTCTCAAGAGACATTTCTGAGTGTAAGTTATTCCATTCACCTGGAAGTCTCTTTGACTCTCGGGTTGATACAAGGATCAAATACACTGCACTTAACCTCAGCTCTGTGCAGTAGTTATCAAAATGCAAGTGCCTGTAGTCCTTTCTAGATAGGTGTGCAAAAATAGGATTCAACTTCAATTGTAAATGTGGGCCACTCACTAAAACAAAAAGTGCCATTTCAATTAGTGCCACAGGTCAGAAGATGTGTGATATGAAAATGAAACTCCATCAACTCATTACTGGAATAATGATGCCATCCTGTTACACTGCCATTGAGTGGTTGAAAATATATCTTCAGCATGTCTCATCAATGATGGGTCATTTGAAAACTTCTACCTATTTTAAGAACAAAATCAGCATTGGCCTTTTATGGCAATTCAAAGCAGACAGATAGTATCTGCAATTATTTGCTTCTCTGCATTTATGGAATTGCTGCTCCCCCAAAGCAGGTGGCGTGAAGCAAGCCGGGCCAGCTGTTTTCAGAATAATCCATGTTTGTACATTTACTCCCTACACACATTCCAAAACACTCCACAGGAACTAAACAGAACCAAGCACATGAAAAAAGCAAGTCTATGATACATGCAGCTCAGCCCACAGTAATCTTGACATTTTCCTCCTGTGTTTTGCTCAATTAAGTGAACAATGTTTGGCTCTTGTCTAATTTGACCTTCTGAATATATTGTGAAACATCTACATGGTTGTTGGCATAGCTTGATGGAAACTGTCTCCCTCTACCCTCAATATACCTGCTCACCAGATGGGTTCAGCATCTCTCTGCATTCTCCTCTTCTGTGTTCTTCAGGGTTCATCTTTGCCAGCTCTCCTCCTTGGCTCACCTTCATGCCACTCTCCTGTCACTCCAGGGTACAAACTACTATCTGGCATATAACACCTACTATGGGGAAGTTGAAGCTAAATCATGTGTTTCAGTAGGACAGAATTCTAAAAAGGCAAATCAGATTTAAATATATATATACATATAAACATATATATAATATATATTTTATATATATACACACTTTCAAAGGCATTTATATACCTAAAGTAAAGCAATTTGTTGTAAAACCTCTAGGATATCCCTTGCTCAAAAGAAGGCAGGGAAACAAGCATGGTAGACAAAACCAGTGGGAAAGTAAATTGAGGTAAGTTTCCTGAAATCAATCTAGCAATGATAATGAAAAAGCCTTTATAATGTTCATACACGTTTATGCACTGATTTATTCTATTTCTACACAATAATTAAGAATATATGCTAATATTCATCTCAAAAATTGGTTGATTAAAAATACCTTTGAAATGGATAAACATGAAAAGCAAGCTAATGGATTCAGTAAACTATGGCATATTCATATGACATTTCAAACTATCCTTACATGAAAAAATTAAATTTTTAATATGTTTATGTATGTGCAAAGAGATACATATATGTATAGAAAACAAGAGGGAGAAAAATGGAAAAAGTCACACTCAACATTAATGATTATTTGTTAAGAAATATAGGTGAAGGTGAATTGAATTCATTCTTTGGGATTTTTTCTATATTTTCAAACTTTATTAAAATAGCACATATTACTTTTGTAGTGAGGAGAAATAAACTCTTTGGGGATCACCTCTGAGAAGAGAGGGGCCTTAATAATAAAGACGATGCAAGTGTACCTTGACTTAGAATAATTATCTTACCTGTTTCTTATGGTGTTTGGCCTGTTAACCTGGTTGTTAATCTCTATGTAAGATAAATAAATGCTGTTTGAAACTGGGCATTGGAGGAGAAAGGGGAAAAATGGATCCAGATATAGTATGTACATGTACCAATTCCCCACAACGAATGCAAGCATTACATATGAATAAAAATTTAAAAAATAAAATATATGCAGTAACCATCCTCCTAGGACACTGACAGAGCACCTATAAGAAAGATCCAGGCCCTGGGATTATTTGACATAAAGTACATGCTTCAGACAGAAATGGATTTGATTAAACACACTTTAAATCCTGGTTGGAGACAGGCTAGGGGAGAATATCCACATGCCAAAGGCTTATTTGTCACAATTTTACATAGCTGAAAGAAGACTACCTTGCTGACTCCAGAACTTTCAAGAAATCATCAAATGCAAGAAGACATAGAATACAGTGCAAAGGTGCATTGGGAATTAGTGGACCGTGTTTTACATTTATCCACTTCACTAACTGCCTGGCTGGCCTTTGGCATGTAGCTCCATATCCTGAAACTTCAGACCTTTTTAATCTGTGAAATAATAACTTGTACTTCACACAGTGCAAATGAAGATTATGGTTTACCCTTATTTTTCACAGATTCCATATTTCTTCATTTGGTTACACAAAGATGTACCTGTAACTCCAAATCAATAATTTCTGCACTGTTGTGGTCATTTATAAATATGCAGAGTGAAAAAATTTTGAGGTCCCACCTGTTCGTTCCCAGCAGAGGTTGAACAAGGTGAGCCTCTGCCATCTCAAACATCTCTCTGCCAATTGCAAACAAGTGTCCTTCTCACAGTCTATTTAGTGTCACACTTTCCACATTTTTGCACTCTTTGTTGATGTTTTGCTGTGTAAAATGACCCGAGACATTACTGAAGTGTTCAAATTCCTAAGTGCAAGAAGGTAGTCATGTGACTTAGGATTATATATGTTAGCTCGTCCTCATTCAATCATGCGTGATACTGTTGGCCAGGAATTCTAAGTTAATAAATCAATAGCACATATTAAATAAGAAACATACATGAAACAAGGCTATGTGCCAGTGGATGAAAATATTGTGACTAGAGGTTCAACCCTATATTTCCCACAGAAGCAAAGCTCAGTATTCAACTTTATGGACCATAACTACATGAACAATAAGAAACAACTGTATATAGAATTTATTCAATGTTTCCACAAACATTACATTAAAAGCTAAGATGAACTAGCTATAATAGAGGGCTTACACTGAAAAAAATATGCAGAATAGTCTATTAAATAAATTTAATCTTGCCTTAAATAGAAATAAAATGTGTCCTAATATAATTGCCTTTACCTCAACATTGAGTTGCATTTTCCGAGAAGCCAAAAGCATCATGACTGCAGATCTCCTATGCCTAAATGACATTTGCTCACCATAGCAGCTAATACCTGTTTCTCCCAAGCTAACATGTTCTTCAATACAAAACATTCTTACAAAGGCAAATATCCAAAACAGTTTCAAAATTATGTTTTAGCCAAAAGGTAATTACTGATTCTCTTTTAAACGAGTTTTCCAGCCATCAAAAAGAGAAAGGCATTTAATTTCTTTCTAACTCAGCCCATTTTCCTCCTGCAGGGGATACAATTACAAGCTAATTTATTAGTAGCGATACACTAATTCTACAGTATTCAACATCAATATTTCTGAAAGAGAATCAAGGAAAGAAATTATTTAAGCCATCATGAAAATATCTGCAACCTCAAAATAACCATGAGAAAACATCAGACAAATTCAAACTGAGGAACATTTTTAAAATGTAGGTAATATGGAAAAAAGTTTCAAAGTCCCTCAAAAGATAGAAAGGAAAAGGAGTTGTCTGAGCTTTGAGGACATTTAGAGCAATGGCACCTAAGTCCAATGTGCAAATCTGGGAAGGATCCTTAAAAAATCAAAGAGGTTAGAGGAAAATTGAAAAATTCAATGAAGTTGTATAGTTTAGTTAAGAGTACTGTATGTATGCTATTTTTTTGCTAATTATACCTTCATTATGTCCAGTGTTAATGTTACAAGAACCTAGATGAAGACTCTAGAATTCTTTTTTTCATATTTTTTCTATATTTATAACTTTTATATAAATTCTAAAATCAAAACAAAATAAGATTTAGAAAAAAGTGACAGATGAGAAAAGGGTAAAAGAAGAGTGATGGCTCAACCTATATTAAAACTATTAATATTTAAATAAAGGTAGTTACCTGCTTATTGGCTCTGTGATTTTGAGGAGGGTGTTCATGGCCATGTGTTATGGTTTAGGTCAAAAATATTCCCAGATATTTCATTGGTTGGAAGGTGACTGGACCACAGGGGCACTATATTCATGAGTGGATTTATCCAACGATGAGTTTAGTAGGTTGTGTGACTTGGGAGGATGTTTTCTTGTCCCTGGCACTTTCTCACTCTCTGTCTCTGTCTCTCTGTCTCTGTCTGTCTGTCTGCCTCTCTCTCCTTTCCCCTCTCCCTTCTCCAATGCCTCTTTCTCTCTCCCTCTCTCTTTGCTCCCTTGTTGCCATGGGTTGAATAGCTTTCTTCCACGATGCCATTCCAGTATGCTTTTCTGCCATGGAGAAGACTAACCATGGACTGAAACCTCTAAAACCATGAACCAAATTAAACTTCTCTTCCTTTAAGTAGCAGACATCTGATATTTTGTCCCAGCCATGGAAAATACAGTAGACTAATAAACCATGTAAAGAAATATAAAATAAAGAGTTAATTAAAATAATTAGAACAATTTATCTTCAAATCAAATGGATAATTTTTTCAGTACAGATGTTAAACCCTAAACCTCACATTGAACTACATCTCAGCCTTTTTTTATATAGGTTTTCATTTATTTCCCATGCTGGCCTCAAACTTATGCTCTTTCTGCCATAAGTTTGCAAGCAGCTAGGATTATAGACATGTACTACAATGCCTGTATCAAATGAATATTTTAAACATTACTTCTCAGTGCTTGCTAAAATTCTAAGAGATACATAATTTGTGTTACTCCTGCTGGAAACATAATTGACACAGTCCCTCTGGAACTGAATTTAGCAATGTGTATCAAGAAAGAATTTACACCATATTGTTATGGTTTGTATCTAGAAAATTCCCAAAATTCTCATGAACTTAGAAGTAGGGCTTTTGTAAAGTGATTAAGACACTAAGGGAATAATCTGGAAGGGTATCTCACCTTCCCTGGCTCTTCCTCACTGGCTGTGCTTCCTGGATGGCATGATGTAAAATAGCTTTTTTCTCCCCAAGGCCTTCTACCATGCCATTTCTGCCTTGGATCCAGAAAACAGGGACTACAACCATAAGCCAAAATAAAACTCTTTTCCTTTAAGAGTTTTTGGTGTCAATTATTGTGTCTCATTGTTACAAAAAGTGACTAAAATAGATTTTAGTACCAGAAGTAGCACTATCGCCATGACTATACCTAACCATGCTGTTCGGAAGCCTTCGGAACTGGCTTGTAGGTGGAGTTTGGAAAGGTTTGAGATGATGGCTAGAGGAATTCTGTAAGCAGAGTAAGCAAAGATTCCCGGGAGCTTCCGGTTAGGGCTCAGGAAACCAGAATGCTGGTAGAAATGCAGATCATGAAAAAAAGGCTCAGGAAGTTTCAGGTGGAAACAAGGACTCCATTGGCAGTTGGACCAAAGGCCATGCTTGTTATTCTTCTGTAGAAAATTTGTCTACATTTTGCCCACATTCTGGGGCTTTGTGGGAGACTGAGGTTAAGGGAAAATTAATTTAGCAGAGGAAATGTCAAGGTAGCCCAATGTTCAGACTGTAGTGTGCATTTTGTTTGATGCTTTTAGCAAAATCTACAGGGAGAATCAGAAACAAATTGCACAGCCAAATGAAGTTTGTAACTTCAGCAGAAAGTGTCTGCAAAGTTGTGCCATAGGAGAGCATGGCTACTGAAAAGATTTGCATTAAAAAGCCAAGTACTTTGTATCATGACAGTAGGAAATACACCTTGAGGGCATCTCAAAAATCTATAAGACCTCACCCATCAGAGGCTCAAGGGCACAAAATTATAAAGCTTTCATTTGAAAAACGAGACCCTGGGCCCCCTAATTAACAAAAGACACCTAGGGAGTGAGTTTTCCAAGAATCAGTTCACATCGCTCAGCCACCCAGAAACCATTCAGAAACCACTGCATCCATGATCCAAAGGAGGGTGGCTACTGTTTGAGCTGGTGACATAACTTGGCACCACCCGAATCAATACTGGCTTCAAAGTAATGCAAAATATAAGAGTTATAGGGTCAGGTAGGTTTTCACCCAGATTTCAGAAGAAGGCTTGTGAGGTCAGACAGTGTTCCCCTAAGAAGGTAGTGTATGTACTATGAGACTGAAGTTGAAAGGGGCACAGAGACCCCAGATAGTTGGAGAAGCCAGGAACATGAAAAGTTTGTTAAAGAATGCCACAGGCAGTAAGCTGAGCCAGCCCAAAAGAGGCTATGAGGACTACAACAGGTAATGCTATGGGGAGAGCGATCAGACCCTTTGGAGTACACATCCTACCACAATTTGCCCCAGGTGCTAGATATAGAACAACAGAATTTAATGTTTTCCCTGCTGAATTTCAGTCTTACTTTGGTCCCATTCCTTTCCAACCTTTTAATTCTGTCTTTTGAAATGAGATTGCTTACCTTGTGCCATTGGATGTTGGAAGGATTTCAACTTCTTTTTTGTTTTCAGAAGCTCTCACAGTCAAGAATTTACCTTGAGTCTCAGAGGAAATTTGGATTCAACTTTTTAATAATATTGGAGTGGTTACAGCTTTGGCAACCCTTAGAGATGGACTAAATAGATTTTGCATGCATAGATGCACATGAGTCTTTTGGGAACCTGGGAGAAAATGTTATGTTTTATATCTGCAATGTCCCCCCAAACTCTTATGCCCCCAGAGGCAGGGCTTTTGGAAGTTTATTGGAGCACTGGGATCATGACCTGGAAGAGTTATCTCCTCACTGGATTCTCTCTGGTCACTCTTCTTCCTGTTCTTCCTGGCTATCGTGACATAAGCAGCTCTCCTCCACCTATCCCCTTCTACCATACCATTTACGCCTTTGATCTGGCAAACCAGGGACTGTAACCATGAGTCAAAATAATTGTCTTTTCTCTTTAAAATGTGGATATTGGTTATTGTCTTGAAAATGAGACAAGTGAACTAAAACATATATGAAACCCTAGGAAGGATGTACTACTTATAATGTCAACCAGTTGATAAAACCCAAAGTCAAATAATAAGGAAATGATGAGATACTGCAACACTCATATACAATAAAAAATATAGCCATTAACAATTATGCTTCCAAGAATAACACACATTTTCTATATAACTTTATTTCTTACATTACTTGAAGAGTAGAATGTATTATAGCAAGTTCCAATATAATTCACATATGAGTTATTAGGTGTGCATATAGCTGTGTAAGTGTGCTTTCCTGAAATTATACAAAAATGTAAATACTGTCTCTTAATAGTGACATTTCAGATAACTTCACTTTTCTACTGATTAGTTTTAAGCACCTAAAACAATTCCACATTGAAATCAGTTGATCCTAACAGGCACTAAGAATTCACAAGAGTTCAGGGTCAAGCTTTGTAAGTCACTGAAAATAAAACCCTAAGATCCAAACATGCTGCTCTCTCCTCCCATAAAGGCAAAAAACAGAACCAAACAAAAAACAAAATTTGGTGAGCAGGTACAACTTTTTGTGATGCTGGGAACTGAACCCAGGACTTCACTCATGCTAGGCAAGTGCTCTACCATCAAGCTACATTTCCAGCCCTTTTCATTTTGATTTTGGCAGCCTTGCTAAATTGCCAGGATGGCCTTAAACTTGCACTTTTCCTGTCTCAGCCTTCTAAATATCTGCAATTACAGAATAAACCATTGTGCCCTCCAGCTGTAGCATTTTGGGAAAACAACAGTATGCATAAAAAGATACTTGTTCTAAATAGACTGTGCCAGAACAAGAGTCAGAGGCCCATGAGTACATAGAGAGGGCACACAGAAGGTACACAAGCTGGGGGAAAAAAGTCTGTACTACTTTTCCCCACCTTTATCCTTGAGCCAATATTGTTTGTACAGATGATTTTTATCAGTAGTTCTAAGATTTTAATCAGCATGAAACTGAGGACCTTGAGAAAATGAAGATTCTGATTTGCCAAGTCTAGGAGAACACTGAAGTTCTACACACATGAGAAACTCAAAGGTGATGCAGATGGTGCTGGTCCAAGGACCTCACAGGTAGTAAGGAAATACACACTTACTTGATTATTGATAAACAGAAAATTGGTGTTTGTAGCCATTTGGGTTTGTGCTATGCAAGTTGTTAATATCTAGTCGTCTAGTGTATTTAAATTTAATTTAAATAATTTTAAATTAAGTAAAACTTAAACTTCATTTGTTCATTATATTAGCCACGTCCTAAGTACCCAATAGCCACATGCGGCCACCTTATTGGGCAGCAAGAAAGAGCATTTTTTTTTGCTTTATAATTCTATACAACAATAGCGAACTGGAAAGAGTTTGGTTATCAGTCAGAAAATTAAAGAATATAGGGTTTATTCCACTTTAAAACAAATTCAAAATGAAATCCTAAACTATCCTCTGTGAAATTCCAGCCATCTTTCCTCAGAAAAACAAGGAAAGGTCAGGACAACATGACAGCCATTAATGAAAGAAGCTTACATTCCTTTTTTTCAGCACAAAGTAACACAGCTCAACCTCAAATGGAATGTGACATTAATGGACTAAAAGGGCAAGATGGGGAACAGAGACCAGTAAAAACTAAACAGAACAGGTGCCCTACACAGCGTGCTTCATGCTAAAGCCATTCCATTGCCCCTCACTCTTACCAGTCAGTCTCTTGATCTCTTGGGGAAAATAATACCGGTGAGAAAGAAAGGCTGGGTGATGTGAAGCACAGTTTAGGCTCAGCCTTACCCAGAGTGCTCAAGTCTGATGGTTCAATACAAATAACAGCAAACAACAAAGCCACAAAGGGCTAAATTCGTCAAGGTTCTCCAGAGGAAAAGAACCGACAGAATGTATACAATGAAAGAAAAAGATTTATTATAATGAATCTGCTTAAGTGACTGTAGGCCTAGTAAGTCTGCATCTGCACAACAGGTCCTCAGACTAGAGACCCAGGCAGAGTTGGTATAGTCCTGAGAACTAAGGCAGCCTGGAGACAAAACTGTTTCCTTCAAGGACCTCAGTCTTTTCTTTTCAGGCCATCAGCTGATTGGATAAACCCACCCACATTATGGATGGTAATCAGCTCTACTGAAAATCTACCAATTTCTGTGCTAATGGCACCCAAAAGATGCCTTCATAACATAATCCAGATGATGTCTGACCAAATAATAGATGAATGGACACTATAATTCATCATCACAGGCAGATAGAGATTATGAGATCTTTAGCTTTACATTCCTAGTTTTGGGGATTACCCCTTTCAGCTCCCTTTCTTGTACTTTCAAACCCCAGTAGCAACAGCAGTGAAGACTGTAATGACAATGATGACTGTAGTCACAGCAGACTTAGCTGTGGAGGCCACCCATCACCTGTTCCATCTAAGTATGCTGACCATTGTGAAGTCTCCTTAGCCTTTCGGAATGCCTGAGGTCAACATTAAGGCTGCTTTGGAATAAGAGCATTGTGGAGAACATCATGGCTTCTCTTTTATTCCAAAACTCCCTGCTTTCAAACCATTTCTAAGACATAGACTGTGCATTCTACTGGTTACACAACTTGGGAAATTCAGAAGAACATGCAATCTTCGTTAACTTCTTTGAGCATCTAAAAAACAAGCAGTGCAGAGGTAAGCGTAAGGGAAGGGGGCCATTAAAGGAGTCTTTTCAGGCTTGAATTTCCCCTCAGTTTGGTTGACAGATAGAGTTGCTGACCCACTGGAAAGAACAATTTTTTCTAATTATGATCCTCATGGATTATGAGGGAGAACTATTTGCCCAGCTTTGTTGAGATTTAACTGACAAATGGAAATTGTTTATATTTAAGGTATATGATAGGATGTTTTGATATACATAAACACTGTGAAATGATTGCTACAATCAAGTTATCATATTCATCACCTCGCATGATTATCAGTGTTTGGTTGTGTATAAAGCAGTGTGTGTGTGTGTGTATGTGTGTGTGTGTGTGTGATAATACATAAGATCTATATTTAGGGCTCAAACCTTCACTTATAAGATGAATAAATCCTTGTGATCTAATGTGCAACATGGTGACTAAAATCCATAACACTTATTGTATACCTGAAATCCATTGAGAGATATGTCTCTCTTTCTCTTAAAATTTCCTTCTGCTCTAATTCTTCCTAACTATACATTCTTGATTGATGAAGATATAGCCCCACAGTGATTACTACCTGAGCAAGAAGAATTAGTTTATTAATCCATCCTCACCACAGTGGTATTCCGGTAGCAGATTTCTGGATTGAGTCCTTTCCTTGGCCACTTATTTCCCAGTCTAGCCATGAACTTTGTGAATCACAGTCACTAATATCTAACCTGCAACCAAACTACAAGTTTTGTCTTTCAGCTTGGCATAGTCCTAGAAGTTTTTTTCCTAAGCATTTGGTAGGAGATTCTGTTCCACTTATAATACTAAATGCCGGTTCTCTGTATCTGTTCATTCCACAAGGTATCACTAAACTCCATGTGTCAGTAATTCTCAGCACTTGACAAGAAAAGATAATCCAAAGTTCAGTATTTAAATCTCTAAGAGCATTGTTTCATTTTCACTCTTGACACAGGCTTCAAAGATCTCAAGGCTCAAATCTTATCATAATCAAGTATCTTTGAAGGCATAAAAATTATACGCAATTAAAGTGATTTAGTTTCCCAAAGTCATATCATTTAGGAAACAAAAGCAGTACAGTCATTCCCATGGGGTAAAAAAGAAAGAAAAAATAGGCCTCTTGTGCAAGTTGACCCCATCCAGTGTTCCACATTCTAGATTAACCCCTGCCATTACTCAGCTATCCCATCTTGCATCTCACCTTCTTAAATTCATGGCTCACTTTCAATTAATCCTACCCACTTCAATTTGCAGATCTATCAAAAGTTCTATCACAAAGTGCTTACCACTCAAATCCCATGCTTTCTGGAGCTAATCACTTAGAAATATTCTCTCCTTCTCTGTTACTTTCAGAACACATGGACTTCACCAGAATTACAGATTTTATCACATCTGCTTGTATACCTTTCTCATTGTGTGTGAACTCAGACTTAAAATTTTACTGTGTCATTTTTCTTTTTCTCCCAGCACCTGACACACAAAAAACCAAAATAAGTATTTAAAATGGGCTGAGATTGAAGGAAAGGAAATAGCTCCAATGACAAGTGGTTTCACAGACCCAAGTCAAAGTAGTAACACAGCTCTTCTGAAGGACTAGTGATTCTCTCTACGATGTAACACAATCTCTCAAGCCCAAGGGACTCCAAAAGCAGGAGAAAATGTCCTTGGAGAAGTGAAATAAAGAAGAAAGGAATATGGTAGCAGTAGGGAGACACTGTAGCAAGAACCAAACCACTAACTTTCCCAACACTGCCTCAAGTTTTCCTGTTCTTGCAGGAAAAATCCATTAATTCTGCTTCTATCAATGCCTTGATTGAATGTGAAGTAATACACCGTAACTATCCCTACACCATGTATGACAACCAAGAATGTCATGTTTAAAGCTCTTCCATATGCATTACCGCATTCTATTCTAGATATACTAATAAGCAGAATCAGTTTTGCTCATTTTATAGATGAAGCAAGTCTCAGAGCTTAAATAATTTTCCTAAAGTCACACAGGCTTATAATTTACGTCAGAAGTAGAGGTGTAATTCAGATCTTTCTGTCCCCCATTTCACAACTGGACTGTATTACACTCCTACTTCTGTGGGCTTGGGTTTCCAAGCCTTGACCATAATCTACTACTTCTACTCCACATTTCGTGGGCTCAGGTGGGGAAGGGAGCAAGGCATTCCAGATTTAGGAGCAGAGAAAACTCAGGCCAAGAAAAGAGTGCAGAAAGGATGAGGCCTGGGTAATGGACTTATTATGATGGGCAAGTTCAGGTTTTCGTAGAAGCACTGCATCTTTCCTTCTGGAAGCAGAAACTTTTCCTGTTTAAGACAAACCCATCACAGATCATCGATATTTAAAATTACCCATGTCAAGAAAGGTGGAGTTCTCCATTGTCTTCTCAGAGATGAGAGAGGCTCTGGCTCCTGTGCAGAAGTCACTGCTCTAGTGAGGGTGGAGAGGGAATCCTGTCCACTTCTCAGGAATAAAGACAAGGGCAGGGTCCTGTGGGTTCTCACAATATGTAGCCTCACGACACTTGACCTTGAGAGAAAGTGCTACTCTTGGCTCAAATTCAAGCTGTCTAATCATACACAACAGTCACTTTTCCTGAGCGAGGCTTGCTGACTAGTACATTTAATTCAATGTTGTAATGTTTTACGGGAATTACCCAAATATTATGCTTACATGGCAATGATAAGCTAAATGGGAAAGGTGCTCCAAAATATAAAGCAAGGTTGCTCATAAAGAGATTCTGAATGAGTATGTTTTTTTCTTTTCAGAATTACTCAGCTATATGGGCTCTCAGGTCATTCCTTATAAATTTTGGGCTTTCTTTTTCCTATTCTGTAAAGAATGCCACTGAGATATTAATAAGGACTGTGCTGAACCTGTATATTGCTTTGAATAGTATGAACATCCCAGTAATTAATTCTTCCAATCTATGAACATGAACTACCTGTTTATTTATGTCTTCTTCAAGTTTCTTGATCAATATTTTATAGTTCTTAGTGCACGTGTTTTTCATTTCCTTGGTTAAACTTATTCCCAATATTTTATACTATATAACTGAGATTTATTTTTTTCATCTAAATTGTCATTTATTTATAAAAAAATGCCCTGGGCTTTTTTGTTTTTTGTATGTTGATTTTATCTCCTGCAACTTTACTAAATTCTTTATTTAGTTCTAGGAGTTTTGGGTATAATTTTGAAGTTTCCTATATATCGATCACATAATCTGTAAACAGAGGTAATTTTGCTTCTTTTTCTACTTGGATACCTTTTATTTATTTTCCTTGTCTGATGGTTCCTGATAGCTTTTGCAGTACTGTGTTAATAGAAATGGTGAGAATAGGGGCTGGGGATTTAGCTCAGCGGCAAAGCGCCTGTCTGGCAAGCGCAAGGTCGTGAGTTCGGTTCCCGGAACCGGAGAAAAACCAAAAAAAGAAAAAGAAAAAAAAAAAAGAAATGGTGAGAATAGACATCCTTAACAGAGTGGGCATCAGATCCTACAGGAAAAGTTTTCTATTTCTATCAATTATGATGCTAATTATGAACTCTTCATAAAGATCCTTTCTATAATATGTAATATAAATGTAATACATATAAAAGTATGTGTAAATACACTTTCTGTTAAGAGTATTAACAAAGACCTAGAGATCTTCAGCAGGCTATGAACTTGGGGTTCACTAGGCTGAATACTGTAATTTATTTAAAGACACAAATTGTTAGAATACATAAGTAATAGTTTGATATAAAAATTATGTACTGGATGGTCCAAAAACTGGATGAAGGAAGCCATGAAAAATGGCACGTTGTCCTCACCCATCTGCACCCTTGGCCCCGTCACATGCTAACCATCAGGAAGTGAAGAAAAATGAGTGGAACCCTTTAATTCTGAAGAAAACCATTTGAAAATCATAGGCATGACTAATTAAAGAACTAAAAATGAAAAACTTCCACCTCTTTTCTGATATAGGGAGAGAAATTAAAGACTTGGTTACAAGACAGAGCTACAGAATGTGTGCATGTGTGTTTTCTTGTAGAGTTCAACCAAAGTCTAATCTATTGCCAGAAGTAGAACCTAGAGGCTAATGTTTGACTGAAGGAAAATCAAAACTGAATTGTATTTTATGCAGAGAAGGAAGTCCATTTTTATTTATCATTACAACTAGCCTGTTTAAAAAGAAAGAGAAAACCTTTTGCTATAAATTTGTTAGTCAGGTATGAAATAATACTGTTGAAGTAGAAATTAAAACCAGAAAAGAAACAAGAAACAAATATCCTAACCACAAAGAATAGCATAGTTACTGCAACTGAGCTATATGCTTGGCCCTAACCTTCCTGGAAGTTGAGGCCAAAAAGAAAACATAACATGTTACATAATGCCAGTGCAGATAAAGAAACAGCACGCAAAGGTTTCAAGGGGAAAAAACCTTTGTTTCTGGTAATTAAAAGAAAAACAATTCAGCTCCTGTCTTGGTTACTTTTCTCTCATTGCTGGGACAAAATACCTGATGCCCAAAATTAAGAAAGGAAAGGTTTATTTTGCTTACAGTTTGTGGAGGTTTCAGTCCGTACTTGGCAGATTATAAGGCAGAGTGGCACATGGCAGAGGGCTACAGCGCATGGCAACAGAACACAGCAAAGCAACAACCACACACCAGGCTGAATGGGGGAGCAATGGCCTCAAGCACTCTTTTCCTCTCCCTTACATATGCAAACTATCCACCCCAGGGCGGGTGCAGCTCTCACACCCATAATAATCAAACTCTAAAAGCCTGTCCCATGGCCACATGAGGCTTTGGGGGGGACACACAGACATAAACCATAACAGCTCCAGATTGAGCAAAAACTGATAATTGTTGGGGTCTTGTGGAGGGAGTTACTTGTATTTTTCTTCTCTTGTGTGCAGCACTTCTACAAAAGAAACAGCTATAAAAAGATTTAGAAGTGGAAGTGCAAAAGGCTTCCACCAGAAGACAAAACAAGGGAAAGCAAATATCAGTGCAGGGGGCCATCCAACACAACCTTTGCCCTCTTCATCCTCCTCGTCCTCCTCCTCCTCCTTCTCTTTCTTCAGTACTGGGATTGAATCCAGGAACTTCATACTGAACTACATCCCCAGCTCTTTTTTTTTATTATTTTGAGACATGGTCTCAAGTTGTCCAGACAGGGCTTGAAATTGAGATCCTACTGCTTTGGCTTACCACAGAGTTGAGATTATAGGTGTGTGCTATCATGCCCAGCTACATTCTTCTTAAAGACTACTGTATTTTAACTTGATTTAAATTATTCAGCTCTTACATATGAATTGTTAATATGTATGCTAGTGATGTTATAATAGCATATTTGTAGAAAAATGTGTAAGAACAATATATTACAATTGTATTTTAAGTTATTCATAAGCAGACATTATCATCTTAGCCAAAGCTAGATGTGAGTCCATAGTAGCATCCTATAAAATTGGTTTGTATCTGCAGATCTCCTAAGAGTTGCAAGATACTGTCTTTATATTCATAAATAAGCAGGAATTCAAAAATTAATATCAATGGGATTTTAAAGTAGCTTGAATGTTTTACTATAGTCCAAAGCCTTTGTGGTATTGTGGGTTTGGTTCCACTTTAACATCAGAAGAAGGGGTAAATAAGTTTGTTCTCTCGTGAAATGGTAGAGGAAAAATACACCTGCAAAAATGCAGCATTGGCACACAAGAAACAGTTATAAAAAGATTTCAAGTAGAAGATAAAGGCTTCTACCAGAAGACAAAACAAGGGAATGCAAATATCAATTCAAGGGGGCCATCCAACACTCATGAAGGACATAAGGAAGAAACACAGGCAGACTTTCAGCAAAAAGGTAAACTTTAGAAGGAAATTATTGAAAATCCTGCTTTAAATGCAAAACTCTAAGACAGGAAAACAACTTACAGGGAAGTCAGGAATTAAGAAAAGGCACCTAATGATATAATATACATCATGTTCATAACAGACATGAACACGAGTAACTACATTCACATGAGCTTGCAAAACCTTGTGACTATACCTGCCACAGCCAAATAAAGTGGGATCTAAAGGATTCTCTATAGGTGATTCAAAACAGAAACAGAGAAAGACAAGAGAGATGAAGAGCATCCATGTTCATAGAATGATGATGGATTTGGAGTTTGACTCGCCTGGATAAGAGTCTGTTTTCACAATTCACAGGTTCAGTGATAGAAGCAAGTTATAAAATGTGCAGCCTGGGGTTCTTCACTGAGGAACAACAGAATAGGGGAACAACAGAATTATGGAGCATTAAATGGAATACTGTGGAAATTACTTAACAAGGGCTCTTCCACAAGAAGAATACTGATGCATTTAGAGAGTATTGATGGGGCAAAGGACAGGAAATAAGGAAGGAAAGAAGGAAGGAAGGAAGGAAATAAGGAAGGAAGGAAAGAACAGAGGGATAAGGAAGGGAGGAGGGAAGAGAGAGATTTAAAATCTAGAAAACTACTAATTCTATTCTGATAAAGGGTAAAAATGAAAGACTTAGAGTGTTGATACAATGTGAGTACAGAGAGTGTATGTTCAGGTATATGTGTTTTAATCAAGGTTAAAATGAATTCTAAAGGAAGGGAAGGAAGGAAGGGAAGAAGGAAAGAGGAAGGTGAGGAGAGAAGGAGAAAATGGGAGAAGCAGAAAGGAAGAGAGGAAAAGATAAATGCCTTCTTCAAATCCTGCAAAGAAAAGTAGACACCAAATAAAACACAGACTTAGAGTAGAAATATTCCTTAGCTATTACTGAACTCAACTCAGTATTTTGTAGTTAATTTTGTAGTTACTTAAACTGAGACCCCAAGTAGTATTTGCTCAATATCACACTGAAAGTTTTCCATAGATTTCTTCTCTGGGGAAAACCTATTACTGTTATTTTCAACAAAAAAACTAATGTCAGACAAGGTTGGGTGATTTTTCTTATGGCCATAAACAAGGGATGAGCATTAACCCTGTCTGACCTAAATTTGCAGAAATTTATTACTGAAACTTTTTACCTGCTTTTGGCTTAGTCACTTAAAAAATTTCTCCTGTATGTAATAAATAGTGCTATTTAAATATGCTATTTAAATTTAATGTATTTATTCAACATTTCATTCATCATAAGACTGCCAAGACTGGGCATGTAGTTTTTTGGAGTAAATAATTATTACTTCTTTATTACTCTAACCACTGTCTCTAAAGACAATTTAGCCCAGACACATCAATTAAAACCAGAATCATTAGTTCTTGGCAACTATAGTTTCTTGATAGCTTTTCCTTTGTTCTAACCAAATCCTGGCAGCTATATTCACAGACAGTCTTTTCAATATCCTATAAACTGGTTGTTATTTTTAAATTGTAAGCAGAAAGAATATTTCTCAAAGGCAAAAGCAAACCTTTCTTCCTCCTAAGGCAAATAAATTATGTGTTCCAGTTAAAGAGGCATGACCTTGAACATATTTATTTGTAGCATGTAAGAATAGGTTTCAGTTCATTCTTTCATTATGGCAAAATCCAAGTCACTAAAATGGGATTTGGGCCAGTGTTTATTTTTCAACAGCATATGCAACTACGTCTACTTAGGGTGATTTTATGTTAGGAAAATGTGAAATGTACCTGGTTGTAATTTTTTAACCAGATTTCTTGACTTTTCTTTTGGTGACCACTGTCAGTTTCATTTCAATCCACAAACACTAGCTAGATGTTTTTAGGCCTTTTAATCCTTTCAGTATCACAGAGTATCTTTTCTTTCATCCTTACAAAAATTTTAACATCTAGGAAGGGAGGTGTTATGGTTGATACGTTGTGTCAACTTGGGGAGTTTAGAGGTTTGGCTAAGTGACTCAGCAGGAAGCCAGGGTGCTTACTTTGTATTCATCCTGAGCCTGTGAAAGAGGAGGGCATGGAGATTATGTGAGAGCTACATGCCCCTTAGGTGGGGGTAGCCTGTTTACAATGTAAGGAAGGGAAAGAAGCTGCTTGCCGCCATTCCTCCCTTTTGCTCTGGCTGCTTTGCTCTGGCTGCTTTGCTGTTCGGCTGCCATTGCCCCCTTTGCTCTTGTTGCTTTGCTACCTTCTGCCTCGGAGTCAGCCAAGTATGGACTGAAACCTCCACAAACTGTCAGCTAAATAAACCTTTCCTTCCTTAATTTTGGGCATTGGGTATTTTGTCTCAGCAACGAGAGAAAAGTAACCAAGGAGGCAATAGTTACGAAGTTTTAGAGATCATTAGCAGCAGAAGAAAAGTATTCTACCTTACTTAATGTATAAATTAGTACACAAATAATTTAGTCAACAAACCCTAAACTGAAAAAAGGATGTCGTGATGATCAGGAACATCTGTGTCATCAGCATCATCACCACCATTATATTTTTTATATAATTACGTTTATTGGTACATTTTAGAAATACCTAAGGATCACATTGATCATAGGGAGTTTGTACCTGTACATGATATACTTTGATTTCTCTATTTTTCCCAATCCCCTCTCCTCCCTTCAACCCATCTTACCCTCCCTATTTACAAAGCTTTGCTTCCATCTTGTCTTTTTTTAAATCATTTTTCTCCCTTTTCCCTTCCTACCTCTCCCCCTTGCTCCACCCTATTTCTTCTTTTCTGTTGAATAGTTCCTTCCCATTTCACAATACTCTTGTACATGTTGGTCCTTATTTACTATTTCAGTTTCTCACATGAGGGAGGCAATGCAATGTTTACACATGTCAGTCCGATTAATTTCACTTAAGAGGATGGTCTCAAGTCACACCCATTTACCTGGAAATGCCTCCTATAAGGGGCTTATTATGTGCCACAGGCTAACATTAACTCATTTAATTTTTGCAACCTATCAGATAGGATACTAGCCAGGCATGGTGTCCTATGCCTATAATCCCAGCACTCTGGAGGCTGAAACAGAGAGGCTTGCCGTGAGTTTAAGGCCAGCCTAGGCTACATAGTGAGTTCAGTGGCAGCCTCAACTACACAGTGAGACCATCTCGTGAGAAAAAGGGTAATGCTGTCCTCATGTACAGAAGATAGGACATTGAAACTTAGAAAGACTGAGTGACCTATCCAAAGTCACACACACAGTAAATTGCAGCTTTGAGATTTGATCCTGACATTTTGGCTTCAGAGTACAGACTTCAATGAGGCCCAAATGAAGAGTTATCTGTATGGAAGGATAACGAGATTACACTCACTGCCAAGGAAAGTGTTGGAGAAAGGCTGGAGAGAAAGCAAAACGGCAAGAAGATTCAGAGTTGCTTGGAGTACAGAGACAAAAGACTGGAAGGAATGGCTGGTCTATCTCATTGATAATCACCATCACAACAACCAAAACACGGAAACTTGGAAGCAAGAAATAAGTCAATCAAAGTGCCTTTCTTGGAAAGTGAATCTGGCAAAAGATGGATTCAAAGACCTTGATGAGAAATCAAATTTGAAGACATAAAGATTTAAACAAGTGATACTGGGAAGGAAAAGATAAATGAGAAATAGTATAAAAAGAAGGACCAAATCTCAGCCCCTGAAAGAACCTGAGGGAAAAAAATCAACTATTGTTCGAAACTAAGCCTGGACAAATAGGAATATGATGCCACTTGACAAAAATAACCGAGTCGGTTTTACTCAGACAATGATGAATTAAATTGATCATTTCCTGAAATCACTGGTTCTCCTATGCAAATGTTTCCTCACTGTACTACTTTTGTGTCCGACAACCCAAGCTTGTGTATCCCAGAACTTGGTCTTTGACCCACTTTTCTTCTTCCTCAACTTTTACGCTACAGTGTTCATTTCTATTTCTGTAATTCCGGATATACATCCAACCTCAGCCTGTCTCCTGAGTCAGTATCTGCTGTGTTGTGCTAAAGGGTTCCTTGAAGATAGATGCATGATTTCAAATTAACACATTCTCAACTAAATGAAATAATCGGATAGAAAGAAATGAAGGTGTAGGGGCAAAACTTTACTGCCAGCCCATTAGGTCAGTAGATTTTGTTCCTATTTATTTAACTATAAAACTGGACAATCACACACTAGAATCTTTATGAGAAATTCATGAATGTATTTTTGAAAATTTTCATGAGATTTTCTATTATAAAATAGGGCTGAGTGTCACTGACTCAGCATGAAAGTGTCATTCTCAAGGTCTGGAAGAAGAAATAGAACAATCAGAAGTTGGGAGCAAGTGCAGAACAGACCTCTGTTCTTAGGTGAAACAACCCCAGGTGGAGGTGTTAGGGACACAAAAGATCAGAAATGAGACCCCAAGTCAAAATCAAGGTATCAGACCCCCCAAAGTGGTTATAAGAAATGCAGGAGGCATTATGCCCTAGATGAGCAGATTCAACATCACCTAGAAGCAAATTTCTGAGCTGTACCCGACCTACTGATCCTAAAACTCTGGTGGTAGGGCCAGCACTGTGGGTGTTCAGTCCTTAGGGTGGTGGTGATGCTAACTTTGAGAGCAACTGGTCTGAAACTCCTAAACATGGCCAGGATAGGTCCTAAGTGGAGGGGAAGATATCTGGATACCTGAAAATGGCTCTAAGATCACATGGAAATCTTAGTAATTAGCTACATCTTACTTATATCACAAAGAAGTGTCATCTAGCACTACAGAATTGATATTATCCAGACAGTGTTCTCTGTTAGCACTGCCACAAAGTTAGAAATGAATAGTGAAAGGTCCATAGAAAATACAAGTAGAATCTTAAATAGCATTATAATAATTCATTAAGAAGATAAATCATGCCAGGTGTGGTGGTGCACACCTGTAATCCAGCCCTTGAGAGGCTCGGGCAAGAGGATCATTGCAAGTTCGAGGCCAGCCTGGGCTACAAAGTGAGCTCCAGCCCATACTGAACTGCACAGCTAGACCCTGTCTCAAAAACACACAAAAAAAGAAGAAGATAAATCATATTGGAAATTATAAAGTACTTAGAATCCTACATATCAGATTTGAAAGATGTAGGCAAAATAATATTTAAATGGATAGTTATAATCTTAAATATGTAGCTTAGAAAAAGATCAAAATTAAAAATTAATGAATAAAATATACCATTTTCTAAATTTATCAAAATTAACTCAAGAACAAATACTGAAATTGAACTAACTTCTAACACTAATATCTAGAGTGCTAAAGGAATGATTCCAGACCAGAAACTTCATTACTTGATATCTTAGCCACCTTCCCACTGCTGGAAAAAATACCTAATACCCTCACCTTAAAAGGGGAAGTTTATTTTGGCCTATGGTTTCAGTCCTTGGTCCACTGGCTCCAAGGCAGAAACAAGATGGCAGAGGGGCAACGTGAAGGGAAAGAAGTCCAACTGATGGCCCCAGGAAGCACAGAGAATAGGAGGAGCCAGGGACAAGAATACACCTTTCTGGTTACCCAGCTTTGGGGCCCCCCACCTCTCAGAGTGACTTTGTATCACTTTCTTCTGCAAATAAACTTACTTTCACTTTGTACCATTTCAGACTCCTCTTCCTCTTTCTATGGTGGTGGGGAGAGAATCTAGCCCAGAAGAGAGCGGGTTGGGAGGCCTGAAGACCACCCCTCGCAGCTCCTAAGACTCCACCCACTTGAGCCTCGGTGTCACCCTAGGGCAATGCCTCCCTAATCACTCCAGCCACTTGAGCACCACTCTAGGAACATTCTATATCACCACAGCCCAAAGCCCATTTGCCCCTCTCTTTCTCTCTCACTTTTGAGCCTAAAATCCTGATTAATCTGCACAGCATGGTACATTTTGCAGTTCTTTCCTTGCCATACACAAGAGCTAGGAATCTCTGTCTGACTCACCCTACCATTATAGTTTGGCAGCAGAGTGATTGCATACAGCAAAGGATGGAGAACTCAGAACCAGAAAAAAACACTCACTCTGAGCCCAAGGTCAAGGACAACGAAGGCCACATGTCCCATGTGCCATTGTGACAGTGACAGCAACTACTGCTTCAGAAGCTGCTGCAGAGAAGATGGAAGGAACAATGGGACAGTGGTAGCAAACCCCAGGGAGATGAAGATGACATCTTGCTGGGCCCTCAGTCTAATGTCAGCCTCTGCATCAGCACCAGCACCTCAAAGAGAAAGAAGCAGCTCACGAGGAGTCTATGAAGGAGAAGCAGTTGAAAGAAGAGAGGATTCTGGAGAGTGTGCCTGAGGTCCAAGCCTTGATGTCAGTGAGGGAGATGGTCCAGGGCATCACACAAGCTGACCCAATCAAAACCAGTTGGACACTGCCCTGTTATGTCCTGAGCATGTCTGAAGAGTGGCACAAGCACATATAGAAGAAGAACTACATCTTGGTGGAAAGAGATGGTATCCTACCACCTGTCAAGAACTTCAAGGAAATGAAGTTTCCTGTGGCCATCCTACAAGGCCTGAAGAGAAAAGGCATCCTTTGCTCAACACCCATCCAGATCCAGGGCATCCCCTCCACTCTATCCAGCCAGGGCATGACTGGCACCACCTTCACAGTGGTGGGCAAGATGCTTGTATTCAAGCTTCCCATCATCATATTTTTCCTGGAATAGCAGAAGTAGTTGCCTTTCTCTAAATGTAAGGGGCTCTATGGACTCATCATCTGCCCCTCCTGGGAGCTGGCTTGGCAGAGCCATGGCATCCTGGAATATTACTGCCACTTGCTTCAAGAGAATGGTTCATCCCTCTATGCTGTGTTCTCTACATTGGGGACATGTCCATCAAAGAGCAGATGGAGACCATCTGACACAGTGTGCACACGATGGTAGACATCCCTGGGCACGTCATGGATTTGCTACAGAAGATGACAACAAACCTAGAGGTCTGTCATTACCTGGTCCTGGATAAGGCTGATCACATGGTCAACATGGGCTTCAAAGGCAACATCACACTATCTTCTTCAACTTTAAGGGCCAGCAGCAGACTCTATACTTCAGTGCTACCAAGTCAAAGAAAATTCAAAATTTTGCCAAGAGTTGCCTGTCACTATCAATGTGGGGCAAGATGGGGCTGCCAGCCTGGATGTCATTCAGAAGGTGGAGTATGTGAAGGAAGAGTCTAAGACAGTGCACCTGCCCAAGTGCCTACAGAAGACACCTCCACCTGTGCTCATCTTTGCAGACATGAAGGTGGAGACAGATGCCATCCACGAGTACCTGCTGCTCAAGAGGGTTGAGGCTGTAGCCATCTGTGGGGGCAGCAATCAGGAGAAATGGATCAAGGTCACTATAACATTTTGAGAGGACAAGAAAGATGTCCTGGCAGCCACAGACATAGCATCCAAGGGCCTGGACTTCTCCATACAGCAAGCACATCCTCAATTACAACACGCCCAAGGAAATTGAGAATTACATCCAGCAGGTCAGCCATACTGGGTGGTCAGGAAATGTAGGTATTGCCACCACCTTCATTAACAAGGCCTCTGATGGACCTTGAGGTGCGGATGGACCTCAAGATCCTCCTTTTAGAAGCAAAATAGAAGATGCCACTGGTGCTCCAAAGACTGCATTGCATGGAGAAGTCCATGCTGGACATCAGAGGACATCAGAAGGCATGGCTGTGCCTTCTGTGGGGGTCTTGGCCATTGGCCAAGTATAGAGTCTGCTGCTGGCCATTGAAGTTGAAACTTGTCTCAAACTCCAGGCCACACAGACCAAGCAGGTCATCAACATCAACCACAAGGACTACCTGGCCCACAGCTCTATGAACTTCTCATCCATCTGTTTCCCCAGTTCCCAGTATCCAATTAATGAGGTATATCCTATGTAAAATTAAAAAGTTATTTGGGTTTATCATCTTTGTATGGTTTTCAGTTATAGAGTGTTTTATTGGTGTGTGTGTGTGTGTGTGTGTGTGTGTGTGTGTGTGTGTGTGTGCTGGGAATTTAACTCAGGGCCTTGTGCTTGCCAGGTACATGCTGAGTTATATCCCCAGCCCCTATAAAGTGGATAAATAAGTAAATGGGTTATGTATTATCTTAATTCTATGTACTTGTTTATAAA
>NW_004955428.1:3032127-3033851 GCF_000276665.1 Chinchilla lanigera
TGTAAATTTCAACCATTTTGTTCTGAGGTGATGTATCTTTTTTTTTGTTGTTTTTGTGTTGTTTTGATTTTGTCTTCATTGTTGTTTTGTCAGTTTTTTAATTTTAAAATTAAAAAATAAAATAAACCTCTCTTCCCTTAAGTTGCATGCATTGGGTATGGTGTCCCAGCAGAGACAAAGAAATTAGGCTACCATCAACATTCAGTCCATACTCAGTTTCTTAGTTTAACCCCCAAATTCTTCCAGAAGCTTATTGCATCTCATAAGTTCTATTGCTGCTACTCTAATCAAAGCATTTATTTTTCAAGAATACTCTGCAATACCTTCCACATCTTACTAGTTTATTTTTGAGAGTCATTTTTACATAATCAGGTAACCTCCCTTTTCAAAACTGTCCAGTTACTTCCCATCAACTTACAATAACTCCAAAATTCTTGACCGTATTATGGGGGCCATAGAGTGCACCACTCAGATCTCCAGCCAAGGAAAGATAATTGGCCAAAAGCCTTGGCTGTTGCACCCTGAAAGTCATCACTATTGGCCATGAGACCACCGTTCCCACCAGGTGCTCCAAGCCAATGACTGACCCTAAATCCCACACACACCTGGGGAACACATGACTCCTTTGATGACATTTTTTGATCCACCAATAATCTTGCTGAATCTTCTTTGTACTGCATAGCCATCTAGGATTCTCCCTCCCAATCCTCTTCCCTCCATCTTCTGCTTGGGGTAGACTTGCCTCACAGTCTCAAACCTCTCCCAGCCTTCACTGAACCTCCCCATTTTCTCTCACCCAAATATTCACCCAATGAGACTCTCCATGTTTAATTCTGTCTTTATTTTTGGTTCTTGGAGAATTTAGACTAACTAATACATATCTGTAAGGTTTTGTATGGCCCAGTCTTGACTGTTGGTCCATCTCCTCTTCTCTTCTGTCTGCCTTATAACACTACCCTGTCAGCACTGGCCTTCATTGGTCCCTTGAGCATAATGAACTGCATTGCCCAGACACTGGCCAACTCCTCTTCTGGAAAGATCTACATGGAACTTTGAATGGCTTATATCTTCTTTCATTCAAGTTGCTGTTCAACTGCCACACCCACACAGAGACATGCCTAGACTACTCTTAAAATAGTCCTCTCCCAGGGCTGGGGATTTAGCTCAGCGGCAAAGCACCTGCCTGGCAAGTGCAAGGTCGTGAGTTCGGTTCCCGGTACTGGAGAAAAAAAAACAAAAAGGAAAAAAAAATAGTCCTCTCCCTTCACAATCTTTACCTACTCTTGTTTATATTTCTTATATCATTTATCACTAAATTATTTTATAAACATATATTTTAGTATATAGATATATAAATATAAATTTCATATATATATATATTTTTTTTCCAGTTGTCCACTGTCTTCCCCACTAGAATATAAGCTCCATGAAGGCAAATCTATTGTTCATGTTTACCCCACTGCTTAATATATATTAGAAAGTCAGTAAAATAAAGTTAATTTTGTGAATGTTTTATTTTAATGCTAGATTCATGCAATATAAGTAATATGCACATTAATATTTTTAGATTTTTTATCTTAGAGAGAATAAAAAAATTTTTAAGAATACTTAAAACAATAAAATAATACAGAGTTTCAAAACAAGATGATAGAAAATCAATAATGGTTGTTATATTGCATATTGTTACCTTCAAAGTAGTTGTTCAGATTATCAGATATACTCTT
>NW_004955428.1:3033951-3040519 GCF_000276665.1 Chinchilla lanigera
TAAATGGGTTATGTATTATCTTAATTCTATGTACTTGTTTATAAACACAGTGACATTTTAATATTGATTATATATGGTATGTTTTGTGTAGTATAATACAGGTATAATACTTGTTACATTGTTAATGGGGCAGTGCATTAATGCAGTGGCAGAGATAGTATGGACTAAGTTTATAAAATCTATAATATATGAATGTAGTATTGGTCAGGGAATAGTTTGATTAATGGTAGTGGAGGTATAAGTTTCTGCCTTAATTTTGATGTCCTAGAGAAATAAATTCTCCATTTTTGTTTTATAAGACCAAAGTAATACTTATACTACAAAGACTCATCATTTTAGTAGTTTATTTTCCAGTAGGCCTGTTAATGGCATAAAGATTATGATAATAGAAAACTATAAGATCAATGCTAGTTAACCAATAATAGTAACAGGGTATTCTGCTGGCTGGCCTCCAATCCATGTCAGTGCAAGTAAATTTGCTGCTGGAATTCAGATAGGCATTGACTCAAAGGACAAAATGCTATGGTTCACTGTTTTGATGAGTGAAGGGTAGGAATGATAGCTAACCTTAAGATAGGAAATATTAGTGCTTGTACTCCTCCACGTCTATTGAGGATGAAATGTAAGACTGTATACGCAGATATGAAATATTCTGGCATATTACATGGAGGAGTGTTAAGTGGGCAGGTGCGTGTGTAATTATCTGGATCCTCTAATAAATATGGAGAGAATAAAGCTAAAATTAATACAGCAAACAGTGACAGAGCACCTAAGAGATCTTTCAGTATATAGCATGGATAAAATGGAATTTTAGAACCAGTTTCATGAAATAAATGAATGAATTATTACTAAAGCTGCGATAATAAAGGATAAAATGAAAAGAAAAAAGAATACACACTTTCAGGCCATGCCCCCAGTGGCCACCTCCAACCAGACCCTACCTCCTGTTGGCACGTTCCGCTTCGGAGCTCATCAATGTGTGAATCCATTGCTGTGTGTAGTGCTCTCCTGACTGATCAATTTCTAAACACATGAGGCTTCAGGGGTGGGCTGTGCATTTTAAATCTAAATCACAATGCTTGGCAACTTGTTAGAAATGCAAATTCTCAAACTGCACCCATACTTACTGAATCAGAAATTTGCGGTGGGGCCCCGCAATCTGAGTTTTAACAAATGCTCCAGGTGATTCTAGTACAGCTGAAACTATACATCCCTTAACACAAAGGAAGCTAATGCATCATTTTCATTGATCAAACCTCTGATTAATACCAGAGATCTCGCTTAGAGTCATTATGCAGGTTTGAATAGGTCTTCATAAGTAAAGGTAGTGATAATTATGCTAATATACAGTGCTTAAAATATTTCATACCTACTTCACAGTAGAGTAAGATGGTATGAGAATCTGATATAGCCTGCACACCTCACAGTGGCCTCTGCATAGCTCTAACTAGACCTTTGTCCAGCTTTGAAATCAGGGGAATTTTGTTGTTTGATTATCATGTTTGCCTCATTGATATCCTTAAACAAAACTCCTAAAAGGCAAAAATCTATTTTTTGGACTTGCTTGTCCTTACTTACTATAAGTAAAATCTGCACAAGTTTCACAGTATTCTCTGAGACTTGCTCCCATTATAACTTGTGAAGTGATGAAGAGAAGGCCAACCTCCACCTGCCTCTCCTGATAGCTACCATTACCTGCTGAAAAGAATCTAACCATCACACACAGTCACACATGACCCATTGGTCTACACTAATTCACATTAAGCAGATTCAAGAGAGAATGAGAAAAGAGAAATTGGATTCTGTGAGTACAGAAAATTCTATTAAGAAATTTTGCAAGAAAGACCAGAGACATAGGGCTCTAGCTGGAAAGGAAAGAAAGTTATTGTATACTTTTCAAATAGTAAGGAAAGAAATCCTTTCATTTCCACTCCATTGTTAAACAGTGTCTCAATACATTGAAAGTGTTACCCCCCTCAAAATTGAGAGGCTTATGTTACTCAAAAATACACTACATTGTTTTAAATTAATTTACATTCTTAATCTCTGTTTTTCAACATCTGAATGTGGATGTGTGCCATCTATTAGTCATTCAAAGAGTTTGATAAATTATCATTTAGGACAGTGAGAACAATTTTAAAACTAGAGTTTTAGCCCCTGGCAAACAGGACAGAGTCACGGCCTTTCCTTTCAGCATCTGTTACTCTGTTGTACTTGTTTGGAATGTCACTGCCCCTTCAAGCACCACAAATAAACTTCCAGTAGTCTTTGTTCTTTGGAGTATTCTGTTTCCATAACTTCAGGTCATAGGAAGGTTGATAGGATAGGGGCATTTTTTTGTTAATGAATCTTTTTTTCCAAAGGCTTCTCCTGATCTATTTGAATAGTTAATTTTCTTTTGCAATAAATATACCCCAAGGTTATTTTCCCTGGCGAATTAGCTGGGCAGAAATGAATCCTGAGTTTTCATGGCCTGACTTCAAAAATTTTCTTTTACAATTCCCTGCCTGGCAGAATTCTCGTACTGAAGACTGACTCACACTGACTACCTCATTAGGCGTTCTAATTAAAACACGAGCTTCTTCAGGTGACACTAGCTATAAAGAAGTAATCAAGAGCAAGTGAGTCCTAAATATCTGTTCTGGAATAAAAGCTTACCTAATCAAAATAAATTAAGTACACTTAGACAAGTCACATTCTAAACATGTCTAACCCAGATGTTTCTATGAAAACATCTCCAAATTGGTTCCTTTTGGGAAGCATAATTTTAAAGCACTAATCAAAACAAACCTGAGCTTTTCATCAGATATAATAAATTGCTCTTTTATTAAACAAAGAGTTTATTATTCCCTATTTGTCTTTTTCTCTTACATTAAATCTCGTTTTAATAATAAAAAATAAATATTTGGATTTGAAGAGTCATCTCTAAGGAAGTCATGAATTTCATTGAGTTTTTAATTCTAATCTTTGAAGACAATCATTAATAAGGTAGAAGAATATTTAATACTAACTTACATTTACCTAACTTCGGCTTCTTAAAGGCCTTCACATCCATTCTCTTATCTGATTATCACAAGAATCCTGTGAAAAAGGGAAAAGCAGATGCAACCTTTGCCATTTGCAGATGAAAAAACTGAGGTTCAGGAATTTTGTGCAAGGCCCCGCAACGATAAGTGCGAAAGGGAAACCCAATCATAGGCCTCCAAACTCCAAACCCAACAGTCTTTCCATGATACTATTAAAGGTCTTACTTAAGTATCTAAGCAGGATATACTTGATCCCTTATTATTGTCCCTATTCTTGAGGGTTTACAAAATAATACTTTCAGTTTACTTAGTGATTGAATTCCAAACTGGCCATACTGAATGAGCCATCAAAAGAGACCACTAAAAAAAAAAAAACCCTTTCAATATTCAAATAAGTTCATCATTCAGACATAATAGTGTAAAGCCTTAGAAGCAACTAAAGGAAATATTTCTAGCCAATACTGTATTCATACTATATGTTGAACAATTTTAAAAATCTCTATAATTTGTCATCAGAAGAAGGAAAAAGCAAGAGTCGAATAGAGTAATAACAATTGCTGTTTACTTGGCAGAACGCAAAAAGCTTTCTGTTCAAGGTGATAGAGTAAACACGTATGTTCACTTCTTGCTCCCTTCCAAACCCGATTTGAAAATGTGTAAAAGAACTTTTTAAAGAAGAAATCAGCCCCAGAAACAATGAAATGTAAAATCAGTAGACCAAAAATTTTAAGGAAATAGAAAGCAGATGGGATCAGACTGATGGAAAATCCAAACCAGAGAAAACTGCGATGCACAATAGGTGTGAGAAAGCAGTCTTTTATGGAACACTCCTCTCTAAGGAGGAGCTGCCAGCTCCGGATTCACAAACGGAAGCAGAGCGAAATCATCAGGATCATAAATTAAATACCTGTGGAACAGCCGAGACATCTACATCACTTCTCCTCTCCATCTTCAGATTATTTTTAGGCTGTGGTATTTACGTCAGAAGATCTAACTCCTAAAATAAGGTGAGAAGCAAACACAGTAGCGTCTAACGTAACTCCGAACACCCACAAAAGATGCAAACACACAAAACACTCAAGGGCACGATCATAGTTCAGGATCATCAACTGACAATTATTAGAACAAACAAATAAAGAGAGCTTCCTAAGGGAGCAAAATTACTAAAATAACGGCATTAGTATAATCAATAATAATCTATTAGATACAGTATCATATTTATAACAATTAAAGTTTTTACTCATATACATATTTCAGGATAAGCAAACAAAAATATTTCTAAAATCCTATAGTAGAAATACAAATAAATATTAAAATATATTATTCTTTAGTTTGTAAGAGGGTTCCATTGGTGAAGGAATCAACTTGATGTCTTGAAGAGCAAAATAATTCTGACAAAAATCCAAACTAATTTCAATGGAACTTTAAAAGATTATTCTAAAACTAGCTTTGTAACCAGAACTAGAGCTTAAAAATTGAAAAGAATAATATATAAATATCAAAAATAAAAATATCACAAACTACAAAACCATGCTAATGTAAATATTCAATCCTTCTTAAAAACAAAGATACATAGAGAAATACATAGAAGTTGATGCAGATATAGATTTGGATATAGATAGATACACACACACACAAAGTTCAGCTTTAACAAAGTTAAAGAAAATACATGAAACATGGAAACAGTGAAGTCTCCACAGTCCCTGCTGCCCAGGACATCAGGATCAACCTAGAAGCTGGAGGCGGATGAGATTATGCAATTCAAGAACACTTCAAGTACACTGCAAAGTACTCATAAAGGCTAAATTCCTGTCGTCATTCATAATATTAAGTGTAAATCTAATAAAGTATTTAGGGGAACACACTTTTCTTTTTTCTGTAGATACACTTGAATTTTGATCTATCAAGATCTGAGAAATACTTGTACTAAGGACTTTTGGAGTAGGGCTTCTCAGATGCCACTGAAATGTGGAGGCTTGTCATTCATAGTTGTTGGGGGATTATACTATGTGCTGCAGGGTGTTTAGGAGCTCCTTGGCCTTATCATGGCCTTGGTACACTGCACTCTAGTCAATCACTCTCCCATTCTCCCGAAATCTAGGATTACAGACAATTATTTCACCGCTTGTCTTTTCTCCAATCTCTTTTAATTCAACCTCTTCCTCCCTTGGGGTTTTACTTCCTATCGTACTGTGGGCATAGAATCAACTTGCAAACACCTTCCTCTTCTTCCTACCACCATCCACCATTTATGTGTCCAATACCTCTCTGTTCAAACTTTCCTCCGAGTACCATGAAGACTCTCAGCCTGCTCATAGGTAAGGGCTGCCCATTTACTTGTGCTGGGAAGTCCTTTTCCAGAAGCCTACTGGAAGACTGGCTCCTACAAGTGCAGCCCCTTCTTATGCATATTCCTATGCATACTCTCTGCTCTCAATCATTCCCATAAAAATGCCAATGCACTGTGATACCACCGTATCCTCTGTTCCTTCTATTGCAATTTCCGCCGAAGATCTGTCTCTGGTCTCTATACCCGTGCACCTCCATTCTCCATAAAGCTTCCTTTTCCCCTACTATTATAACTAATCCATTCTTGTGGAGGTCATCAGGACCTTCATCTCACCTAATCCAAAGGTGACTTTAGAGTTCTCACAGTTTCTAAGCAACACTTGACATGGTTGATCTCTTAGTTTTTGAAACACTTTTTTCCCATGTTTGCTGGACATTTCAACAAATAGTTCTTCTTCTACATTAATAGCTATTCCTTCGATGTTTCCTGTCCAGCCTCACCCTCTTCTTTACTTCCAAGAGTTAAGGTCCACAGCTCTGTCCTCAGTTCCTCCCATTCTTTTCACCAATATACTTCCCCTAGATGATGTCATCCATTTTCATGGCTTTAAGTAACGTAGGTGAACCCAAAAATTATATGTGTAGCCTGGATAATTCCTCCACTATTTATCCATATGTTAACCAGATATCTCTACTTAAAGACCTACTGGGTATTTCAAACTTAACATGCATAAAACTGAACCCTTGATTTAACTCTTACTTTCCTTAATGGGTCCCATCTCAGTGAATGAGCACAATAGTCCACAGTCGCCCAGTTCCAAGACTCAGGATTCACCTTTCACTCAAATGCTCATGTGCTCCTAGGTTGGGGTTTTGAAAGGGGTTGAATGATGGAGACACTATAGCTAACTGCATTGCTAAGAGGTGAGGCCTGGCCAGAAGAGGCAGGACCCTGGGAGCCTTATCTGGAAGAATTAACTCCTTCCCCAGCTCCTTTCTTGGCTCTCTGCTTTCTGCCCAACATGACATGGGCAGCTTGTCCTCAGCTGTGCCCTTCTACCATGCTGCCCTGCATTGGAGCCAGCAAGTAGGCAATGAAAACATGAAGCAAAATAAACCTCTCAAGAACCTGAAAGAGTAAATAAAATCTGAAAGGTACAATAGATATAGTGAAAGGGAAAAGAAACTGCTCAAATAGAAAGGAGCACCTCGGATTAAGGAGGGGAGAGGAAAAAGAAAGAAGGAAGAGTTAA
>NW_004955428.1:3042989-3140038 GCF_000276665.1 Chinchilla lanigera
TGAAAACATTATACCACAGCTATATATGTGCATCCATGTTTATAGCAGCACAATTTGTCATAGCTAAATCTTGGAAACAACCCAAATGCCCATCAACTGAGAAATGGATAAAAAAAGATGTGGTATTTTTATACAATGGAGTATTACTCAGCTGTAAAAAGATAAACTTGACACTTTCATAGGTAAATGGATGCAACTAGAGACCATACCCATAAGTGAAATAAATCAGACCCACATGTGTAAACATCGTATTGTCTCTCTAGCGTAAGACACTGAAAGAGTAAATAAAATCCAAAAGGTATGCACATTAATTTTATACATATTAGTAACCCATATTTACCACCATCCAAACTACATGTATTTCAGATTAAGATATAGTCTTATTCCAGATGTAGCAATGGTGTGATAATGCTCCATTTTAAAATTCTGATCCTCTAGCCTATTTGCAAATTACCTGTGAAATGTGAGGGTTCTCATAGTTGATATCTGTTAGCAAAGTGTCTAGAGGCCCAATGTCTTTGAAGCATGATAAGTTTTCATCTATCTTGTATTAAGCAATGACATTTATAAATTTGAACAAGCTGAGGATGTTGGAAAAGGTGAACACGGCAATCTTTGGGTTGACCCTTTAAGAGTAACGCCAGTAACAAAAACACCTGAAAGCATTTTGTCATTTTGTTATTGAGCATCTACTGTATTGTTTTTAGAATAGCTCCAGGGTAGGTAGGAGACTTTAAGAAAGCCTGTGACCCTTTAATATAACATTACCCTTTTGAGAAAAAATAAGATCTCATCACAGTGATTCAGTTTATGATGCAGTTTCCAGAGAAACTCCAGTTTCTCTGCAGATTTTTTATTAAGAATTGCAAAGCTTTAGTTATTTAAAATTGCTGGTATCACAAATTTAAAATCTGGGGAAGCCCCTTTCCTACTCAAAGACTTCATAAATGTGGGTAGAATAGCAACTTTTTCATTTTAAAAGGTCACATTAAAAATGGTCAAAAATAATTCCCATAGGCATTTGTCCAACACCTAAGAAGCAGGGAAATCTTCAGACGGCCTGATGACTAGGGCTGGTGAGGTCACTTCATGGTTCAGAGACCATGCAGCTTATGATGCATTTCCAGAGAAACTCTGGTAAGGACTAAGATTTGTCTATACCTGCCCTACTTTCTTACAGGAATACTAGGAAACTTTAAAAATGTTGGCTCTAAATATATTTTAAATTTTTGAATAAACTAAATACAAACTATCCAGAAAAAAATCCACTACATACTTTGAAAATTTTCCATTCTAGATTGAGCAGCATGATGATTATATATGCCCATCCTTTTAGCTTTTAAAATTTATGGAATTAGATATGATTGTTTTCCACTATAGACTTTAAGTAAGAGGGAGGATTATAGTAAAAGAAACACTTAAGTAATCTAGAAAACTGAGAATGAATATACTTTAGCACCCTGAATAGTAGGTAGAAATGATTTGACTGGCAAACACTGGAAAGCATCCATTAGTGAGTCACAGTTTACAGTCAAAGGATGAGAGTGAGCTTCTGAAAAGGAATTGGGCTACTACTGTAGTCAGAGCTAAAAGCATGTATAAAGTCTGGACTAGAGGGCAAGACGGGTGAGACCGGAAAGCATTTGCATGAAACCCATCAAATGCATTTGCCTGACTAAATGCAGAGGGTACACAGGCTCAATCTAGGGCATTACCTATAACAAACAATAAATGCAGACAATAGAATTTTTGAAATAGATGGTGATGGAAAGATATGACAGTTAGAAGCTCCTATAATGAAGTTCAAGGTAGAAAAAAGTGAGTATCCTTGCAGTATTCCGGGATGGGTGTGCAAATGCAATTTATTATGGTGTCAATGTTTATATTCCCTCAAAATTGATATACTTCACTCCTGACCTCAAGATAATAGTATTAGGAAGTGGGCCCTTCTGGGAGGTGCTTAAATCAAGAGCACTGTGGGGATTGGTGCTCTCTCAAAGCGGACGGAGGGAGCTTCCTTGCTCCTCCTATCATCTGAGGACATGGAAAGAAGATAACATCTATAAACCAGGCATCAAATATGCTGTGCCTTGATCATGGACTTTCCAGACTTTAGAACTATAAGAAGAAAACCTGCCAGGTCATAGTATTTTTCTTTTAAGCTCCCACGTCGTAGTATTTTGTTACAGCAGTCTAAATGGACTGAAATACTACTTGTTCTAAAATTGTAGAACTTGTCTGAATAAACTCAGAGGGGGTGGGAATTGAGCCTTTTGTAACAATACTTAACTTAGTTCCTATATGATGGCAATAATAAAAAAAACTAAATATTTTGGAAAAATACTATTACAGCAGCATATCTCCAAAGAATAAAGTAGCAAAGGGTGCAAAATAAGTTGAACTTTTCAAAAATGGCTAAAACTTAGTAGCCTCAGGGCATGATTTTATTAAAATCTCACATAGAAGTCACAAACTACAGCATGAGTAAACATCACCTGCAGTGACTAACACCAGCACAATGTCACTAAAAGGATGAATAACACACAAAACCACTTCCTCAGACTCACCCAGCTCAGCATTTCCTAATAATCTTTAACCACAGAATGCTTTAGGAGTTATAAAATGTTGATGAAACACCACTCTAGAAGATATGATGCATACTTGATTTAAAGGAGACAGCCAAAAAAAGAGTGCTTTGAGAAGAGGAAACATTGAATATACTCACAAATAAAGTAGGAAAACGTTCTTATATTTAGAGACATATGAAATGACATATTTAGGGGTGTACATCATGATGCCTTTACTTTAAAATATCTTCACAGGAATATATAATTATAAAAGAAAATAAACACATTTGTAAAGTACATAAAGCAAACTGTGAACATTTTTTAAGATCATTGAAGCCCAATGGGCAGTACCTGAGAGAGCAAATTGGAGCGGAGCTGATGAGCCAGGACAGCGTCCACATCTACAAATACTATTGAGGCCACAGGGTGCAACTGTAGACTCAGTATGGGATGAATTGTGTCCTTCAAAATTCATATAGTGAGCAGTACCCCAGAAAAGTACTGTGTGACACTAGTACCTCAGACTCTGAAGACAGAGCTTTGACGATGTAACTGAGGTAAAATGAGATGGAAGATGGCTACCTGATACAACTAGTGTCCACAGGAAAGGAGATTAGGACTTGGCCACTTATAGGAAAGAGATAAGCACATTCACAGAGGAAAGATCACGTGGAGACACAGGGACAAATAGCCATCTACAGGTCACCAAGAGAGGTATTAAGAGAAATCAAGCTTGCCAACACTTTGAACTTAGACACTCAGACTCTAGAACTAGGAGAAATAAATTTCTGTTGTGTGGGCCCCCAGTCAGTGGCATTTTGTTAGGGGAGCCTAGCAAACTCAAACAGATGCCTTCCAAAATATATTAAAATGAGAAAGCTGTAAACAGAGGCCCCTGAGATGCTAATCTCTCCATCATCCTTGTGGAAAGGCTACTTCTAAGTCTTTCAGCTGAGGGACAAAAGAACCCCTAGAGAGAGTATCTGCTACCCATGGAAGATGGTGGAGTTATCGGAGAGGGGTGGGTGAGAATTCTAAAATCCTCACTCTAAATTCTTTACAGCAGAAAACTCATCTATTGCAGCACTGTTGTCTCACATACATGGTTAACAATGAAAAAATTTAGAAGCCTTTGCTCAGAACATGCCCTGCGTTGAGCATTGCTTAGATGTAATGTACAAATTAAAAACTAGAAACCTTAACTACTGTTTTTTTAAACTCAGAAATAAGATGAGACCCTGAAAGTAGAGTAATTATTACTAGATACTGGGAAGGCTGTGGAGAGGAGGAAGAATGGGAAAAGGAAGGTTGTACTGGATCAGTAAATGCTGTCTACGTATATGGAAATATCACACTGAGCTCTACAATTATTATGTGTTCATTAAAAAACCTTCATATATGGTAATAAAAAAACTTTTGAATTTTAAATACATGAACTAGAAATTAGAAAGATGCTTTGCTTCAAACATTACCTTGCCATTGTGCACTCTTATATAAAAATATAACTGAAATTGTTTCCCAGTGAATTTCCTTTCCAAAAGTTATTGAGAAGCCTTGAAAAGCCTAATGAGCATGCTAATTACAGATGGTGTTCGTTTTCCTTCCACAAATATAAATAGAGCAAAAAGATTTATACCCACACCGAACAATGCTGCTGCATTTCTTTTAGCACTGTTTCTAATTACTCGGTTATTTTGCATGTGTGCGGAGCAGAAGAGTTTGCCTAAAGGCTAGGCTTGACATTTTTGGAACAATATTCCCCTCACTGGCCAGCTCCATGACTTGGTGTCTCTCTTCATTCCCTCTGGCCTCTTTTGACTGCTCGTACATTCCTGAAACGCTCCTCTCCCTGGTGTTGGAGGCACTGCCCTTTTCTGATTCTTTCTCTGATGTCTCTCTTTTTGACAAGCTTCTAATTGTTGCTTATGCTGGCTGCAAGCATTGTGCAGTCTCTTTGCCCTTTCTTTTTTCGCATTCTGGCTCCAAATGAAATGCATTCCACTGGTGGCTTCAGTTACTAATTGCTGTGCTCTCACATTTTGAGCCTGGAGCCCTTACTAGATCCAGATCTGCAGCTCCATATGCCCTCATATATCAGCTATCTCCACTTGAATGTTTTCAAACTGTTTCAATATCAGCTCATCCCCCATAAACCCTTTGGACCCTCCAAACCCGGCTCCCTTTCCCACTACTCTCATGAATTCATCGTCAATCTTCCCTACCCAGCCTTTTTGTTTTCTTATTGTCTATTGCACCTTTCATTCTATTACAGTAGAATACAGTAGTTTTAACAGAGACAAGATGATCCTCAAAGCCAAAAATACGTACGAGAGAGCCCTTCATGAAAATGTTTCCTGACTCCCAAATTGGTGGACAGTTGTGTCCTAATACTTAGTGATTTAGTTTTAATCAATTGGCTTATCTTCCTTCACCCCATTAGACTCTAGATGTCCTAAGAATAGGGCCATGGCTTATCTTTTTATTTCTATACATAGTACCTGGTACACAGTATTTACTCAGTAAACACTGTGGAACTATTTTGAGCATCCTCTAGGAAATTTTCAAGTTATACTCTTCCTCCTTTATTCCTAAGATCCAATCTACTCTCCCATCACCAACACCAAATTCTTAGAAAATTTGCATAAATCGTTCCAATACTTAGTCTCTCTAGGACTGATTCCAGACTTAACCATTCAACTTGCTTGGGCCAATGGAATAATGGCAATGGCAAATACAATGCAAATAGACATTTGAGTACTTGGACTCTGGGGCCTCGCCCTCTCTTGCTGCATTTGGACCCTAACACGATGAGGTGAATGAGCCAGTGTAACCTTGTGCATAATGAAAAACATATGGTCCACATACCCCCTTACTCCAACCAAATGCCAGATGTGTAAGGCCATTGAATGCTAGTTGGCTGCAGATCCATGAGCAAACCCAATTGATAAATGAACAGCCACAACCAGCTAAAACACCCCATGATGAAGCCTGACCAAATCACTAACCCACTAAATCATGAGTTGACAAGCCATTGTTCCTTAAAGCCAGTATGTTACCAAGGTTAGAGCAGAGGTTGTTATAGAGCACAAGCTAGCTGCTGTGTTGGTCTTCTTCAAGATTTGTGCCTTGAAGTTTACCTTCAAGCCACCAAATAACGATCCATTACCACTTTATTCCCCACCCCACTGCTCCATACTAGGATGCAGGTCAACATCTCTTCTGGGCTTTGGTTACTATGCTGCGAGTGAAACACTTCTGTCAAATAAATCTTCCTAAAACTTTTCTTTCACCATATCCTGACCACTAGTAAATAAAGAAACTTACATCTTAAATACCTATTTCTATACCCAAAATACACATTTTGATCATAAAACTATTATAAGATAAGCTCCATTAAAAATAAATGATATAGTCATAAAGACTAAGAAGTCCCACAGATAATATAATCTTACAACCTCTTCTTATATATGAGAAAAAAGGCTTACAAAGCCCAAGGAACCTACCTAGATCACATACCTACTTAACAGTCAGAGTGAACTAGAATGCAAAATGCCTAATATCCAGTATAGGTCTCTTTCAACTATAAAGTGCTGTACATACTTATCATAGATTTTTGATTAAATGGACTCATACACTGAAAGACCAGATTCTCCATTATTCTAGAAGTTATAGCCATAGCACTATGTTCATTTGAAGCAGGGCCTATTCATTGTGTATCCAGCAAGTTTATCCTCCATCTATTCCCAGATTGTGTCAGTTGTCACCTCACATGTAGAGCTTATTATTTCTAAGGAGAATCAATCATTTCTTTGAAGATAGTAACTTCTCCCTTGTAATGATCAATTGTAGAAGAATAACCTGCACATTATTTTGGTAAGGAAAATCCACACTAAGGCTGGAAGTGTAGCTTAGAGGGAGAACCCCTTCCTACATGTGCAAGGCTCTGGGTTCAGTCTCCAGGAGCATTAAAAAATGTACATAGTTGTTCATTTCAGCCCTATTTGTAGAAGTAAAAAACTGCAAATAATCTTAATATCTAAGAGAACTGTAAATAAATTAAAGTATATCCAAATTACAAAATACTATTTCATATAAATTTCATCTCTAACATGAAAAAAATTACTAAGATATACAGTATTAAATAGAGAAGCAAATCATACTATGTTATATAAGGTACAGTAGATTCTTTTTATATAAAATTCAAAACCAGAAAATAAAAACATAAGCATAGGCCTTTTTATGTGTATGTTTATAAATTCCTGGAAGAAGGACTGGAAGAATAAGCAGTAAACAGTTAAAGATCAATAACCTCCAGGAGAAGAACAGAATAGAAGAATATGATTAAAAGGTTCTTTTATGCTTTACACACTTCTGTATTTTTTGAAGATTTTAAAATGACAATACCTTTCTATATACCTGTATTTCTTGAACTAATATTATACTCATATAATACTTATACAATATTTTTGGTGAGACCAGAATTGGTTACTTCCACGACTACCACTACCCTGGAGAAACCACAGAGAATAACATCAGAAAAAGTTTTTTGCTTTTCTTGGTGAGGTTTACGTATTTGCAAGCTATCCTGATATTTGGTCTGCTCTCTTGGGTGTCATCAAACTATATAACACATGTGTCAAACCTAGCCTGTAAACTATTTTTACAAAATGTCATTAAAAACAACTCTCACTTTTTATTACATATCATCTATTGCTGCTTTTGAATTTTAAGGACAAAGCTGAGGAGTTGCAAGAGCAACCATATAGTCCTCTGTATTCATCATTTTTTCATCAGAGAAACAAAAGATCTAATACTTGCAATCTAATGGAAGAGAGGTTTACCTTGGCTCACGGTTTCAGAGGACTCTGTCCATGGCTGACTGGCTCTGAGGCAGAAATTGCACGGCAGAAAAAAGCTGCTCAACCTATGGCAGCCAGAAGGTGGAGAGGAAGGAGCCAGAAACAAGAACATATCCTTTCAGGTCATATCCTTAGTGACCCACCTCTTCCACTACGAAGCCTCACCTCCTACAGCACATTCAAGGATGAACTCATCAATGGATTAATTCACTGATGCACCCAGTCCTGCCATGTTCCAATCACCTTCCAAAAGCACCGTCTCTGAACATGTGAGATGAGGTGGGGGAGGAGATTTTGATCTAAATTATAACACCTCAAAAGACAAAAATACTTTGTATTTGTCCCTTCACAAAAAAGTTTGCAATTCCTCCTCCAGCACAATGACAAGGACAAATTTATTAGGTGCTGTGAGGTTCAGACTCATGACTGACCTCACTCCAGATACACTGTAATGAATTTAACTTCCACACACATTATCTATAATGACAACACATGTTAGACGAGATCGGGAGTATTCAGGGTAGTATGGCCGTAGATAGCACCACATGTTAAAGAGATAGGTATTTTTCTTTTTTTTCCCCCCAAAGACCTTTCCCTTCACTTTCTTTTTAAATATCAACATAAGTTTTAAAATGTACAATGTTTTGGATGGATATCATTTTTTTCTATGTCTAGACAAGACTTCTTTCTATTAATGGAAATCAAGCAATTAATTTTATAATAAAATCTTTCTGCAAGCCATCAATAATATGTTCTGTTTTATTTGCATAATATAAGAACGTAGACCATCTGTAGGTTTGAAAATTGCTTACTGCTTACGTGTTCACTGCCATTATAAGAAAAAAATTTTGAAGATTCAAAAGTTTTAAATTACTATTTATCCCTACAAAATGAAGGAAAATAAAATTCCCACTCTTTCGCATAACACAATAAATCAACAGAATTCACAAAAGAAGTTTCCTGGCAGCGTGGCAACAGAGGACAAAGAGGCAGCAATGTGTGGCTCAGGAAAGGAGTCAATGCTAACTCGACGTCGTAGCTGATTAAAGATGACACCAAGGGAAATTTACTGTCATACTGGAGACACTACAGAACAACTAACTTTCTTCAATGTTTTGTTAATATCAGAGTATTCAACATGAAAGGGAAAATCTGTATTACTAGGCAACCATCTGCACCATAGGAAAACTTATACCACATACATTCTGTCCCCTTAGCATAAACTGAGGGAGTGGTGTAGGTGGTATAGGTCATTTGTGATCTTTCAACTCCATGATACAGTTCCCACCTGCTGGCTAGTGTATTAGTCAGTGCTCACTACATAAACAGATTTAAAATAAGATACACAAATATATAAGGATTTGCAAACTAGGCTTACAGTGGCTGCTCACAGAGTCAAGTATAGAGCAGTGCAAAAGGGCTGTCTGAAGGGTCCAATCAAAGGAACCAGTCCAAGGCCTGGAGCTCACCGTATTGTCCCCTGCGAGTCTGTATCAGGAGACTGAAAGGTCTGCACTGGAATGCTGAAGAGTCTATGCAGTAAGGCAGAAATCAGACATCCAAGGCAAAGGCAGAGAAAGGAACTCCTCCAAAGACACAGCAGTGAGACTTCCTGCTTCATTTCCCTTTTTATTCCACTCAGGCTACAAACCTACCGGTTGGTGCCACTCACACCCAGGGTGAATCTTCCATCTGCAGTAAATCCCTTCGGCCACACCCACAGCCACATGAATTGGATCAGTCGTTATTTCTTATTCAAACTGATACAACAGGTAACTAGTTATCAGAGCTACTTATTCAATGCCTTCGTTCATTGTGCTGCTCTAACAAAACAATGCTTGAGATTGGGCAATTTTTTTATTTTAAAGAGAAAAAAACAAAAGCAAAAGAACAACAAAGACAAAAACAAAACACCCCAAAAACAATAAAAATGATACAGAAGTTTAAAACAAGATGATAGGAAACTAACAATGGTTGCTATATTACCAACTGTTATCTTCAACATAGTTGCTCAGGTTACCAGATATAAGAATGCAAGGTTGATCAAACAATTAAACATTAACTGTTCCATTCAATAAACCAACAGAAATTAGTAGATTAGTAGCATAGTAATCTTAGCTATCATATATATATACATATATATATACATATATATACATATATATATACATATACTTTTCCTTCTTTTCTCCTTTTCCCCATCCCAGTTGTCCCTTCCTTTAAAAAAAAAAAAAAAAGATAAATATAACAATGAGACCAAGTTTCAAAACAGGTTATTAGGGCAGTTACTAGAGTTGATACATTGTGTATTGTCATCTTCTTAGTAGTTATTCACAGTAGAAGGTATATGCATGGTATCTTGTCTATACAATATTAGCACAAGACTTTTTTTAAAGAACTAAGAGAAACTAGCTGTATAATAATCTTAGCCATCTTGTATATACATATATTTTTCCTTTCTTCATTTCCCCTCTCCCCATCCCAGTTTGTCTCTTCCTTTGAACAATTTCTTGAGATTGGGTAACTCATAAAAATGAGAAATTTGGGGCTGAGGATTTAGCTCAGTGGCACAGTGCCTGCCTGGCAAGCACAAGGCCGTGAGTTCAATTCCTGGTATCGGAAAAAAAAATGAGAAATTTATTTCCCACAGTTCCCAGAGTCTGGGAAGTCCAGGCTGAAGGTGGATGTGGTGTGACATGAAGAATGATTTCTCTGCATCCAAGATGATGCCTTGCCAGTGATGACTACTGCGTCCTCACATGGCAGGGAGGAAGGAACGCCTCAAAAGGGTGATGGCTAGTTCCCTCCAACTTACATTACAAAAGTACTGATCCATTTATGAGGCTCTTATGAGTCAATAAGAGCCTCTTTCCAAAGGCACCACTTCCCAAAGACTCCATCTCTTCATGGAGATTCAAATTCAGAATGATTCCTTGAGGGACCCATTCATTTTATAGCACAAAATTTATAACTTAGGACAAGTCACTTAACCTTTCTTAGTGTCAGTCTTCTTTAATGTAAGATAGGGGCTCTAACAATACTTACTTTGCAGAGTTGTAGTAATTACAAGAGATAGCATACACAGAGCACTCTGCACCATGTCTGCAGGCAGTAAATGTGAAAACAATTCATCATTATTATATAGAGAGGATCATTCCAATATAATTTTTACTATTTAACAACTGTGCTAAGTAGAAAATGGTCCTTGAATCAATGGTAACACTGTTGCCTTAGAAGAAAGAGAGCCATAAAAAATACAACCACTAAGATATGAAGAAAAATTCAGTTAACCCATGTAGATATAAGGCATTGGAAATACTGACATAAATTTACAAATAGATGCAAAGTTGGTGGCTCAGTTATCCATCAGAACAAAATACATGAGACTGGGAAACTGTTATGGTTTGTGTCTGCTTGTCCCCCCAAATCCTCATGCAGTCATGGGGCAGGCTTTCAGAGTTTAGGATTGATTCATGGGTGTGAGTGCTACACCCACCCTGGGGTGGACAGTTTGCATATGTAAGGGAGAGAAAGAGGCTGCTTGCCACCACTCCTCCCTTTGCTCTTGTTGCTTTTGCTATCTTCTGCCACCATGAACTGTTGCCCTCTGCCATGTGCCACTCTGCCTTGGAGCCAGCCGAGTATGGACAGAAACCTCCACAAACTGTGAGATAAATAAACCTTTCCTTCCTTAATTCTGGGAGTCAGGTATTTTTTCTCAGTAAGGAGAGAAAAGTAACGAAGACAGAAGTTGAGATAGAAATGTATTGTTTCACAACTCTGGAGGCTGCAAGTCCAGGATAGCTGTGGCAGCAGGGCCTGTTCTGATGAAGTCTCTCCTGCTCGTGTGCAGATGGCCTCCTTCTCAGTGTGTCTACGGTGGGGAGACAGAAAGGTCTCTTTTTATAAAAGCATTAACCCCATCATGAGGGCTACATCTTCATGGTGTCCTCTATCTCTAATTACCTCCTACAGGTTACATCTCCAAATACTACCACACTGGGACTTCAAAGTTCAACATATATACTTTGGGAGGACACAAACATTTGGTCGATAGCTTTCTACATGTGTCCCCTCAAAATTCATGTCCTTCTTACATATGAAATACATTCATTTATCCCAACAGCCCCACCTCATAGAGTATCAACTCTAAAGTTGAAGGTCCATAGTCATTTAAATATCATCCATATCATGTATGAGAGACTAGAGGAATGATTCATCATAAGACAAAATTCCTCTCCAGCTGTGAACCCATGAAACTTGATGAGTCATGTGCTCCCTGAAATGGCAATGGACAACCCTCATTCCAAATGGGAAAAATCAGAAAGAAAGAAATATGTAATGTCCCAAGCAAGTCCAAAATTTAGCAAGGAAAATTTCGTTAGCCCTCAAGGCAGAGGATATCCTTTCTGGTTTGATCCTCTGTCCTCCAGGTTTGCTGGGGTGACAACTATGTGGGTTACCACCCCCCTGAGACAGCAGGAAGTGTCCTCATGGCCCGCCAAACTCCAGAAAGGGTCCCACCACTTGAAACTGAGTAGGTGACAGACTTGCTTCCCTACCCTGTGGAAACAGTAGCAGCTCTGATGAATAACCTCTGTGTCATTTTGGGGGTCGTTCTCTCCTCTTGAAGAGTAGCACGTTAGGAGCTGAAGTCCTTCCAATTTCTCTCCTTTAGAATGGCAATATCCTTCAGGCATCTGTACTCCGTTGTATTTCTTTATACCTTCCACTCTTTAATTCTCATGCTTTTGTTTGTGCTTTGTTAGTGAAAGTAAATTGTACCTTCCCCTAAAAGAATCTCTGAACTATAGGACCATTCTTACATAAAAGAGCATTTTCATATTTAATAAAATCAGAGATTACTTAATAGCATCTAATACCTAGTCCAAATCCAAAATTTCCCAGTTGTTAAAAGAAAGAACTTTTGCAAATGGTTTATCCAAACCAGTGCCAATTCCAGGACAAGACAACTGTCCCATTCTGTCCTGCTGTTGTGTTCCTTTAAATCTCCATCTGGAAGGAAAATCTCCTTTCCACTGTCTGACTTGTCAATGAGAAAGAGCTAGTAGTAATGCCTCATGGATTTGCTTTCTTACGGTATTTATTTAGCTTATTTGCCTATTCTTTTTTTGTTGGAAACTGGAAGGAATAGTTAATGACTTGATAATATTCAAGTTGAACATTTCTGGACAGATGAAGTATATCATCACCTAATATCATCTTTCCTCACCACTAGCGATGCTAAAACGTGACAGAGTTTTCAGCTGTCCAATAAGGCTGCCAGCAATTTAGACAACATCAGGCATCAAATATATTTTGATGAGATAGCCTGAAATCTCCAGCACCAGGTACAACATTGTCACAGTGAGAAAACACAGACTAACACTTTGGAATTCAGTTATCCCTGACACAAAACCAATTTGAACTCAGTAGGTATATTATATGCTAAATTTTTTCCCTACCATGTAGCCTAAAAAATTTAAGAAAAGGTTAACTATGTCATGAACTCATAAAATATATTTAGATAAGAGTCTATTTTATCATTTGCTGTCATAAATATACACAATTATAAAAAGTTAAAATTATCAAAATACAAACACTTGTAGGCCACAGGTGGAGCCATTTGCAGTAGAGGGAAAAGTAAACAAATGTGAAGATATGGTGCTCTCTCACAATTGCACACAACTACATGTAGTACATGCTGCACTACTACAATAATTCCAATTCCTCTTGTTGCTGTTGGGATGAGCTCAAGCATAGTGAGTGTCCTTAAATCACAGTGACACTGATTACCCCCTGTGAGCATTCCTTCTCTCCAGGAAATTGTGTGTAGCAGTAAAAAGTGACCTCTTGTGGTTTTTATGCATATTTCACTGTATATGATACACAAAAGATATCAAATATGTGCTAAATAATCAAATACATGTTATTGATAAGACTTCCTGTCAATAGCAGGCTATTTGTACATTAGGTCTGGCAAGTTGAAAGTTATACTGAGCTGAATATGGGGCACATACCTGTACACCCAGTACTCTAAGAGATTGAGACAAGAGGATCCCAAGTTTGAGCCCATCCTGAGCAAATTCACAACTTATCAAGACCCTGTCTCAAAATAAAAAAGGGCTATGGGTGTAGCTCAGTGCAGAGGCCCTGGGTTCAATGACAGGGTGGAGGTGAGAGATGTTATAGAGCTCAATGGGTAGTGAGCAGAGAATGGACCCCAGAGAGTGCTTAGCAGTCCCATACTACCGAGAGAGCTTCACACCCTGCCACTATAAAGTGACACAGGACCAGTCACCCAGGTGGTCTCATATTGGTGGCATCTACCAGCAGAAACAAGAAGGTCATCACAAAGAAGATTTGGGGGAAAATGAAATCATTCAAAGTGAGAAGTAGACATGGTTTCATCAACAGAAGTGACACGAAGGAAGATGTATTTGTACACCCAATTGCCATACACAACCACCCCAGGAAATACCTCAGCAGGGAGGAAGATGGAGAAATGACGGAACCTGATTTTGTTGAAGGAGAAAAGAGTACACAGGCAACAAATGATATAGGCTCTCACAGAGATCCTGTTCAAAGTAGTAAATATGCAGCAGAGGGTAAGTGACCATTGCAGATGCTTTCTACATCCTAATGTCCTCCACTCGGTTAGCTGCAGAATTCTGAACAGAACAGAAAATGGGGAAGGATTTGAGAGAAGCCCCTAAGACCAGGCATGAAAATACCAGTCCAACCACAAACAGAAGCTCATACCTTGCTCTTCTTGGGGGCCACCTGGGCATCCACTCCAGTCCTCCAATCTCCTGTGCAGAAAGAAGAGATGGACAGTGCTGACAGCCAGGGTCAGGGGCACAACGCATCAGCATTATAAACTCGCTCTGTAGGGTCCCTCCTCACCAAGATAGTACAGACAGGAAAACAGTCAGTCCATCAGCCTAGTGAGATTTGATCTGTTCCTGAAGCTGAGCAGGATAGGCTCATTACATTTCAGCTTACCATCTCTACCATCATCTGGTCAAGCACAAGATGAAATGAATGTGAAATTCCAACCACGGGAAATGAACAAAAGGTTGGAGCTGAATACACTAAATACATACTTTTTGCCCACTTACCAGCCAACTGGAATCATCTGCATCATTTACACAGCATGGGCATATTCCCTTTTCATAAGGACAATTTTTTAAGCCTGGTTTTTCTCAGTACACTTTTCAAGGCCTTTAAATTTGTTTCATATCTGGACAAGTTGAGATTTTCAAGAACTTCATCTGAAATTTATAATAAAAGCCTATAACCCAAGTTTCTCAAAAAGAGTCAACAAAGTGCAAGCATCTGTTAATAAAAGTCTTTTTTTTTTTCCTAAAAATGTTATACATAGATTTTCTATTGGAGCCAGCATCCCTATCCCCCCAAGTTGTTCAAGAGTAAACCACATTTCTTTTTGGAAACAAACTACCTGTAGTGAGTTTTAATTTAGAATGAACCGTTAGCCAGGGATGATGGCACGCCTGTAATCCCACTACCCTGGGAGGCCAGGGCAGGAGGATCATGAGTTGGAGCCCAGACTGGGTATTTTAGCAATTTCGTGAGACCATTAAATTAAATGTTTAATTTAATTTAAAAAGTGCTGGGGATACAGTTTAGTGCTCAGGCCCTCGGTTCAATCCCTCTAATACCAGAAGGAAAATAAAAAGATCTTCAACTCAGAGGATTTGTCTTTTCACCTTCAGGCCATGGCATTCACTGCCAAAAATCTTGGCCACCACACTGTCCAGTGTGAAGGCTTTGGTGGCAATTTCAGGCCTTACATCTCTGATGAATGTTTCTTCACTTCTTCCTTTTCTTCTCACAACCAGCTTTGTAGCTCTTCCTTGTAGTTCTTCTTTGAATTCTTCAGTTTTCCTTCCCCCAAGAAGTTCAAAAATGCCCACAATATTCTCTGCAAATGTTGTGAAGTTCAAATCTTGTATCGCATCTCAGGAGGTTCTCAGGAGCTAGAGGTTGTGAAATGGACTTGCAAATTTCAATCAAGAAACTTATATATAGAAGACCATTTGCCCAAAGAAAACATAAAAAATTGGTTTTTAAGTGCTATCTTGAGCACTTCTTAATCTGCAGCAATTATTGCACAGGAAATCAATATGATGTGATGCTGAGAGAACTCACAGTGAATCCCATTACAGTAATGCTCCATTTCATGAGCTGCTTGAACCAAAACTCAAGTGTGATTGAGTTTTTTCTAGATTCTCCTGCAATCTAGAAAACCTGCAAATCTTCATCCAATTGACCTCCCTAGGAATCCAACCTTTCGAAGTCAAATTGAAAACTTAGCTAACTATGTCGATCACATGCTCTTTATAAGTATAAACTAGGGAATAGAGAAGTGGGGCAAATACATTAGGTCTTCCTGACAGGAAGTGAATTTTGCCTAAAACCGGTCTGAGTTCACTCAAGTCATTTCATCCAAAGTAAAACACAGAAGATGAGATTAAATCTCCTAAACAACAAAGGATGTTTGTGTTGTTTTCACCTAGAATGAAGCAACCCCAGGCCCTTTCAAAAGCAGGTCTATGCTCGTGCCTCACATAACGCATTTATTTATATTTGAAGATCATTCTTAGAAGAGACACTACACTCATTTTATGAACTCAGAGGACAGATCAACAGGTAACAGAAAGAAGGGGATTTCATCTTGCGTCAGGAAGAAATTTTACTATGATAAATATACATAATGTAAATGTATTGTGTTAACCATTTTACATGCACAGTTCACTGCCATATACCATTCGCACTGGCGTGCAACCTTCACCACATCCACCTCAAGAACCTTTTCACCATCCTAAACTAAAACTCACATACATAACCAAGTCCCCATTCTCCATGCTCCCATTAGTCGCTATCTTCTATTATTATGAATTTAGTTGTTTTAAATCCTTCACATACATGGAATCATATTGTTAAATGAAAAATATAAGTAGTTATTTTTTGGACTAAGCTCCTGAACAAACTGGGCTAAAATTCAAAAATGGATTCACACACACACACACCAAAGTTCCATACCATCAAGCTGAAATTAAGTTGTTTGTTACCTTCCAAACAATCAAGAGTAGAAAGCCAGAAGCCAAATTTCCCAAGCGGATGGTCTAACTGGCAAGATAATGAGGACCCCTTTGCCTTGTACCTTACACACACACATACAGATAACCTTGAAGTAAACTCATAGTAAGTCATCCGTTGCCTAGTATTCTGTCTACCTGTCCCACCTTACAAGGCAAGTAACTTTGAAATGACCAAACCCTTTTTTTTGTTCTTTTGTTTCTGCATTCTTCAGCTTTTCTCTATCCACAAATCTCTTCTGCAGCCCATCACAACACTTATTCCAATTAGATGTAGTGGTACAAGCCTGTTTATCCCAGCACTCTGGGAGACTGAGGCAGGAGGATTGTAAGTTTAAGCCCAGCCTGGGTAACTTAGCAACTTAGTGAGACTCTTTCTCAAAATAAAAAATAAAAAATGCTGGGGATGTAGCTCAGTGTGAAGGCCCTGGGTGCAATACCAGGCAGCACAACAAAAGAAAAAAAGAAAAATGTGTTCTCTTGTGGAATAAAGTACAGTCTGATTCTAGAACTATAAACAAAGTCAATTAAGGTCTTTAAACTGTTGTGGCTTTGTGTCCTTTGACGATATAACATCTGTCCTTTTGTGTCTGCTTTATTTCACTTAGCATACTGTCTTCAAAGTTCATCCATGCTGTAGGCTTTCATTCATGCTGCAGGATTTCGTTCTTTGTTAAGGCTGCAGTGAGTTTTAACAATATGCCATTGGAAGTATATTTCACATTTTGTTTATTCATTCATCAATGGACATACATGGTGTTTGCATCTTTTGGCTATTACAACTAACACTGCTATCAACATGGGTGCACAGATATTGCCTAAGATCCTGGTACAATTATTTTAAATATATACCCAGAAGTAAATTTCACAGATTACATACAAGTTTTCTGTTTACTGTTTCAAAGATGTGGTGGTACAGGCACTCTAGGAAGCTGAGCCAGAGGGGTCACAAGTTTGAGGCCAGTTGGGCAATTTAGTGACTTAGCGAGCTATTGTCTCAAACTTTTAAAAACAAATTAAAATGGGCCTGAGGATGTAGCTTAGTTTGAAGGCCCTGGCTTTAATCCCCAGTACCACAAAAATAATAATAATAATATTTTGAGGACTTCCATGCTGTTTTCAACAGCCGCTGCACTATTTCGCATTCCTACCAGCAACAGCCAAGTATTCCAGTTTCTCAACTTCTTGTCAACACTTGCTATTTCCTGATTTTGGTTTTATTTTTTTGTTTATAATCACCATCCTGTGGGTGTGAAGGAAGAATCTTTAAGAAGTCATCCCACACCACACTGGGATCAGCTGTTCCAGAACACTGGGACTGATGCGTATGCTCTAAACACTGACGGGTTTAGCTGTGCATGTTGCGCATTGTGTAATTGTGCCCGGTCACAGAGTAAGTAGGGGCTGAACTCCATCAGGTTTTACATACCAAGTTGTGACCTGCCTCTTCTGGGAGAAGGCAGGAACTTCATTTTCCTGGAAAATACTGTCAACTTGTCAAGCCACTTGCCCAGAGGTTCCTGCTTTTGAACAAAAACTAAGGCCCTTAGATTATTCCAGCTGGTTAACTCTCCTTCACAGACAAGCTATAGGTAGAATAGAGGGGAAATATGTAGTCCAGCTGAGCTAGAGGACCATGAAGGTCGCTTTCAATGGTGGTATTCTGTGGACCTCTTTAATGGTTTTACAAACTGCTTCCTAAGTCTTTGACACTCCTGTCTTTCACAGGTGGGGTCTCCACACTCTCACGCTGAATCTGGGATCTGTGACTGCTCAACTACTGGAAGGCCCTTGTGCCTATTTCTGGGCTCAGAACCTAAGAGACCAGCGACCTCCGCATCCTGTCTCTTGGGACACTCATTCTTGGAATTTAGCCAACTCCACTGTGCCAAGGCCAAACTACATTTGTGGAGACACACACGGAGAAAAACTAAGCATGTGAACACTCTCAGAAGTGCATGCTCTATTCCTAACTACCCAGCACAGAAACACTCTGTCCCAGACAAGCCCTGCCCAAACTGCAGACTTACGAGCAAAGTGACTGGCTGTTATTTTAAGCCACTGTACTTTAGGGTGGATGACTTATTCCCCGCAACAGATAACCAGAACAGTCTGTGATGTGATGTGACCAGGTTCCAGTCTCTCATCGCCACAGCACAGTATGCTACAGCAAGCCAGGCTCTCCCTGAAGAGCCGCCATTTTTCTCACACATCACAGCAATTTGCTCACCTCTCCTCTCCCACCCACCACCCTGGATTTAGGTGACAGTCCCAGCCCTCATAAAGACGCTGAGCCCCACCTTCCACAGGGTCTGTATCCTCATTGTCTGAATTTCTGGAGCACTGATCCACACTGATCCACACCTTGGAGCCCTCTGCACTCTCCTGGGCCACCTCCTTTCCCCCAGGCTAGTGTGTAATCTTGGGGCCCAGGCTTGAGAGGCAAGATACAACCAACTCTCCCTTGACCCAGAAACCCACCTTCCACTTGGGCTCCCTAACTTTTTCTAAACCAGAGGTCGCGCCCAGGCCAGCCGAAGGAAAGGCGGAGGAGAAGCCACCCTTGGGCTCTGGTTGTCTGCAGTTGCTCCACCACAGATCAGACCTGCCCGAACTAACTGACCAAGGGACGAGCTTCTCCAGTCTTGTCTGTAAACCCTCCCCCTCATTCAGGAAGGAAATAGTTAAAAGACTCCTGCCCTTGGGGGCCTGGAGGGGGGCGGCATTTCTGTGCTCCTCCTGTCTTGCTCCCTGGAGGGCTGTAGGTTAGGACGCTCCTGCAGTCCTAGAAAGTAGAAGGTCTGGGAGCTCCGGAGGAGGACGCGAGGACGGGCAGAGGCAGGCGCGCCCCTCCCGAGTTTTCATTCTCTTGCGAGCCCTCGCGCGCCCAGTCCGCCCTCTGGCCCGGAGATTGTGGAAAGGAGGTGGGGAGGCTCCTCCATCCCACCCGCTCGTCGCCGGAGACTGGAGGCTCCGCGAGACCGCCCCAAAGAAGCTGTGGCCCGGCTGGGAAGTTTTCCGGAGCCGAATCGGCCGTGCAGCCAGGGCTGCCGCCCTGCCGCCGCCCGGGACACCCGTCACCTCCGCGCCGCAGCCCTCCCGGCGCCCGCAGACCCGGCGGCCGTCTGCGCCCCGCCGAGCTTCACGGTCGGTGCAAGTCTGTGCTTCTGGGACCGGGCTGAGGGCGTGGGAGGCGCCGTCTGGGCCGCTGGAGGGAGAGGACCCGGGAGCTTTCTTGCCCAGCCGCCCTCCCTGCGCCGCAGTGGGACTGGCACCCACCTGCCCAAGGGTGCTCGGCGGGGAGGGCGCGCGCCTGGGTGGGGTGCGCTTGGGAAATGTTCGCGGTTTGGAGAATTGATGGAAAGCACTTCACCTCCCGGGGCAGGCTTCGGGATTTTAGTAAAAAGAAGCCCAATATTTCTCCCTGGGTGTCCCTTCTCCCCCCACACACACATGCAAGAACTTTGTGGAACATCTTGCCCCGTGTCGCTTGCTCCCAACTGAGCTATTTTGGCTCTCTCAGAAAAAAACCTCGTTCAAATTCATATTCTTCAACTTGTGCAGTTGTCTCCCCTTCAGGGTGCTTCTCCCTATGCACCCTGGGTATGCTAAGGGCAGCCCCTGGCACTTAGCGTGGAGAACTGATGTCTTGCGGGTGAGGGGAGGTGGCCCCTAGTGTAGCTAGTTTTGGAAATCTGCCTGTTGGAGGTCTGAGCGTTTTGTTCTGTGCTGCCCTTTAAAGGGCACTTGTTGCCTTTCACGTGCGGAAAACAAGGGCTGTTTTTAGATAATCAGCCTCTGTTTACACCATCTTAATGGCTTCCCCCCCCTCCCCCGACAGAGTTGGGGTGGAGGCATATTAAAGTCAAGCAACGTGGCTAATTTCTTGCCCAGAGAACAAAACCACAGAAAACTTGTAAAAGTTTCCTAGGTGTTTTTTTTTTTTTTTTTTTTTCATCTCTACCTTAGCTGCTTATGGTTCCACCCACCAGCACTTGTTTTAAGTGCTAGCTGATTGAGCAACACCTTGGCAATCATTTCATGTAAATTACCTGCTCTAAACTCATGCCATTTTGGTAAGGTTGGAATTTCCTAATTACTAATCACAGGTAAGCCTGGATCCTGAGAGTCCCCTGTGTTAAACGGTTAATGTCTACACATAAGGATTGTCTGCGCACTTAATAATAGCTTTTTTGCTCCAGCAAACTCTTGAAGCCCAAAAAGGAAGAGTGCTGAGATCTATAGACCATGTCCTTCAGGTCTGAACCTGAGAAGCTTCAACTAGAGCTGTGGCTGATTATGACTATGATTCAAAGCAAGTGTGACTCAGATGCATAAAAGTGAGCTATAGCCCCATCCTTGGAAGAATATGAATTTGAACGAGGTTTTTTTCTGAGAGAGCCAAAATAGCTCAGTTGGGAGCGTTAGACTGAAAAGGACAATATGGTATCCACATGCCTTTGGCAGATGTCCCTTAGCTTTGCAGCTTTGTATGTGGAAAGCCGACAAAGATTTCATCAGAAACTATTTCTACAGTAGTGCCATTGTTGGAAGATGGTCTTAACGGTAGCTAGGTTGGACCACGATAAAAACCCATAACCTTGGCCTTCTTAGCTTCTGCTTGATCAGCTGACCAAGCAAATTGGCATGCTAATGTTCAAAGCAGCAGTGGCATTTTGATGAGTGGCACCGTGCCCATGATAACCAGCTCAGTTCACAAAACAACCCTCTAGCTGACTCTAATGGGTAAGGAGCCATTCCATTTCTGGAAAAGGCCTCTGTCTGTCACTCTTAAGAAAACTATTACTGAATATTTCTTTCCGATCAGGAAACAGGGAGGCTCTAGACACTAAACAGCAGAAGATATTAAAGCATTTCTTTCCCTCCTCTCTGTGATCAAAAAGAAAGATTACATTAAGCTTTGTTCTTGGAGTTTTGGTCTCCACTTTGGAATGGAAATGGCAGGTCTGTTGATATTTGTTCAAGTATACCGGATAATAATAGGCAGGGGAAAAAATTGCAAACTACTAATTAAGCATTGATACAGCTTACAACTACAGGACATGTCCCTAACTTTGAAAAATTGATATATTTTTTACCTAGTCAGAGCAAGTGAAGTTGTATAACAAAGTTATAAGATGTTATGACTGTCCTATCACTTCTTAGTTATAAAATCTTGACATAGTCACTTAATTTCTTCAAGACTCAGTTTCCCTTGGGTAAAATGTTGGGACATTACTCCTGCCTACCTATCATTATAAAACTCAACTCAGATAACAGATACATGTGTAATATGTCTCTCTGCATAAAACACTGTGTTATTTCACGATCTTGGGGAAAATCTGAGGGGAAGGCAAAAGTATGCAGTGCTACAGTTGGCATTTGCCTTATATCTTCTATACTACTTGACTGTATCTTATTTTGTCTAGGTATTAGCTATAACTAAGCTTAACAATGTCCTGTGATAACTGTCAAAATTCTTGAAAGTGGCTAATAGCTTCATTGAACAGATTCAGAAAAAGGACACAATTTCTTACAATTAAATTAGGACCCGGCTATTTGTGTCATAGACACACACACACCATTGCACAAAGTTTATGGTTTTTATTTAAACATCACTAAAAAGACCGTGGGAAAGGAAATACACAAAATATTGAAATAGGAGGAACCATACTTACTTAGCTTTGCCTATTCTGTCACCATCAAATTTCTTGGTTTTTTTTCTCCCCAGTATCTTTTCTTAAAGGTTAAAGGAAAAACCTAGACTCCCCGGGCAAGAGGTTTCACTTGCTCTTTGCAAATGGCTGGAAAAAAACACCACTAGGTGGTCTTTTGAAAATGTCTACCCCCGCCCCCACAGTCTGTTGCTTCATCTGAACTCTGGAGCTGTGCTGTAGGTTTAAATAAAGCACGAGAATGAGAGATAGGGTGATCTAGTGGTTAAGAGCTTGGGCTGGGAATCCAGCTAACCTGCCTTAGAACTGCAGCATTGCACCACCTCCTATGACCTTGACAAGCTATTTCACCTTTCTGAGCCTCTGTTTCCTAATCTTCACAACCGAACTGTGTATCTACTTCACAGGATCATTGCATGAACTGGATAACATTATGCATACGAAGTACTCAGCACAGTGACACAGGTCCTTGAGAACCAAACAGTATGATTAGTCTGAGAAAGTACATTATTCCCATTGTACTCGTTGACAAGTATTGTGATGACAATTTCTGTTGCATGGAGCAACAAAATCTGTTAGAAAATATAGCTGTTACATGTTACGCATCCAGATTTTCAAAATAAAACACTTTGTCTTTACCGTTATGTCATGTTCCGTTGAAACTGTTTGTTAAATATATTAATGGAATTAACTAGAGTTCTGATTTTACATTAGCATCTGGTAACACTTTGGATGGCTATCTGCTGTATTCTAGTCCTATGTTCATTATTTACTATGTGTAAAACACACATTCTGGAATATGGAATTATTATTTACACAATTTGGTAACTTTATGTCTAAATACCATGCAACTTCTACTTGACATATAATGCTTTATTTCATAAAATTTTGAGTTGAATGTGGTGGTGTGGCCAGTGATCCCAGCACACTGGGAGACTGAGGCAAGAGGATCAGAGTTCAGCCTAGCCTGGGCAACTTAGCCACTTAGGGAGACCCTATCTCAACATATTAAAAAAAGAAAAAGAGACATAGCTCAATGCAAAGGAAGGTCCTGGGTTCAGTCCCCAATACCATAATAATAACGGTAATGATAGTATTAGCAATACATAAAATTTTCAGTGTCTGAACTCTGGAAGTTTTTTGTAAGTCAGATTCTCATCAGCCTGGACAGAGAGGAAAAAAAGTAGCTAAAACTTTAAGGAAAAACTGACATACCCTCATCCATATTATGGTGTGGAGATATATATATATATTGCTTTGGATAGAGATAGGGATGTGTGGAGGTGTGTGAAAGAGAGGGAGAGAGAGAGAGAGATCTTGTCCTAATAAATCTTTGGGGTTTTTTTCTAGTTGTGTTCTACCATGGGGTAACCAGACATAGATATTTCTTACTATTTACCAAAGATATCCTACATTTTAATTAAGCCAGTAAATAATCATTGATTATTATGCCAACTGGCTCTTATGACAAAAATAATTACTTCCCTTTCTTTTTCCAGGTGTAAAAGCAATATCATAAGACATTTCTTCAAATTTGCATCAAGATGGAAACCTTTTGCCTGAGAGCGTCCTTTTGGTTGGCACTGGTGGGATGTGTAATCAGTGATAACCCCGAGAGATACAGCACAAATCTAAGCAATCATGTGAATGACTTCACCACTTTCCGTGGGACACAGCTCAACTTCCTGGTTACTACTCATCGACCCACTAACTTGGCCCTGCCCAGCAATGGCTCCATGCACAACTATTGCCCACAACAGACTAAAATTACTTCAGCTTTCAAATACATTAACACTGTGATATCTTGTACTATTTTCATCGTGGGAATGGTGGGGAATGCAACTCTGCTCAGGATCATTTACCAGAACAAGTGTATGAGGAATGGCCCCAACGCGCTGATAGCCAGCCTTGCCCTTGGAGACCTTATCTATGTGGTCATTGATCTCCCTATCAATGTATTTAAGGTAGGAATACCTTGTAATTACAAATGTATTTGCAGGTTTGAACACATTCTCTGATTCTTTAGTAAGAGAGTCACTGCAAACTTTTTTGACCTTTGGAATTTTGCTCTGTGTTTTTACTGAGGGTTATTTCTGCTCTCCTAAAACTTAGTGGCATGTCAAGATTTTATTATCTGTTATACTTATAATCTGTTATACTTATTTTCTAACTTAGTTGTTAACAAAATCTCAGGGGTGAGTCTTCAATGTCATAATACTTCATGAACTGGATTCTTATGCCAACACGGGGCTTGTGGCTTAGATGGGCATTCTGCAGAAGATCACTAGATTTTTCTGAGATCCAATTTGCAGAGTGTGACCTATTGAGTCCCAAAAGCACTTAAATATAACTTCAGTTTCGCTTTTATGGTCAATGTGATGCTGTTCGGAATCCAAATATCACAAGTTCAGCTTGAAATGAAACGTACCTATTTTATTTTGACTAACTGGATTAATGACTGAAGCCAAAGGGTGTGCTGGCTTTTCTCAGTCATCTGGGTAACTTGGAGAAAATGGGGTCCACATGACAGTAGGCCAGGATTCACTTTGTCGAGGAGCACTACTCAGTGAAATCATTCAAAACAGGCCTCAAATTACTGTTGTCACCTTTGTTTAAAAATTTGAATTTATTGAATATGTACTGCGTGCCCAGTTCCAACCTAGGCAATAGGAATCAAAGACAAGTAAGCAAAATGGTAGCGACTCAGTGTGAGAAGAAAATAATTATCAAGCCATTACTGGGATTGCCCTATGTTAGATAGTATTTAGTACCAAACAAACTAGATCTGAAAGGAATTAGATACTCCGTGCATGGTACAGGTTTTCAGGATTGGGGTGGAGAATTTCTGCAAGAATTCAAAATTACTAAAGTTCAAATGCAATAGCATGATGAATGCCACATTATGAAACGTCTTTACTCTAAACCCAAGGAAATAACCTTCTTTCGCCCTTTATTTTTTTCTCTCCATCTACTTCTGTGAATTACCCATAGAAACAAACTATTCTAGGTGGTAATGTTCTGAAATACTACTTTAAATGACAAGTTACAGCAATTGAACTCTAAGGAGAAGAGTAATCGGTCTGATAGATACCCATGAACTGTGCTGCAGTACCAGCCTTCCATAAAACTCAGTGGCCTACCCATGAAGATCAAAGTGACTACATTTTTTTTAGCATTATGAATGAAAACCTTTTAAAATTATACTATGTACTGCAAAATTGGAGAAATTAGACAATGCAAAAAAGAAGCCCTTACATACCATCTCTTTGCACACAATAGCATGAATACATGTGTTTCCCATTTGAATAGAAACTTGGAACCAAACTGTGATGCAAAACTGAAGCAAATTAAATAATTAATTAAAAATGTGAGCATATGCGGCAGAACTTAGTTTTTCTTTTAAAAAGTCCTTCATTTTCTGTTTATGAGATACCATGTGCATTCAGTGTGTCTTTCTCATGATATCTCCGTTGAATGATAGACTGGGAAATATTGGCATGACTCTCAGGCAAAATTTTACTCTTTGGTGACAGTGTACAGCGTTAAACATTGATTCTTCATACATATACACTAATCATCTAGTCTGTCTTTGTTCAAGAGAATAATGAACCATCTCTGAATTAACTCCTCTTTCCTGGTACTCACTCTGAAGCATGCTGCACAGATTGGACTGTGAGCAAGCACAATAGAGCACATCAGAGTGATCTTGGCACCTAGTGGGAGGCAGATCTACTGCCAGTCACCAGGCTAAACTGAACTTCATTTCTATTCTGCAGTAACATGTTAAGTCAGATTATCTGGAATGTTTCCCAATTTCGTGAAAACCCAAGTAAAACTAGTTTATGTTCTATAACACTGTATAAAAATTTACAAATCTTTATCTAACCATACTATTCTCCCCTTCTTAGAAACCCAGTATTTTATAAACTTTATTGTAGTTCTAAATAATGTGGACAGTTTAACTGTGGGGTATTTACATCCCAGGAGTATATGTGTATAATCTGTGTCTTTCTAAAATGTAATATGACTCACTTAGCAGACATCAAGTCCAGAAGGTAAATCACTTAGGCTAAAAAGCGCCTAAAAGGCATCTAATCATCTCAATGTTTTTTCCAAAGGAAAAGAGAAAAGTACCGCAGTGAACTTAAAAATGTTCACAGTACTTAAGCCTTTTCTCCATGTCATTCATCCTCTTCTCTGGGTCAGGAGGCCATAACATGTAGCTGTTCTTGTGACTTCTGTCTAGGATGGTCGAGAGAAATCTTTGCTCAGGGTGAGCTCAGGCCCCCACTTCTCATCTCCCATGCTTACCCCCTGCCATAAGATTCTGATATTTTGTAATCCTCTACATTTTAGGCCTGTGGATGCCTATGACATACCGTTTACCTCCTGTGTTACAGAGCAGGTACCAGCTGTCCATCCTTTTTCATTGTAATTAGGCATCTATGAACATTTCTACTAAAGACTCAGAGAACATTCTGCTAAAAAGATACATGCATGAGCCTCCTTTTTCCCTTTCTTATTAGAATAGGTTTGCAATATGTAATGAATATGGCATATTCGTTGTGGGATATCAGTACATATACACGTTGCATCTTGATGCTTTTTACTTCCCTTCCCATTTTTCCTATCCCCAAGTCCCTTCCCCTATCCATAGTCTATCTCCATGTTTCTTACAATCTGTCTTTTATTTTGTAAGAGCCTTCTTTATTCTCTTCATTTTTTCTGCTTTTATAAGGATTAAGTTGCACCAGGCACAATGGAGCACATCTGTAATCCCAGCTACTCTGGAGGCTGAGGCAAGAGATTTTAAACCTAGCCTGGGCAATTTAGCAAGACCCAGTCTCAAAATAAAAACTTTTAGAAAGTGTTGGGGATATAGCTTGTGCTCTCTGAGTTCAGTCTCCACTACCACCAAAAACAAACAAACAAAAAATTACACTGAAAGAAGAATGGTTGAAAATATCTGCTATACACTTCAAAAAAAGATGAGTTTTCAAATCATAAAGTTGTGTTAGCAATCATATTGGTTTCATACCTGATCCTAAGGTGTCTCCAGACAGAGAACATTGCGCTGAGTCATAGCATCCGCACAAGTGGAAGTAAAAACTGTGGAGATGGTGTCTTGGAACAAGCTAGAGTTGCTGTGTCAACCATAGTAATGCCACAAGGAAAGGGAGTGAGCCTGATAAAGTGTTCCTTCTGGTAACATTGTGTTCCCTTCCTCCACTTATAAAGGATGGTGCCGGGACTATTTCCTAGATCAGTGGGTAGGAAACACACTGGCATCACTGCAGCAGGATCAGACAGCTGGGCTGGTTCTGACCTGTCATAGCCAGCACAGCCAGGGCTGCTGGCTCCAGATGGTCAATGAGCATAGAAAGGGGTCACTCCTCACGCGAATCCCCGGAAGTTTCTTAACTGGTCTCCATGTCTTCTGAGATTTTTCTACAAACTTCTGCTGAACACTGCTCTACTTATGAAGTTCCGCTGCTTCCTCAAAAATACCCAGGACTCCTCCCTGGCTCCACTGCCTCCTAGGCTCTCCATACTTTAACCTGCTTTTTCCCAGTTCCCAACATGCGTACTCAACTCTTGTCAGATTTCCAGCATACCCCCTTCACACCGTTCCTTGTCCGAAACAACACTGTTAGGAAGAAAATAGTCACCAAATTGGTGCTAGTGAGACATTACAGAACTTAAATATAAAAATGAGGTAGGTCCACCGTTACATATGTGGCACTAAGAACAGAAGCCACTAGGTATGGTGGTGCAAGCCTATAAGCCCAGCTACTCAGGATGCTAAAGCAGAGGATCACAAGTTCAACACCAGCCTAGGCAACTTAGTGAGACTCCCAAAATAAAAAGGGCTGGGAATGCAGCTCCGTGACAGACAGCTTGCCTAAAATGTACAAGGTCCTAATTTCAATCCCCAGTACCAAAAAATACAAAGATGAGAACAATAAAGAAACGCCTCTGGCTTTTGCTTTTCCACACTCACACCTACAGCTTAATGACAGGAGAAAACCAGACAATCTAAGAAAATAAAACATAAAGCAGAAAGAACCAAAGAGTGGCCAATGAATTCCAGTTGCCTTTGTGGTTTTCAAATATACAGAGGCCTTGCAAAGGGTAATATTATAGAAAAGCCATTCCTAAATTGATCAAAGAATAACTCTAATTTTTCCTCATTCAAAAAACAGATAATATCACTAAATGCAAGGGAGAGGAAGGGAAAAACAACTAGTAGACTCATTCATACAGTCAAGATTATATCTAAGCTGGTGATGGATTCAGTGTGTTTGGAAATTGCATTGTCTAATATCCTCAGTTCTCGAGAAATGCAAAACTTGGCCAGGTAACTTAATTTGTACATAAGATATTTACATTTGTTAGAATGGAAAAGCAAATAAGAATATTGTTTTTGTATTTGGGGACCAAAAAAGTCTCCAATAAATAAGTGGTAGTGTTGATTAGAAATACAGAATTTAGTAATTTATTCCTCAATGGCATTGAGTTTTGATGACTTCTATATTGCAATAGAACAGATACCCTAAATGTGAGGTTGTGTGCTGTCCAAGGTTTAAAATCACATAATTTGGGGATATATATATATATATATATAGAGAGAGAGAGAGAGAGAGAGAGAGAGAGAGAGAGAGAGAGAGAGACTTTTCCATAAACCACTGAACCTCACCTCAGCAATAACAAGAATGAGAGAAAATATATGAATGCGAGAAATAGGGTAAAAAAGGGTGCAAAAGTTGAACGTGGGAGGAAGCACGAAATTGAAAAACAATGGCACAGCACAGGGAGTTCAGATATGTGTAGTAAACACTTGAAACCAGGAATGCTATAGATGACCCTATAGATGAGAAACGTCCACACTGGATATATAGTGTAAAGCGTATCAGTGACGCTGACAGTTATGCATGCAGTAAGTCTGTGGATTTCTAATTCTGTCCCACTCCAAGCAACCACCTCTTATTGAGGACAACAATGAAAAATAAACAGATTCAATTTCCGTATGAAATTACCAAGGATGTTTTGCAATACAGCCAAGGCTCTCAATACAGTTTGTTGCTCTGGCAGAGGATCTGAGCAATGTGGAAACTAGAGACATTCACACAGCCAGTAGCTCCTTAGCGACACAGCCTTTGACATCCTGTGCCACTAGAATCCGTCCTTCAGAGGGGGCATGCAAAAGTGGTATCTTGAAACATCCAATCACTAAAGCAAATAAATTGCTGCAGTGTATCGATTGTATGCCTCAGAGAAGACGGTAAATCATGCTTGTTGTTGTGATGTGATTTCATTTGATTTGATTTGATTTAGGCCTTTGCTTTTAAAATTAACTTCTAATCAGATTTCTCTGAGAGCTTCAAATTAAAATGATGATGATGATGATTTGTCAAGGGGATTCTTTGCTTATGGGCAAGGCAAAAGATATTATCTGTGGTCTGCACACCACATTTTCCCATTAATCAAGTGATGCACCAGTGATGAGCAAGCTGTTTCCCTTTTACTTTATCATCAAGCACATCAAAACAGACCCCTGTACTCCAGGAGTCATGCTGTAATCATAGAATTAGCTATAGAAACTGCATTTCCTAAATTTTAAGAAACAAAATGTGTCCGTTCATCAAAGTCTCTGTCCCTCGCTGGCTCACTGTGTCTCAGTTAGACATTTTCTCTCTAGGTAATTCTGACTCTACCGCTTCTCCAAGCATCTGTCTATCCACTCTTTCCTTCCATTTCCATCTCCTCCAGCTAACCCAGCCTGCCCAATAATATCAAAATTATCCTTCTACCCCAAATAATTTCCCCTAATGCCTCCACACCGCCTGAGCACGCCTGTGTCTGGCAGGAGTCCATGACCCAGGCTATGACCGCCCCGTGTGCTTGCCCGACGCCCTCTGTTAACCCTATGATAGCATCTAACACGTGTTCTATTGTGTCTTCCAGAGCACTTGCTTGTCTGCAAGTTCCTTGAGGCAAGCTGCCCTAATTCTCATTTATCATTGTATCCCCAGTGCCCAGCTCAAAAAGCACTTGATGAATGACGTTTTTTTAGATGAACTGTATTTGCCTCCACTAGAATGCTTTCCTCTCCTGCAATTCCAGATCTAAAAGTAGTCTTGATTATTGAAGTTAGGGAATTTCTACTTTTCTTCCTGTGCACAAGAACATCTCAGGGCCGGTAATCTAAGAGAAACTCGGGAGAGGCAGAGCAGCCCAGAGTGACAGGATGGCCTCCCCTTCACTTCGTCTCTAGAGGCCAAGAGTTCTTTTCCTCTGGTTCCGGCACTGTGCTGTTCAACTGCTTTCCTCTCTCCCCGGGCATATGCAGCCAATCAAAGAGTCTCTTCTAAGGATTTCTTTGCAGTGTTCATTCCCTAAGCATATTTCTAGTTATGGTTTCAGATTGAGATGGTAAAGCTGTGAGTGATTTGGAATATCAAAATGAACATTCACGTTATTAAAGCTTTCATTTGCTCTCTAGAGTATACGTAAGAGGTTGCTCTTCTGGCGCTGCTAAGACATGCACATTGCAAAAAAAAATCATTATGCTAACTAGTTTACTTAAGAATAAATGTACATATAAAATGACAGAGTGATAAATTTATTAGCCAGTTTTATGTTTGCTAGGAGGAAGTTGCTGTCTGGAAAGACTTCAGAACCCTGTCCAGCTCTACCTCCCCTTCTGACTTTTCGTTTCCTGTGTCTGGGAACCTCATTGCGTTCTCTCATGGTCATGTTAAGTAATTATTCTCATGTGAGGTTATTCTGCTAACCCTCAGCATTTGGCTTACAGCATAGTTACTCTTGTTCAGGAGTGGGGGATGGAAACGGTTCGTAACTGCAAGGTTGTTCCCAGGGCTCAGAAGGAAGAGATGGTTTCAGCCCCGTTCTTATGGGCAAGGTGTTGGGATATAAACAGATTTATAGCCAATGATATTCCTCCACTAAAAGACTTCAGCTCCTTCAAAGAGTTTATAATATTCCAAATTTAACATAAAATGAAAACCAGGAAAGTTTTAGGTTTAAGAAAAAAAATTTCACGCGACACACATTGTGTGTTTGTGTGGGCGAGTATATGGAGAATCAGCATACTTGTCCTGATTTCCAGCATTCTGACCATTAAAAGAAAACGTTCTCACTATTTTATTCTAAAGTATTGCTTAGTATGTTTTGTAAGTTGATTATTATACAAAGTGTATACAGTTCGCATAAAGTGTACAGACTAAGATGAATAAGGAAGCATACTATCTCTGTAGCTGATGTTAAAACTAGGATGGTTAAATAGGGAATGTCCTAAGAAATCCCACCAAAATGAGTCTGATATACTGCCAGAAATTCTACAACTGCCTTCTGGCTCTACCACATTCTCCTGGGAGTTAGCATTTTTACTTTCTATAGCTACAACTTTATTTTTAACTAGGTCTAGTTGTTGTTGGAAAAACTGTTCTATGCTTAAAAAAAAATAGTTGAAATTTAAGTGAATGGTAAAACTGACTTATCATCCAGTGTTAATTTTTGGTAGTTTTATGTTTAAATTTGAACTTCCAAAAGGATAAAAAGCCACTTGTTCTGGAGTATTAATTTAAATTTGGAAGGTTTTAAGCCCTCAGCATTTTTTAGACTTAAGAATCTAAAATCAAATGTGTCCAGAAAGTCTTAGTATTTATTTGCACACAGATTTGTGCAAATGTAGTGGTCATCTCTCAGAATTTAAACACCTTTAAGAGTTTCATTTATGTTCTGACTTTTAAAGCAACTTCCTTGGAAACTAGTAACAATAGTGGAAGCAAATCAAATACTTCTCATAATATAAATGAGGGCTATGGCTAGTCATGGTTTCAGGCTTTGATATTGCTACATGTTGCATTTCTAGACCTTTCTCCTTAGGGGTTTACTAGATGCAAAGACATTAAAAGGAGACTATAGAAGCATAACTGATGACATTTGTTATGTATCTAAATGGATCACTAGAAAGAAACCAGAAATTTTCAATTTAAGATAATATTTTTATTTTACAGTGACAAATAACAATTGTACATATGGGTATAGTGTGACATTTCAACACATGTATACAATGGCCAGTGTTCGGGTCAGAGTAATGGGCATAAGCATGACCTCAAGCATTTATCCTTGTGTTGGGAACATCCAAAATCCTGTCTAAATAGCTATTTTGAAATAATTCAGTTAATTGTTGACAGGGTGTTTTGTTGTGCTATAGTTAGATATTATTCTGCCTATCCAGCTTCACCCCATGTACTGACTAATCAGTCTGTCTTCCTTCCACTCTCTCACACAGGCATCCCAGGCGCTAGGAACCACTCTGCTTCTCTCCACTTCTAGATCACATAGACATGAAAACATGCGCTTTTCATTTTTATGTGCCTGACTTACATGGTGTCCTCCAGTTCTATCCATGTTGCCATGAGTAACAGGAGTAAACCCTCAATTTTTAAAGATTTACCTGTCATGTCTACCTTTTCGTGAAATAGTTCCACTAACTGTACTTCATAAAGAAATTTGATTATTTATTCCTAACTTTAAAGGCAAACAGAGAAAATAATATTGAGCCTGTTCAAAATGTCCAGTGTCATTATCTGTCAAAATATGAAAGCTACTGGATACACACTCACTTGCTGAACACTGAATAGTATATTATGCCCTGTTCCATGTGAGTTTTATGGCAGGTAAAGAAATTCTGAAGAACGTACCAAAAAGAAAGAGAAAAAAAGCCTAGGACCACTGTGAACCTTCAGCTTGAAGAAAGAATTAAAACTTAGTCTCCCTAAACAAAAATGTCAAAAGTACACCAGTTTCTCTCTTACAGTGTGTCATTTATGTCGTAAAGGTGATGCTTTCCTGTATATTTCCATTGCTTTCCACAAATGTTATTTGCTTATAGAAGCCACACCTATGAAAATTAGGGTACTGGTACATCATTTAACAGCCATGCTACTCTCAAACATTTGGTCATAGTATACATACAGAAAAGTGGGTAGAAGTGTCAGCTCAATGAATTTTCTCAAAATAAACATGTGCATGTCACCATGATCAAGGAACACAATTTTATCAGCACCCAGTAGCCCCTCTGGCACTACCATTACTCCTTAGGTACCCACTTTTCTGCCTTCTAACAGCATGAGTTTGTCTATTTTTGTGCTTCATATATATGGAAATATATGACATGTATTATTTTGTGTCTGGCTTCTTTTACTCAACATCATGCTTGTGAGAGTTATCCGTGCTGTGCTTGGTTGTAGTTCATTTTTTCTCATTATTGTATAGGACTTCCATCTGTGATTGTGTCACCATTTACCCAATCTACTGTAGGTGGGCATGGAAATAGTTTCCAGTTTCAAATGATGATAAAAAGTGCATCTCTGGCCTGTCTCATATGCATCCTTTTCTGTGTATGTGCACAGGAATTTCTATTGCATATGTAACTGACTAATAAATATATACCTTCAATATAATGCATTACAATAATCCTTTTATGTTTTAATTACAAATTTTGGAGAAATATATCATGACATGGTACAGAAATAGGAACTAGGCAGAATTTCCTAAACAGAATTCTTTTCTAATTCTAAAAGCTTCAAAAACCTGTGTGTCTATATTTTAATTTTGTCCATTATAAAGTTATTAGACTTTCAAGGAAAATCTGTTATCTGTCACCATATTTTCAAGTCAATTCACACATCGTCTAAGCATCTAATAGAAAAAGCACAGAAATCTAGAATAGTTATACCCTCAAGTTGCTCATATTCTTAAAGGATAAAAGCAGATCTTCAATGCAGTGAGTTGAATACCAGGCAGTTTTATTAAAAAAAAACTATTTTGTTAAACCTTTTGAGACCACAACTATTTTGTTAAACTATTGAGACCACAGAACACAAATAAATACTATTTTTAATGCCAAACACCTACAAATGTTATCTTTAAAAACAAACTGCCATCCTCTCCTCCCAGAGTAATATATTTGGCTAAAACAAAATCAAATTAATCTCAAGAGATACAGAAATAAAATTAGGTTTCAGCATTTTCCAGTGCTGCTATAAATGGCTATTTATTTGAAAGCTTTAAAACGCCATGAAATACTATTTGAGAAGCACTGATTACAGAAAATAAATTTTCTAAAAGTCAAAATTCAGTTGATAAAGCTTCTCAAGCAATCTGTCTGAGTTTGTTTTTTGTGAAATGACGCCATCCTGGGTTTGCTAGTTGCTAGATAAAACGTTCAGGTTTAGTTGTAATCTGGTTACTACATTATTACCACAAGATTGACTGCACCTGGAGGATTGGTGGTAGAAATTTACCAAATTGTGATGTGAGAAGGCAGACCTAAAAGACAAATTCCTCTTCATAGCACTAGAAAAAATTGCATTGCAGCTTCCTAAAACTGCAATTTTGTTTATCAAAACTGCTAGCCACATAGTCAGTGGCATTCAGAACTATGAACTATCTGACCACTCACTTTTAGAATCTTATGAATAGGAATTTAAACTTGGGTGACCACTGAAACTTTTCCTGCCTTTTGTTCTGGGGAGATATTTGACTGCAACTACAATATTTTAAACTGATTTTTTTATGGAATGACTTTAAAATTGCCTCTAGCTACTAGACGACCATAAAAGAAAAGAAAATCCCAGAGGAGCAGCCCGTTTACTACGATGCTCATTCCAGGGCCCAGTTTGAAGGGTGCTCACCACTTCTACCTTCTCCTATCTGATTCTGTGGCCCAAACTACTGGGAATAAGTCTGGTCTATCTCCTCACCTGTTTTTGTAAATAAAATTTTACTAGAACAAAGCCAAACCCATGACTTAACCATTTTCTGTGGCAATTTTTGTGAGTAGTATTAACAGGCATCCAGACACCATCTGGCCCAAAAAGCCTAAAATAATTGACTATCTGGCCATTTACCAAAAACGTTTGTCAGCCTGTGGGCATCATGGAAACTGCCCTGCTCTGTCTTACATCCTTTCCTCTCCTCCATCTCCTTCTTAGAGAGAGCCATTGCTCAAGATCTGAAGTTCAAAAATGTGGAGAAGGCCTCATCGCCTTTAATATTTTTAAATGGCTTATGACCCAACTCCAAAAAGTAAGTGAGCATAATCCCAAGATATAAAAATATTTTCTTCATAAAAATTGTTTTGAGGGGTCTGGGATATAGCTCAGCAGTGCAGCACCTGCCCGGCAAGCATGAGGTCCTGAGTTCAATTCCTGGTACTCAAGTAAAAGTTTGATAATAAAAATTGTTTTGTTATTAATCTTGAATAAATCACTTGATTATCCAAGTCATTATCTTTTTAAGAAAAAATAAGTGCTGAAGGGCACATCTCATGGGGTTCTGTTAGGTATAACTATATACAGTGGGCCTATTCCTGCTGGAAGAGCTCTCATCAGCTAGAGCAACCAAGGCCTATTGTTCTGTCTTCCCCATTTATGTTAGCAAACAGCATGGCTTCACTGAGGGTTACCTGTGCAACCTGTTGGAAAAATCGCCATTTTATGATCAAAACTGAATAATTTTTAAATTCCTTACCCCATGCTTAGGTGTGTTTATCACATTGCCTTTTAAGTATTTAAGAATAATATTAAATTAGATGGCTAGATTTTGGGGGAGCCAGTCGTGTATCAGTTAAGAAAAATAAAAGAAGGTAAAGGTGAACTTTGCATTTATTTTAAGAAATTTTCATACTAAAGAAAATTACTCTCCCAGGATATTAAATTGATTTAAAAATCACTTGGAATTATTTTATTAAAGAATCACTAAACTTCATATTTCTTAAGAAGAAACAATTAAATTATATAGTTCTAACTAAAAATAGGTGAATTTTCTTCTCTCTAAAAAGATTACTAAAAAGATTAGGGACTCATTCTTTGATAGTGGAAGGAAGGCATGACGTAAAGGAAAAGGTAGGAGAAAAATAAAACTTCCGTGTTCTATTGTTAAGCACTAGGTGTGTGTGTGCATGCGTGCGTGTGTGTGTATGTGAGAGAGAGAGAGAGAGAGAGAGAGAGAGAGAGAGAGAGAGAGAGAGAGAGAGAGAGAGGGAGAGATTGATTCTCTGCATACATGACACCTTTCCAGGTGTTAGGCTAGAGGAAGGGAGAGCTAGAGGAGATGAAGGGAGAAAATCAGAGTTGGGAAACGGAGCTCCATCCTGGGCTCTCTGTCTTAAAGACTGTAATTGAGCCAGGACAGGGCAGACATCTGGAATACATTCAAAAGAGAAGAAGAGAACATAGACTCAGATGAGAGGTGTCAATACCTATAGTTCCAACTATGTGAAAGAACCTTGAAGAACCAGCACACTGAGCTATTTATAATTTTTAAAAGGTATTCATCCAGGGCCAGGGATATAGCTCAGTGGCACAAGCACCTGCCTGACAAGTATAAAGTCCTGAGTTCGATTCCCGGTACAAAAAAAAAAAAGGCATTCATCCAAGCCAGCCCTCTTTGCAGGCTGGTGTAACAGAGGCAGCTTCTCAGTGGCCATACCTGACTCCACCTCACCTCTGGTTTTGAAACTCTTTACTTTATTGCAGTGATTCTAATGGACTATTATGACATGATAGTTTCTTTATGGAAATAGCCAAGAGGAGAAAGCTAGACTAGTATGAAGACATTACATAGTCAGGGATTTTGGATAAATGAATGGGGAAGAGTAAGTGCCTTTGAGCTCAGTGTATGGCATTTGATCACTGTTTAGATTCTATGATTTTTTTTTGATACATCCCATGTTCTGTTCCGATTGCCTTTTTTCTATGAAAGGTCTATGCAGGGACAGTTCCTACACTAGCAGTGGATATGCTCGCCTGCATATTGCCTTTGGCACTCAATAAATCAGGAAATTGCTCTTGAAATCAGAATACATTCCCATGGAACGAAAAGCAAAGACAAGAAGGTATATATTGAGAAGTCTTACCCTTCAGCCAGGCCCTGACCACCTACTTTCTCTACCCCACCCTCCACAGGAATCACCTTTATGAGATTTTTCTATATCTTGCCACTATTTCTTCGTGCTAATAAAAAAAAATTTAGGCTAGAGGTGTAGCTTCAAGGTAGAATACTTGCCTTATAAGCATGAAGCCCTGGGCTCAATCCCCAGCACCAGGAAAAAGAAATAAATCCAAGTACATATTCTTATTATCTCCCTACCTCTGCACCATGCTTTTCTCATTCGTAAGTATACCCCAGTGGTCTTTGAGTGTCTAGGTAAGAAGATAATTCACTGTTTTTTACAGTTTCACAGTATCCCAATATGCAAGGGTGCCTTGGCTTATCTAATCAATTGTACCAATATTTTGTTTTTACAGGCAATACTGTGATTATGTATGTACGTGTATGCCACTTTTGAAATATGGGGGTGTATTTGTGAGAAATTCCCATACATAGGATTCCTGCAACCCAGGTTTACTAGATGTTTGCTTTCACAGATACTGCCAAATCTCCTCCTGAATAGTTCCATTATCTTGCACTCCAACAGCATTATAGAGTTCCTGTTTCCCTCTCACCTAGACATATTTTAGATTAGTTATTTTTCTTTCCTTTGGAAAAGAGCATTTACTGCGAAAGGTATGAACTGTGAAGTTTTATTTCTAATGAATTTCTGTTACTAATATTCAGAATCACCTCTATCTTCTTTACCAGCACGTGTCAGCTGCAGCATTGTTTTCTGTAACAAAACACACATATGGTATCATTTGCTTCATGCTGCATGCCATATCTTTAAGGGGTCCTTGTTTCCACGTATACACAGGATAATTGTGACCACATGACGTGCTTTGCAATCAAAAACCAACACAAGCGCTTAAGAATTTATACATTAAATCAGCAATAAGCTTTTGGTTTCCTTTTTCCTACTGATCACTGATCATTGGGGGATGACTACTCCCTATATCTCTGTGTTGGGGGAATCTCTGCTCATATGCTTTGTTTTGTTTTGTATTGTTTTATTCTGCTTTGTATTTTTCTGCTTGCTTCTTTTGAATAAGCACTGCTGTGTCCTAATTTACTGATTTCAGTAAACTATTTTCATTAGATTTTAGGCCTTTCTGAGTATCCTAGCCAGAGCACTCACTTATAATTATGAACTCTGCTTGCACTCTGAAAAAAAATATGTAGGGCCCCACTCACAGCATACATGTGAAGTCTTTCTCCATTCAGGAGAAGGTGAGGTTCTTTTTTTCTAACATAAATCAATTTCCTGTTATGAACTAAATTTAAGTATTGACACATTCATTCAGCATTCATGAGTGCAATTTCAATATTGACGGTACCTGATTTTCTGCTTTCACATTTTATTCTTTCCAGCCCATGATCCTTTGGTTTATGTTTGCAAAGTAAATAAAGGTCTCACAATTAGTATTCTTACAACCACCACTATTATTTAAAAGAAATATTCTATTGAGCTCCAAACTTCAGCTGACTGAGATTCTCAGAGATGAGAAGCCCATATCTTGGGTAAACAGGTCTTTCTGCTGAGGAAAAAAGTCTTCATGGCTCTGAAACTTTGATTTTGAAAAGCTCTCTCCCCATCCCTCCTTGTCTCTCTCCCTCTCCCTTCTCTTCTCTCCCTTTTTCTCCCACTCTCCTTCCCTCTCTCTCTCTTCCACCTTGTCTTCTTCCCTCTCTCTCTCTTCCACCTTGATTTGATTAGCATCCATCTATTTTAGAGTCCAGGAAGTTAAGGCCCAGAAAAAATCAAAACACTGAATATTCAACAGTGAAAGGTGCAGGTAGCAAGTATTAGCAACAGTTCCACGTTTTCTAGTCTAAGTGCAGAGTAGCAAAAAGCAAATCTTCATAATCTACCTCTTACAGAAATCAACATCAGTTGTTTTCTATGTGCTAGGCCCTGTTGTAGTTTGTATGTAGTAGTTCATCTAATACTTATATCAACCAGTGATTTACTGTGGTGCCACATACTCAAAGGCAATGAGGTCAAGCAACTATGAACTGAAACCTCTGAAACCATGAACCAAAATACACCTTTCCCGTCACAGTGACAGAAAGCTAACACACAATTTCATTAGAAAAATAGGACAAAAGGTGGAGCTTGATAGCTAGAAGCCATCAGTGGTTATGACTCACATTTCTGGAATTTTTCTTCTACCACTTCCTTTACATGGATTGCCTCTTCTGTTGCCCGCAGTAATCCTCTAAGGACCATTATTTTCTAGAGGAGGACACTGGGAGCATAGAGGTTAACTACCGTGCAGAGGTCACAGGTCAGGAAGATGGAGGAGCTCAGATCCAGTCCAATCTGATAAGACTAGCTTCAGGCCCACACTCTGAACTCCTACGCCAAGTCACTGGTTTTAATTAAAAGGAGGGTTTCCCCATCCTATAGGTCACTGAGGGCATTTAGGGCCCATTGGGAAAATTTATGGAACTACTGCTCTGCTCTGAATTCGTCATACACTCCAAATTCTTGGCCTGGTCAAGATGCAAGAGCATGACAAGGGAAAGAGTGTCTGGATAGTGTAGAAGCCACGGTTTTTATTAAATTTACATGAAAGCTCTGCCTCAACCCTGAAGCAATTAAAGCATAATGGAAGAGTAGAACCATTCTCAGTCATGCAAAGTGATTTATTTTATAGTATCTGATCTGAGATTTGCAATAGCCAGAGAGGACATTCTCGTGAAAGGCATATCCAGACATCACAGGCTGTGTAATCATCTCAGTATGTGAAGTTGGAAGATGTTTTCGTTTACTCCTGATTCAACTATGTACCAGTGTCTGCATCCCAGTCCCTCTACCAGAAAGAAAATGTTACAACCACACTTTTTGAAGAATGGTACCTGGTCACTTGTGTGCAATTCTAAGTAACTCTGCAATAATTCATGTTGAGAAGAAAAGCACATTTTATTAACTATGAAGCTTGCCACTAGTACACACTGTAATCATAAATCCTGCTTCCTGTCTAGGCTAGGTAGAGTGAGACAAAGGGGAGCTTCATTAGAGGGAGTGGAAGGAAAATTAGAACAATGTGCCACTAGTTTTATTTGTACCATTTTAAGATGCCATGGCAATAACAAAAATAATGCCTTCGTAATGGGAGTAAGTAGCGAGTATAAGATCTAGAATGGATAAAAAAGGGATAAACTCCTTTATATTGTACTTTTTTCTACTTTTTAATTAAATCATACATAATCGATACATTTTATGGTCACAAATTGTGGTGATTCAAGATAACTGACACTTGCTTTTTGGGTGTCTTTTTGGTACCAGGAATCAAACTCAGGACCTTGTACTTGCCAGGCAGGCGCTCATGCCACTGAGCTACATCCCAGCCCCTGACACTTGTGTAGTGTACATTCAGTTTACAGAATCCTCTCATTTGCTTTGTCCTGCCTGAGCTTCCCAAATGGCCATCATACTTTTGTGTCAGGTATGAGAGCCACCCCCATTTTTCTAACACTGAAACAAAGGCTTGCAGTGGGTCACATAGCAACAGGCAAAACTTGTCCTGGAACCTAAGTCTTATGAGTTTATAACCTATCCTAAATATGAGGAAAGAACATGTAGCATCAGGACTGTGAGGCCCAAGACACTAGATGATCTGCTATTGGACTAGGGACTACTGGCATGTAAGGGAAATGAGATCCAAGCTCCATGGTCCCAGGGCGTTGAGTCATTTTTCTTTCTTTCTTACGACTGCACTGTATACTTCTTTGTGTTCATCCTGTATTATCTGGCTATCAGCTGTCATTTTTGCTGACCGTGGAGCCTTTAGAGAAGTGGCCCTCAAGTGTGGTTGGTGGACCGGAAGCGTTAGCGCCACCTGTGAACGTGTTAGAAACACAGATTCTCAGACCCCACCCTAGACCTATTGAGTTAGAAGCTCTGAGGGTGCAGCCTGGAAGTCTGTGCATCAGAGAATGCTGTGGGTGACTGACACTGCTCAGTCTTGAGAACCACACTGTAACCAGAGCGGTGACTGGCAACCTAGCCAGTCCATTGGAACAGGAAGCTTTGGAAACAACTGATGCTTGCATCCCAACTCCAAAGGTTCTGATTTAAATTGATCCAAGGAGTTTTTCAGTCTCAGCATTGTGAACATTTTGAGATGGATGATTATTGGTTGGGGGACTGGCCTGTGCGTTGCAAGATGTTTAGCGGCACCCCCAGCCTCTCTCTCACATCCCCTCCTAGTTGTAGGAACCAAAAATATTTCAGAGATTGTCAAACGTGCCCTGGGAAAGCAGAAGTACATCTGGTTGATAAGCACTGGCCTAGGGTCATGGCCCAGGTGCTAGAATTTTTACGAGCTCTCTAAATAATTCTTATATGCAGCCAAGACTGAGAACTAGCAATTTTATCTCAGCCTAGACAGAATTATGCTATTAATGAGCAGTTTTCTATATTCAGTAGCTTAAAGAACAGTTAAAGCTAAGCATTACCTCACTGTATATGAAGTAAAATGTAACCTGTGGCGAAGATTTAGATATTTGCCTATTGTGAGTCACGATCTTTAGGACATAAATTTCCCTTGGTGCCATACATTTTTTGCTACTTTCTGGATATCAGGAATTTTCCATAAAACTAATATAAACAGTACATTGCACATATGTGAAATGTCCCAACCAAGATATTGTTTTCTACTAAAACGTATAGGGATTTCATCTTTACATGCTGCTTTTGGAGGTAGCCATTCTAAAACCAAAGTGCTAACCACTGTGATCACATGGTGTAAGTTCTTCAGTAAATCTGTTTCTGACAAGTTAAAAAAAGTAGCTTATCAATTTTATGATGTTAATTTGAACACAATCCGAGTTAAACACATGAATGCAAAATTCGTACATTAATTTGTGCCATGTTAGAGTTGCTTTAACTTTCAGTTAGTTATCAGGGATCTTAAATACACTTCACCTGAAGAAAAATCCACATGGCTAGAGAGTAAAGGCAAGTATTCTCCAGTAAAAGCCGTGCCTATCCAGCACGATGGTACACCCTTGTAATCCCAGGTACTCAGGAGGCTGAGACAGGAGGATCCCAAGTTTGAAGTCAGCCTGGAGAATTTAGCAATACCCTGTTTCAAAATAAAACTTTTTAGAAAAGGACTAGGGAGGTAGCTTAGTGGTAGAGCACTTGCCTAGCATGCACAAGGCCTGGGTTCAGTCCCCAGTACCACACACACATATATACATGCACGTGCACACACACACACACACACACACACACACACACATACACACACACAAGCTATGCTCAGCAGACTACCCTCTGCTGTCTCAGCAATTCCTTCTGTAGTGCTCATCTGGGTCTCCTGGAGAACAGGAGAGCACCGTGTGCATGGAGACCACAGAATGAGCATTGTCTCCCAGACCCCTGCCAGTGCAGAGACCTGTGAGCAAAGAGCTTGTGACTCACACATCAAGCTAAAGTGCCACTTCCTCCAGAGATTAGAGGGGGTGTGTATTGTTTCTTTCAACATAAATAGTGGAACTACTGCGTCGAGACACTGGTAAACAACTTCGAAATACAATATAAATTACAAGATGGGTCAAAATGATACTAATTGGAAGATATAAAATGTTTTTAAAGTAATTATTTGGAGTCACTGATTCATCTGTTAGGTGGATTTGTTTGTTCAAAACCTACATGACATCTTTGGAAAGATATAAATACAAGTGTTACATAATATAGCCCCTTTTATGCCCAAAATAAGCTCTAACTACTCTGACGTTCCAGAATAACCCTTTGAACCAATTTAATGTGTCACTTCGTCTTACTAGTTGGTTTCTCTTTCATTGACTTGGTCATAGCTTGTTGCTATTAGTAAAATCAACCAGCTATTTTGCCTTGTTATAAATATTACTGTAACTAGTCATTCATTCCGATCCTAGTCTACATTGTTTCATCAGTGTGCTATCAAAAATCAAAACCTCTGAGTTTCCACAAAATTAGCCTGAGAATTTTGGCTATTATGACCATAATAGATTGTCATAATAGAGGTCATAATAGATTGTTTTAAAAAATTATGTCCATGTGTTCATAATCATTTTTAAAAGCCTACACTTTTATGTATATATGAAGTTTTTTGAAAGAAAATACGTGGCAGTTAAGTGTTTGCCTGTAGGCAAGGAGTTTAGGATCTTAGGAAAGAGACTTATGTTTTGTTATACAAGCCAGATGTGGTGGTGCATGCCTGTAACCCCAGCACTTGGGAGACTGAGGCAGGAGGATCACCATGAGTTTGATTCAAGCCTGGGCTACATAGTGAGTTCAAGGCTAGCCTGAACTACAGAGTGAGGCCCTGTCTCAAAAAATTATACAGAATTATTTTTACCATTTTAGCATTATATTTTCAATTTTAGTGCTGGTAAAAGGTAGTCTTTCCAAAGCTCCAAAGTGTCTTTTGTAAATAAGAGAAAAAACAGATGAGCTACATTTGCCTCCATAATGCACCCCTTCTTTTGTTTTTGTTTATTACTAAAACAAAGTTGGCTAAAAAGAAACTTCAAATGCAAGATTGCTCCAATATTTGTTCCATGAAAGAGATTAAACAAGTGTGTCCTACTTAAGATTGGGGAATTCATGGGGAATGTTACAAAATGTTTGAGAAAATCAACATAAAAAGAGGAAGGCTTTATTTTATGGTTCTGGAGGTTCCAGCTGATGGTCATCAGTCCCCTCTGGGCTTGCACCAAGGCAGCACATTCTGGTGGGAGTACATGGCGGAAGGAACTGCACAAGGGAGCAGGAAGCAAAGAAGGAGGAAGAAAAAGGGCTTGTTCCCAGTGCCCACTCCAAGCACATGCGCACAATGACCTCACTTCCTTCCTCCAAGACCATCCCTTAAAGGTTCTACTGCCTCCCAACTGGACCAAATGTTCAATACAGGGGCCTTTGGTTAACATTCATGACCCAAACTGAAGGCGTCTTTAATAAATCAGTTTCAACCAGAGAAACAGAAGAAAAAAATTTCCTACAGTCAAGGGCCTAACTTTCTCCTGGAAGCACTGGAGCAATTACTATCCATGCATCCTTTCAGAATGAAGTATATGTAAGATAATGAAGTGGTTATATCTTAAAATTCCTTGCAGGGATTTATTTCACATGCCTTTGTCTACAATCCCCATGGAAAATCAGTACTCACTCCTGAGAAAAAGAAAAATAACATCACAACTATACCTATTTGTGTCAAAGAAAGATGAATTTTTTGCTGCCTCCAATTCTATGACATCTTTTCTTTCATACCTAACCCTGACCTAACCCTAGTAAAAAGCTTAAGGAAGCATGAAAAAGGAAGAAACATTAATTGAGATTAGAAGAACCCCATGGTCAGTGGTAGGTTTTCTTGGGATCATTATATTAGCACTTATAACTTAGAGCATCACAGGATTTCAGAATCTCTCTTATTAAGTATGAAGCTTCCTTTTCTTTCTTCTCTTTTTTGCATGTGTGAATTGGAAAATCCATCTGTGTATATTTCAGAATCCTTACTCTCAGGGGCTGGGGATTTAGCTCAGCGGCAAAAGTGCCTGCCTGGCAAGCGCAAGGTCGTGAGTTCGGTTCCAGGTACCGGAGAAAAAACAAAACAAAACAAAACAAAACAGAATCCTTACTCTCTGAGAATGAGACAATAGGAACAGTTCAGCTCCCCCAAGGCTTAGTCCATAACAATCCCTACATATTCTAATTACAACGCTGTTGTCTTTAGAGAAGAATTACAATTCTAAGCCAAAATACTAAACTCCTATTCTATTAGAAGTCATTTTCAGATTTTCTTGTTTTTATAGCAGTAATTTGTCTCAGAAAGAGCACTTTGTGTCTTTGCTTGCACCGGGCATGAATAGCCAGCATTCACCAATGGTATAATTATTTGTTAACTTAACATGTCAGTTTAGGGCAGGATTTCTGTATAGCCTCATGTTTCTCCTTAGATAAAAATTTGTGTCAAAATTCTAAGACCCCAGTCTAGGCTGGTTATAATGAGATGATGAAGAGAACAGAGGCAGGTTGGATAGAAGGAAATGGTTCCTTCAAAAAACTATTCAGAATAATGGAAATTTATTTGAAAGCTAAAAAGGGACAACCTTTAAAATGAAGTCATATGTGGGCTTAGCCATAAAAATAAAACTATGGAGGAACCGGGGATGTGACTCAGCTGCACAAGTGCCTGCCTATTATGCACAAGGTCCTGAGTTCGATTCCTGGTACCAAAAAAAAAGAATAGAACTATGGAGTCTTACGTTACTAAATTCTCAAAATGCATAAGATTCTGATTTTGTGTTTTGGGGACACAGGTTTCCCAGCCTTTTTCAATAGGATCATGTTAATGACACAGTAGCCATGAAATTAAATCTCACACAATCTTGCAGAAGTAGTAGGATAGAAATTGAAAGCTCAACTGAGAATTACTATGGTAAAAAGTACTTAGCCAAAAAAAACAAAAATGAAGAAGAAGAAGAAAAGTCAAACATGCCATGTCAGTAGGATACTGTTGCCCATTAAATAGAGTAGCTTAAATGCTGAGTCACTAAGCAAAAACTAGAAAGGAAACCAATACCACTTTTACTCTTCAAAAAGTATCATATATTCCACAGGGACATCACTCCCTCTGATAGAGAAATTATTTAAGCCCATGTTCCTGGTATAGTACAGAATTAGATAAATATCAGTGAGTCACAAAAGATTGCTAGCTAGCTACTACCCTCTTAATAACACAGCCACTATACAGTGTCCACTGCCCCCTTGCCTTGGGGCCAAGATTTGAAATTGTCAACATGAAAGAATAGATTTTCCACGTAAACATATCACATAATTTTATTTTTCTGTATGATAAGGACAAATTTAAGTCCACATAAAGACAAGCCACTTATGTCACTTTCACTGAAGCAGAGTCAGCCCCTGAAGCACAGAGGAAATTTTAAGTTTAAAAGCTAACCAGCTGGCAAAATTAGAACATCACAACCTCTTCATTTTGCCAGTATTCTCCATAATCTCTCATCTATAATTTTGCTTATTTATCAGGAGATAATATAATTTTCCAATGCCACTAGATGAAATGACTTACTTTATTCATGGTTTGGTAAGATTTGATAAGAGACTACTGCCTGCTTCTCAGTTAAACTGTTACCCCAAATCCTAAATTTCAGCTATTCATTAAAAAGTAGGCAGCCAGGCATGGTGGCACATGCCTGTAATCCCAGAACATGGGAGGCTGAGACAGGAGGATCGTTGGGAATTCAAGGCCTGCCTGAACGACATAGCAAGGCCCTGTCTCAAAAACATACAAAAAAAAAGTTAACATGATGACTTTGTATGACTTTGTATGAGAGCAAACTCTATTTTGTATTGCATACTTCATGTAAAATATGTATAATACATTTAATGTATAATATATACTTTATAATATATTGGTATATAAAATATAATATATTGGAATATAAATATATAATATATTGGTATATAAAATATGTATAATACATTTAATGTATAATATATACTTTATAATATATTGGTATATTATCTATTAATATAGTATTTTATAATATGAATATGTACATAATTATAATATGTAACATTATATTTTCCATATCTTTCTGAGCCCAAATTTATTGGGTCTAGGAAAAGTGTGATAAAAAAATAATGTGAACAACACTCCACCAGTACTATGCTAGCTGGAAAGCACAATGAATATAACCTTTAGAAACTGGGATGTGCAACTAGAAATATAAGTGGCCATGTACTCCAAGCTAGCTCTGCCATTTCTTTTTACCATGTCTCCTTTTCTCAGCTGTTGGCGGGACGCTGGCCTTTTGACCACAATGAATTCGGTGTATTTCTATGCAAGCTGTTCCCCTTCCTGCAGAAGTCCTCCGTGGGGATCACTGTGCTCAATCTCTGTGCTCTCAGCGTGGACAGGTAAGGTAGTTCCTTCCCTTTGTTTTCCAGTTGGGTTTAGAAAAGCATTATCCTCAAAAAGAAAATCAAGAGTTGGCACCCAGAACAGTTTAACGGTTTAAACCATTAAACCATTAAACCATTAAACCCTTGCCTAGATGGTTTACAACCACTTCACACACTAGCTGACATTAGCCACCTTTGTCTTGGGTAATACACACCTAGAGCATTTTGCCAATAATACGCTGTTGAGGATTAAACCTAGGGCCTCATCCATGCTAGGCAAGATGTAGCCCTACCACTGAGCTACATCGCCAACCTTGAATGTTTTAATGCAACTTTAAACAAACAGGAAAGTAATCTTGACTCTTGGCAAAAAGAACAATGCATTCTATACACATTCTTCCTGTATAATGTTATTAAATGTTATAAACCACAGTATTTGAAACAATGTGGTACAGATAGGCATACACTGACAAATGAGCAAAACACCTGAAATAAGCATTGGCGTACACAGGCACGTAATATGGGCTGAAATCACTTTGAATACAATGGGAAAAGGGAAAGAAGTAATGTTTGGATTCTCTTAGAAGCAGCAGCCACTGGGAAAAAAGCATGTTAAAAGGCACCTTATCTGATATTATATTATTGATAACAAAATTTATAATAATTGCCAGTTATTGATATCAGTGAGTGCCAAGCTCTAATATAAATATTTCACAGAAACTACTTTTAATTACCTGTGATGCATGCTATAATTATGCCCATTTTACAGATTGGCAATCTGGGGTTGAAATAAGTCAATCCCATTTGCTAGTAAGCATGGGGGCCAGTAATCAAATGCGGATGATCTTCCTTCTTAGCCATTATACCTGAGCATTGTAAAAACACAACCATAAAACAGTAGAAGAAAATAAACTAGTACCATTTTGATCTCTAGAAAAGAGACCTTCTGGTATCTTAAAAAGAATGATAGAAATTCTGAATAAAATTACAAGCGTATTTCAAGAGATACAAATTTTAAAATTCAGATCAAATATTCATAAAATTAAAATGTAAATGAATGAGACAATAAGCAGAGGGAAATATTTGCCACACGCACCAGAGGCCCAGCAGTGGCCTCTCCTCACACTTTCCTCCTGCCCCCCCTTTCTTCCTGGGGCAGCTCGGAGGTTCTTCATGCGGAGATCCAACAGCCTCAGTGCAAATCTCACCCGTGTAAAGGAGAGGCGACTCACGTTGATCATAGATCCCTATTACTGGAATGGCGTCAGTACACCACGCCACCATCTCGTGCGCGGAGAATCGTAAACTACGTGTTCTATCACATGACTCCATACAGCGAATGAAACATGAGTTGTTCTTCATTAGAAGAAGAAAATGATAATGCCAGGAGTATGTTTCATTAAAGCTTGGTATGACTTTCAGACCAAGGAGATGAACCATTTGAAATCTACACTCACAAAGATCACCCTCAATCCGAGAGGTTTTCTCCTTGCTAATAAACTCATCCTGGGAGCTGGGCATGTACCACAGAGGCACAAGACCTGCGTGGCAAGCACAAGGTCCTGAGTTCAATTCCTGGTACCAAAAAATAAATAAATTAAATTAAATTAAAATTAAAAAATAAACTCGTCCTTCTTTGTTCCCTAGATCAATTCTTTACCCTTTTTACATTTCATCTGATACTGACTTTCAGCTTTAGAATGTGTATGTAAAGAACCTACTTGACATTTCTATTTCAGAAGGTTTTACCCTTGAGAATGAATCATTCACAATTCCTGAAGATAACATTTGCTCTGAATCTTCCTTTGATTGCAGTATGCCCTACCAACACACACAGACACGCACATACACACACAATCACTTTAAAAAATAAAACAAGCAGGGTCTGAGGATTTAGCTCAGTGGCACAGCGCCTGCCTGGCAGACGCAAGGTCGTGCGTTCAATTCCCGGTACCTGGGGAAACCCCCCCAAAAAAAAAAAATAAAAAATAAAACAAGCAGCAAAAGAAGGAAAATTAAAGGCTGTTGCAAAACAATTTGCACTTTGTGAACCCCTGCTTTCATTGTATGAGCTGAGTAAAATCATGGCCCAAGAAATTTCGAGTTCCCATTATTTTATGTGATATTTTACACAATATGACTTTCTCTCATTTCAAAGTTATTTTGAGGGAAAATAATGAGAGAAACTATACATCTAAGTTCTATAGAGTTTATTACACCACTAATCACTAAATGATTACAGAATGCTGTAAGATAAAAGAAGTTGTAGTTTTCTTACTATCACTTTTTAATCTGAATAAAATGAACAAGATATAAGAGGAAACAGCAAAGCTTTCATTGTTCAAATACAATTTGTCTCAGTTTATCTTTCTCTAACTCTTTTTCACTTATCTTTAATTTTATGATTTTTGTATCTTATGAAAGATAAAGCAAAATTTAAAAAAGAATGAAGAAATTTATGCACAAATTCTATTTTATTTTATTTTTGGGGGGTGTTTTTTTAGGGGGACTTTTTTTTTTCCTGTCCCAGGAACCGAACTCACGACCTTGCTTGCCAGGCAGGCGCTGTGCCGCTGAGCTAAATTCCCAGCCCCTATGCACAAATTTTAACCCATCACCAGCTTTATCATTAGAAACTTTTTTAATACTAAGGCAGTGTACTTTTAAAATGAATGAATGTTTCTCAACAAAATATGAGTAATCAGCCATTGCCAATAATCAAAAACTAAAATAAGTTTTCCTGAATACCGTAAGGATAAGTTTTATGTCACCCTGAGTCAGGGGAAAGGGAGCAGGGCCAGAGAAGGGAAATTCAGTGCTGTTCTTTGTGAAATTAACAGTTGTTTTTAAAGAAGAAGATGACTGGGTCAGACCATAAAAAGGCCTGGGTACTGATCCAAGTTGTAGTTAAAAGATGTCTGGGGAGCGAGGCTGGAAAAAGATAAAACTCTTCTAACAGCTATTCCAGAGTATGTGTAATCAGACACCTGGAAAAGCTGCAAAGATCCATTAATAGGCTGTTGTGTTTTATGTGCCTTACACTCAGAAGCGATGTCAGCTCTTCAACCATCATTTCAAATACAGGCTCTGTGGTCTCTGCGATATTCTCAAGGGATTATCCTAATTTAAAGCGCATGAAAATGATTTTCTGAAAAAGCCTCGTCGTTATTTAGACTTGGACTTTTCGTGGCGTTGTACTTTTCTGTTGCTGTATGACAACAGTGAAGACACTGAAAAAGTGGCTGATCCGAAAGAAAGGAGCTGGGAATTGGACAAAAATCAAACACAGGCCAGGGCAGCTGAAGGTCTCCTCACTCGGGGTCTGCTCCCTGTGTGTCTTACTCTATCGTCAAGATCAGGCCACTGGTTAATTTTGTGCTACCCTGCTTCTCTTTGATAACCACCCCCCAAATGTAGCAGTTTTAAACAACCATTTTATCCTATTTCACTGTGTTATGGGTCAGGAACTTGGGGATTCTCCCATAACTTGTCGCTTCAACTGGGATCATTGGTGGATTTCAGCAGACACTGAGTTTATCTCATAAGTCCGAGACTCACAGGTCTGGCACCTTGACAGGGACAGCTGGAAGTCTGAGTTCAGCAGAGCTCATCTCCCTCTCTGAATGGTCTCAGGGGTCCTCAGTATTTCACTGCACAGCCTCAAGCTTCAGTGTGGGACCTGCTGATCAGTTTAGAGGCCAGAGACCAGTGCTCAACGGGTGGAAACAGTCACAAGCCAACCTAATTTAAGAGTCTTCCTCCTCTCCCCTGCGCTCCCCTCCCTCCCCGCTTCTCTTTGTCTCTGTCTCTCTCTGTCTTTCCGTCTCTCTCTGTCTCTCTCTCTCCTCTTACCTCAGCTTTCTTTTACTCCCAAAAGTTCTGGTTTCTCCTTAAAATTCTTGGTGCTAGCATTTTGCCTCCAAACCTCTGCATAGTAATAGATTTTTCCATCATACAAGACATATAAATCATAATCTGCCAGTACAAATAGTCACTTGTGATTAAGAGAAGATGGGTTAAAGACAGAAGTGCCACTTTACTTTATGCAACTGACAGAATTGAAGAAAAATTAGTAAATGCCAATGCAGGCATAAATTCATCGACAGGCTCTTGTTAGAAACTTCCTTAAAGATAAGTTAGCTGCCTTTAATTCCTTTGATCCAGAAGTCCCACCCAAGAGAATCTACCCATACAGGAAAATCTTTCAGAAAAAGAAAAAAGTCTGTATCTACAATATGTTTATAATCATGAAACACTAGAAGTTATTGAAGTGTTATCTTTTGAATTTAAGTTTTATTTTATAATTTTTTCAATTTTTTTAACCATGAAATGTTTCATATGCATTGACTTATGGCAGACCATACTGTGAAGATCTGATAAACATGCATAAAATACCTCTGGCTTTGAAAGCATATAAAAATCCACTAATGGTCACACATAATAACAGACATCATTATATAAATAAGACGTAATTTATCTTTTTATTTTGGTATGTCACATGGCAGGGTACAAGTAGTTGTAATGGAAAAAGATTCCCCTGGGACTCAGCACACTAAAGCCTTCACTCAAGGTCTCCGTACTGGAGAACAGGAGACCAGGCAGAGGGTGGGAAGCATACCATCCCTCATGTTCCCAATCTCTGGACCCCACCAGGACATGAGGGGAAGAAAAATCAGCCAAAAGGCCCTTCCTTGCTTTTTATTTTGTTTTATTTTGATTTGAGGGGGGTGTTTTGTTTTGCTTTTCTGTGTTTTGTTTTTCTGGGGTTTTTTAATCTTTTTGAGACAGGGTCTCGCTATACTGCTCAGGCTGGCCTTGAACTCACCTTATAGGCCAGGCTGGCCTCGAACTCACAGTGATCCTTCTGCCTCAGCTTCCTGAGTGCTGGGATTACAGGCATGCACCACCACACCTGGCCTAGTTTTTTAAATGATTTGATTCTTGGCTTCTGAAAGTATTAGTTCTTTCTCTGTTGCTGAATTCAAGTCTAGCTTGAAAAGTGGGAGAATGTACAGAATGTAAACCACTACTGACTTTGACCAGTAAAGTAAGACAAAAGTGTGTGGAAACAGCCACCCAAACAACAAAACAACACTTCATTCAGCAAGTATTTATTTGGAACCTATCTTCCTAAGTATAGGAAACAAAACATGCTCATGGAATTTGTACTCTAAAGGGAGTGGTGGACATAAACAATAAACTAACTAAATAAAATATTTGGTTGATCTCCAAATGGAGAAAAATAAGTCAAGGTTAGACAGAGTAATTCTGCAAATGAGTAAGAAATTTGAAGTAGGGTATCCAGGGAAGGCTTCTATAAAAATATCAACTGAATGGAGATCCTGCAAGAAGAGAGGAACCAGCTCTGAGGAAACTTTGTGCGTATTTCCAGAGGGGAGGAAATCGTTGGAATGAGTTGAGCAAAGAAACTGCTAATCTGAATTACAGGTCGACTCCCTTTGCTGTGTGGAAGGTAGGCTGTGACCAGTTAGGGAGCTATTGCAATCATCCAGGAAGAATGCTAACAGGCAAAATGGTAACAAGTTTACACATCTAGATAGATCTTGAAGGAAAACACTGTATGATTTGCAGAAGAACTGGATGTGTGATGGAAGAAGAATAAAGACTAATGCCAAATTTGGGCCTGAGGTGGTAAGGACAAGGGAATGGACAGGTTTGAGGGCAGGTCTGGGTTGGGCAGGTTGAATGTCCATGAGATGTCCCAGTGCAGCTCTCAAGTAGGAAGTTGAGTGTACAAGCGTAGAGTTGGAAGTGAGGTTCCAGACTATAGTTATAAATTTGGGCATTATCAACATATAAATAGTGCAAATGATACTAATGGTATGAAACTGGAGGAGATCACTGAGAAAGTGTAGGTAGAAAAAAGGTCCAAGGACTAACCCCTAGGAGAAATCCATGTTAAGAATGTAAGGATAGGATAAGGTCTACCTAAGGAAATGAGAGAGTAGGCAGTAAGGCTGGAAGAAAATCAGAGGAATGTTGCAGAGGTAAAGTGGATAGAATCTTAAAGAGGAGGGTGTATTTTTGGAATAGCAATTGGCCATTAAATCTAATCTTATAGGTTTTGTGCAGGTGAAGATGTCATATATATCAACTAACCTGAGGGCTGTTTATAATTACAGCTAGTAAAAAGAGCATATTTGTTATGTGTGTCTTAGTCACAATCTTCTAAACAGAAATACATCTTGGAACATCCAGAAGTTTACATTTTTCACACCTTTACCCACATCTGTATCACAAATGATTGCTTTTAATTATTCCTTATACCTTTCTCCTTATTTCATAAAGTTGTGATCAAGATCCATATGATTACAAATGGAAAATATTCTAGTTCTCTGTGAAATGAGTTAATGAAGACATTATAAATTATAAAGACATTATAAATCCTTTTGTAAGCTAGACATTAAACATTACTTCTGTGTATATAAAACTGTTGAATTTACATTAGACTGTGAATGTGTGTGCATATATTGATCAACTTTCTATTACTGTGACAAACTATCTGAAATGATAAACTTATAAGAAACAGTGATCTCTTTTGGCTCACGGTTTTGGAGGTCTCTGTCCATGGTTGGTTTTCCCTTTGCTTCTGTGCTTGTGGCAGCACAGTACATGATGGTGGGAGCGCTTTGCAAAGAAAGCAGAGAAAGAGACTGGCATGCCAGAATCCCTTGTAAAGGCACATAACCACTGACCTAAATTCCTCCAACTACACCTAACCTTTTAAAGGTTCCCCTACCTCCCCAAACCACCGCAGATGATGAGAAATCCTTTACTACATAGTTCTTTGGGAGCCATTTAGCTAAACTGCAGCAGGATATAATACTCTGGGAACTTGTGGTACATTATAAAATGGAGATGGTTTGTGAATATAGTCATCAAAAGTACATGTTGGCCACACTTACTTACTTAAACCACTTTCCACCCTAAATCCTGGCTTAAGAAACCTGGGTTTCTTACCTTCTGATGAAAAAAAGTGGTGGTGCATACCTATATTCCTAGCACTTAAGAGGCTAAGGCAAGAGGATTACGAGTTCAAGGCCTTCTGAGGTCAAACCCAGCCTGGATTATTTAGCAACACTCTGTCTTAAAAAAAATATCAAAGCATAGTGGTGTGCACCAGTAATCCCACCCCAAGGGAGGCAGAAGCAGGATTACAAGTTCAAATCAACCTGTACAATTTAGGAAGACTCTATCCCAAGAAAATAAAAAATAAAAAGAATTAAGGATGCAACTCAGTGGTAGAGCATCCCTAGGTTTTAGGCCCAATACCACCACCACCAAAAAAAGAAAAAAAATGTTGTATTTAAACACCCAACCAAGTTTAGAGGAGAGAAGAAATAGATGTAACTTATTTGACAGCCTTAGGATAGATGTGTCCTGTTTCCATTTCATTCAGCTTTTATTGGACTCATTCTACCATTTCAGTAAGGCAATGAAGAAAAGCAAAATAAACAATAACCCTTTTCTAACTAGAAATAATCATAAATTTTAAAATGCAGTCTTGGCTACATCATAAAAGGAATTCTCTTTGTCTAAACATAGCTATATTTTATTCTACTATAAACTAATCTGAATTTTTCAGAGATTTTTGTTGTACAAAGATCTCATTTATTCTAAAATCATCTTGCTAAACATTTCTCCAGCAAATTGAAGTAGATATATGCCATAGGACATCATTATAATATACCTAAATCGATAGATTCTAGTCTATAACCAATTCTGGTAAAGAATTAGGTGGCATAATTCCTAGGGGTTGTGTTTTCACAGATACACCATGTAGATGTACTGAGATGGTAAACTAAATAGAAGCAAGAAGGGGTATTCCTGGCAGATATGGATAGCATCTATGTTGCTTTAGCTCGATTGATTAATCTTCTACAGTAAATTGCATATCCTGCTGACCCAAATGCACCTATCTCTAGTGCCTTGGTATGTTTTACAGCCTTCTTCTGGCACTACCTAATGAAAGCTATAAAAAGAAAATATTTCCATTCCATTACAGTAACAACAAAAATTTTAAGAATGAAGCCACAAAAATACCATGTCACATCACAGGTTTTTTCTTAATAATAAGTCTAAAAGTAATTAGCCTCACATCAGTTCAAAGAGCAAGAGTTTCTAAACTTTTCTTAAAATGTTAAATTTTCTATTATCAATAAAGTACAAGAATAACATAAGCATAATTTCTTAATGCCAGAAAGTAGTTGACTAACAATTATTATGCTGATATCTTATATTTTGTATGAAGCATTCTTTTCTATTGCATTATAAAGCCTAAAGATTATGAACCAACTCAGTTTTATATGCTCTAAGACAGGGCTATAATGGGAAAGATATAGTCATTCTTTGACATTTACCAGAAATGTTATTTACTAAAACTGCCACCTATGTAGGTCCCTGTGATCCTATTTTGAGTTTAAAAGAAAGAACTAGTGGAATATCTAAGGCCACTCCTCACTCCTCACTCAAAGGCATCTAGACCTACTTCAAAGATAATATTGCAAGTTTTGTGTGTGTGTATGTGTGTGTTTGTGTGTGTGTTTTACAATAGATTGAACCTAAGCCCTTAGCACTGATGTACATCCCCAGCCCTTTTGAATTTTTTTATTTTGCAAGGGAGTCTCACTAAGCCACTAAATTGCCCAGGCCAAGCTCTGACTTGCAATCCTCCTACCTCCAACTCCCAGGATTCTGGGATTACAGACCCACGAAATTTTCTTTTGTAATATATGAAGAAGAATAAGATATTACTATAAAAATACCGGAGCTTTCATATCCCTTTCCCATCATCCAGTTTCTCCCCAGTTTGAAACACCTGTGCATGCTTCTCTTTTTCTTGAACTCTCTGGAGACTTCACTAGACCTCAAGCACAGGTCTCAAAGGCAAGCCTGCAGAGGCTTACTTTCCAAATGGGTGGAACCCTTAATGCCCTCACTTGTTCTCTGCACCAAAACTCACAGAAATTTCCTAAAACGCCAATAGCTAGCCAAGCAGAGGAGCTTTCCAGCATTTATGATTTGTGTTGAATTTATATTTTTACTGTATTTTTTATTTTAAAGAGAATTTTTAAAAACAGTAACAATACAGAATTTCAAAACAAGATGATAGGAAATTAGCAATGGTTGTTATATTGCTTATTGTTATCTTCAAAGTAGTTGTTCATATTACCAAATGTAGCCATGCAAAACTGATCAAATAACACAAGGATCATAACAGAAAACAAAATAAAAAAATTTTTTGAAACAGAAAATGTCAAAATGAAGGAGCAAAATGCAATCTCTTAACTCCAGCCCACCCAGAACACATCCAGGAGACATTGACATAGAAAAACTTAGAAGTCACACACCTGAAATTTCTGAAATGATAGCAAATGAAGTAAAAAAGCAACTCCATCATGCTATAGAAGAAATCAGAAATAATCTCTCAGGTAAAAAAAGAAATGACAACCATAATGAAAGAAATGTTCAGCATATCTAAAGAAGACAGATTTTAAAAATCGAAGAGTATAGAAAAATGATGGAAACCTTGAATGAATGATATAGGAAAGAATTAGAGTGCATGAAACATTCAAAGTGATATCCAGGAAATAAAAAATTCCATTGAAAATTGACAAAAACCACCTCAACGAAACTGAAGATAAACTTTCAGACATTGAGGACAGCATTACAGCTAGTGCTCACAAAAGTAAAAATCTCTTTAAAATAACAAGGAACAAGAAAATAACAATTCAATAACTGCAAGATGATAGAAAGAAAAACAATATATGACTGATAGGTGTTAATGAAAAAGCAGAAGTCAACACAAAGGACTTAAAAGATTATTTGCAGAAGTAATAGAAGAAAAATTCCCCAAGCATGGGAAAAGAATCTGACATACAGTTCAGTGAGGCATATAACTCCCAACTAGCCATAACCAAAATAAATCTACAGCCAGACATATAATAATCAAGATCCCAGAAATTCAGCACAAGAACAGAATATTAAAAGCTGTTAAAGAAAAAAAAAAAAAAAGATCACCTATAAAAGAAAGCCCATCAGAATCATAGCAGATTTCTCAATACAAATCATCAAGTCAAGAAGAGCTTGGAGTGAAGTATTCAGGCCCTGTGTTGAATTTAAATAAACTTAAAATACCCTAACAACTTAATTTTATCACGCATTTCATAGTTACTTTCTCTTTGCTGATACATAACATCAGACACCCACAATTTAAAGGAGGAAAGATTTATTTTGCCTCACAGTTTGTAGAGAGTTTAATTCATAGTGAGATGGGTCCAAGATAGAGCAGCATGGCAGAGGAGCCTGGCAGAAAAGAATTGCTCATGACATAGCAAGCAGGAAGCAGAAAGAGCTCATGGGAGGACAGCAAGAGGTAGACCCAGGCCAAGCTCCCAGTGACCCACCTTCTCTGACCAGACTTCACTACCCAATGTCATATTTAGCTATAAACTCAGGAGTAGACTAACACACCGATGAGTATCATGCCTCTATGACCCAATTACCTCGTGAAATCCCCATCTATCATCACATGAGGCTTTGGGGGGACATTGTGGTGAATTGACAACTGGTGGTCAACTTGGAACACCCAACTGAACTGAACTAGTGTGGTGCTGGGTGTGGGAGGCCCACTGAGGACTATTGTCAGTAGCATAAGAGGCAGAACTGGAGAAGAAGAGAGGCTGTTGGAAGCTGAGAGAGGCTGTTAGGAGCCGATAGAAGCTGTTGGGTGATGTTAGAAGCTGTGAGGAGCTGTTGTTTCTCTTGGAGGAGCTTACCATGCTGGCTTTCAGATGAATTTGGCTGTTCTCACTGAAAGAGGAGCTCGGGACCTTGTTGTCACTGAGAATGGCTTCAATTCACTTTGGGAAAGCTCTAGTCCTCATTTTGAGCATCACTTCATGGCTCTGGAGTGGACGATGGTGCAGTGCTCAGTCTCCTGGAGAACCTTGTCACATTGGCTTTCCTGATAGGAACTTGGCTTTCCTCCTTATTGGAGGAGCTTGAGACCCGCTGTTCCTGAGGATGGGTGTGGTACTTTTGGGGGAGCTTTGGTTCTTACTTTGAGCATCATTTTCTGGCTCCAGTGCAGATCCTTCAACCTGCTAGCACAGATCCTTCATCCTGCTGGCATAGACTTTCTAGCTTCCACCACTTACCTTTGGACCTTCCCACCTCAGATCCATGAAACAGGCCTGCATGGGACATTGTCATGGACTCTTGACCTCTAGTTGGATTCATGGGAGGCATTGTTATGGGCTCTAGGTCTTCAGCTGGACTCATGCAGGACATTATTGTGGGATCTAGGCCCTCAGCTGGATTCTTTGTTCTTTAGTGTGTGGACAGATTTCCTGTACTCTCTGTTTATATATGATTCTTTGGATGACTATTATACATAATCTTATAAAATATATGTCCTGTTTTATATGGTTCCCCTTGTAAGCCTCTGACTAAAACAGACATCTAGATATAAACTGTAACAACCACATCTTTTCTCTTTTTCCTTGCCTTTTTCTTTCCAGATATAGAGCTGTTGCTTCCTGGAGTCGTGTTCAAGGAATTGGGATTCCCTTGATTACTGCCATTGAAATTGTCTCCATCTGGATCCTTTCCTTTATCCTAGCCATCCCTGAAGCAATCGGCTTTGTCATGGTGCCCTTTGAATACAAGGGTGCACAACACAAAACCTGTATGCTCAATGCCACATCCAAGTTCATGGAGGTACTGATGGATTTTATAATCTAATAAATTTAAATTTTTAAAATTAAAAATTAAAAGGAATTGGTGGGGGATGGGGTTTATACTTCACCATCTCAGAACTTGTTAACATCTCCACAATGCCAGGTGTGCTTTCCTGTTAGTTCAGTCAAACATTCTTCAGATGCAGGAAAAGGCAATGTTAAACTAGTTTTAGAGCAAAAAGAATAATGATTCTACTTCTTACACTTGTGGCATAACATCAGACACAGTGTTGTTCTGCAGCAAACTAAGAATTCTAAAACTAATTTACTAAGGTGTTTATGCACACAATACTGTTTGTTTCAGCAATAAGAGACACAGTACAAGGTCTATCTGACAGACATGAGGATGCTTGTGCTACTTGGGTAGGGAATGGTACTTACATATACATATATGAATATAGATTCTAGATCTCATATATGAATAATATAAAATTGCAGAACGTTTTATAAGAGCATTTTAGTTTAGCAAATTCAGTTATTCTTTAGTACACCTGACCACATTAATGCTTCTCTGAAAAGCTTAAGCACATGTTGAGTATATTGGGAAATATTCTAAAAATGCATTCTTTTGCAAAACTAGTTACATGTGGACTGAGGAGGAGAAGCAAAAAGATAGCTATTTCTCTTAAATCAGAATAATTTAGTGCTTTGATGTAAGCATCATACTGCTCAGATTCCACATGTAATCATTTACAGACATCTCAAGGTATGCTTTCCCAAAGTGGAAAATTCACAAAATTTGTGGTTTTGAAATTGATCAGTTATCTTGCTTGGAAATTCCTGTTTTAAAATTAAAAAGGGCTCATGAAAACTGCCCAAATGGCAAGCTTAAAATTGAAGTCTTCTGTTTATCTGCTGGCTTTTTACTTAAGTCGTTATTCACCGTGAAAAGCAAAAGTAGAAGGTTATCAGAACTTGGGCAGTGTAAATACACAGTGTACATATTCCAGAGAAAAACACTAGAGGGAAGAGGCTTAGTGTGAGAAGGTGCTCAGGGCTCGCTGAAGTTGGAAGAATGAAATGGGCTGCTTCATAAAGTCTCCTTTTAAGTGCTCAAGCAAAGGGTGACAGCATGCCAGCCAGGGTGGCATCAAGAGTTGCAGGAATGGGTGTAAGCTGAGCTAATAATATCTTAAAAGTTCCAAGTTTAAAGTCCTATTTGTTTGTTTGTCTGTTTTTCCAGTTTTATTTCCTCTTTTTTCTACTCTTCTCAACTTTGCTCTACTCTAATCTGATCAGAGGCCTCCTCCAATCCTTCCTAATGACATAAGTTCGAAAGAAATGTGCGACCCCTTGCTCAGCAGGCCTCTTCCACGGATGGGGCCGGAGCCTCCATGCAGCCCACTCAGGGGTCAACTTCCAGACCCTTTGCAGTGCTTGAGGGTCATTTGCACCAACATGCAATGCACAGTGTGACAGAAAGAAAGGGCAGCAAAGGAGGACCAGAAAGCTGAAGGGAGTGTTGTGTTGCATTTCAAAACAAAAAAATCAGGGCCCTTCTGATTTTTTTTTTTAAACTCAAGACTAAAATCATTTTTTATTGGTTTGGTTTTTTTCATTGTTCATTCCCTTTAAAATCAAAACAAGACTAAAATCCTTCTGCAGTGTGGTGGGCATAGGGAAATATCTGTATAAGCAGATTTGAATAAACTAACTCCTTTGGAAGTTTGTCTGTAACCTGAGGATAGAATTAAGGGGTCTGTGTGTTTACGTGGAACAGACATTTTGTATTTATTTTCACTAACTTCTTTTTTTTTATTTTAAAGAGAATAGTAAATGAGACACAAACAAACAAAAATATAGAACAGTAGCAGCATACAGTATTACAAACATAAACAAATCAAAGCAAGAACATTCAAAGTGATATAGAGTCTCAAGACAAAATAATACAAATCAACAGTGGTTGTTACATTACATATCACTATCCTCAACTACATTGCTCAGATTACCAGATGTAAGAATGAAAGATTGCTCAAACTGTTGAAGAGAATAAGAAAATAATTCTTCGATAAAACTTTAGAGATAATACAGAGTTTCACTACACAGGGTGATAGGAGTTCACCATTGTAATTCCTGAAATTTATCATTTACTTCAATTATGAAGGTAAGCAACAAACCATAATGGTACTTAAGAGTACCGTAACCTTTTCAGTGATAGAAATAGCAGGCATTTTCACACCACATCACACTATATAATCTTGAGATATGATTTATGCACATCATTACTTCAACATTCTATTATGTATTAGAGCCATCAATAGGTTTGATATTTAATTTGATGATAAAGATTTATATCGCTATGTCAGAATTTTATATTTAGTATTTTTATAGCCATGCTTTGATATAATTGGTTGGATAATCATATTTGTTTTACACATGTAAAAATATTGTTTTTCAGAAGGAATTGTAGCACTCAACAGACCTCCCAAGGGGTCTGTCACATAAAAATAGTTAGAACCTCAGACTGAACTTTTTGTCTTTAGGAACCATTTTTAGATTATTTTAACAGACATATTGTAAATGTAGCCCAGTAGGCCTCTTTCTATATTCAGAAACTATCCAGTTTTTCAGAGCAGCATAGCTATTTTTTACTGTGGGAACTGAGATATTATAGGAAGCTACATCCTTAGTAAATAAACAATCTGGAGAAACATCTTCAGAAAGGAAAAAGCAGTTCTTCCCAACTTTGTGATGAATTTAGTGGGAAAAACTCAGATATCATGTCCATCTTTCATTTTTATAAGGTGTTAAGTCTTCTCCCTGGAAAAGACATGAAACTGAATAATCTCGGTATTTATAAAGTCTTACCCACAGGGAGATAATGCTAAGAGGGCCCTCAGATAAGGTATGCTGCCACAATAGTTTCCAGGTGGCAGAGGGAAGGTATATAGTTACCGATGACTCAGACTGGCTAAGTTTGGGGTCACATAGCAGGCATACCAGGCAAAGGGTTAACTCCCCTTAATGAAAGCTACACAGATAAGCTATTCATAATCTTCGCTGGTTCCAAACAAGATATTTACACTAAGTACACTTTGAACCACAAGAATCAAAAGTCAACCGGGCACTAGCAAAATTTTGAGACTCATCAATAAACAAAGATAAACTTGTCTGAAACCATGATTTATAAACTTTGGTGGGGAATTGTTTTTATTGATAAGGTCTCTTTTGGTGTATAATTGAAACCAACTTCAGCTTATAAAAATGTACCCTTGTCAGGGTATTTTTTATATATGCAGTTTCTTCTTATGCTATTATAAAGAGGGGATAATTGCTGAAGTTTCAAGTTAATTGAGTTTTAAGCACGACTCTGAACCCTTTACTACAAGCAGAGTGCATGAATATACACATATATCTTCAAGAATAAAGATTGTAAAGCTATCAGAGGAGCTGCATAGTTAACTTATATATTATGTCCCACTTTCTCTTGCTTTTCTTCACTGGACAGTTCTACCAAGATGTAAAGGATTGGTGGCTCTTCGGGTTCTACTTCTGCATGCCCTTAGTATGCACAGCAATCTTTTACACCCTCATGACCTGCGAGATGTTAAACCGAAGGAACGGCAGCTTGAGAATTGCCCTCAGTGAACATCTTAAACAGGTAAACCTATTATAATCATGAATACCTGCCCAACGGCCAGGCATGGTTATGCATGCTTACAATCGCAGCACTTGGGAGACTGAGACGCATGATTCTGCAAGTTCAAGACCTGCCTAGGTTACCTAGTGAGTTTAAGGCCAGTCTGAGCTATGTAGTGAGACTTCGTCTCAAAAAACTAAAAAAAAAAATTTTTAATTAAAAAACAACTTTAAAAAAATTGAATACCTGGTAAGACTCTTGAAAACGGGAGGATCACAGTCTTTTACTTCATTATAGTATTTCAGTGTCAGACTACACATATGAGGGTGGTTCCACGGGATTGTAATGGAGCTGAAAATTTCTCATTGCTTAGTATTTTTACTGAACCTTTTCTGTGCCTAAAGATGTTTAGACACAAACACTATCACGTGACAGTTGCCTGTAATACTCAAGACAGCATTACGCTGTGTATATGTGTGTAGCGTAAAAGCAATTGGCTCTACCAGGTAGCCTAGGCACACAGCAGGCTCTACCATATAGGTTTGTGTGAGTACACTCCATGATGTTTACAAAATGATGAAATTGCCTCACTGTGCATATCTCAGGTCATATCCCTCTCCTTAAGTGACTCATGACCATACTATATATAGCAGATTGTGCCTGGTTTTCTAAAAATACAAATACTGTCTTGCAATTTTTTATAGTTATAATTTAGAAATTCCTTTTGTGAACTGAGGAGCCTGCCTTTGAAGCAGATGGCCCTGGAGGCTGGGTCCAAAGGGAGAGGAAATATTTGTTTAGTTTGCCAAGAGTGTATTCAGCATGTGTATGTGGGTGTCTATACATTATTTGGGCTTGGAACTATGCCAAGACGGAGAGAAACATATGACTTCCTTCCCTTGCAAGTTTTACAGTCCAGTTGTAGAGACAAAACATGAAACAGAAAGCAGAATGATAAAGTATGGTGCAAGTACCTTGTACTGTAGAAAGCTGGAAGGAACATGAGACAGAATCATGCTGAAACTGTTCATTAAGGAGGAGGATTGAACCAGGCTTTGGAGGATAAATGGCATTTGATGAGGAAGAGGAGGACAGAAGCTATTTCTGTTGGAAGGAATAGCATCTTTCTAGAACACAGAATGGGCACCATCCATTTGTGGAGTAGGATAAAGGAGATGAACTTTATTAAAGCATCTAAAAGACTCTTGAAAGGAAATAAGATTGAGTATATTGGAAGAGGTAAAATTTTGGAGGGTCCAAATTCTAGAAAGAATTGGAACAATCAGTAGGGAACTAATGTTAGGCAGCAAACAGAATGATAATGCTTTAGGCGTTAGAAGGCAAAACTCGATGCTTATACTTCTTGGCTACATGACCTTGGACAAATTGTTTATCCTCTCGAGTTTCCAGTTTTTCATAAGGTGTATGTATTAATACATTATAGGGATTACTTAAGGTATGGAAGAGTCCTGGTAGTACCCAATTCCTAGTAGGTACACAGCAAACGTTAATTTATATTAACTCAATAAGTAAAGCTGGGACTGCAGCTCAGTTTTCAGCCACAGTGGAGGAATGCATAAGAATGTCCCAGTACACCAAAAGTCAATGTGTGTGGTTGATGGAGTCCGTAAATCTGTCCTATATGATTATCATACACAAGTGTCATTCCTCACCAGCAACTCTTGTCAACCACTGTACTGATTTTTCTGAGCTTCAGCTCTTTGTCTGTAAATTGGGCATGATAATGTGTGAATCGATGTGAGAATCAAAGGAATTGATGTGCGTGTATGTACTGTGTAAACTCTAATGTGCTATATCAAGGGTAGCTCTTATTTTTTACTGACATTTAGCAGGCCAATTACATTAGTAAACTTTAGTATGACTTTGTTTGGCCATTCACGTTTCAAACACTTCAGATGTGAATATACTAAGCAGTTCTTAATTCTCATCCCTGCAGTGAGGACCCTAATTAGAAAAGATTTGTGAAACAGAGTATTTAACATGTTGATTTTTGCATTGAGTCTTCTTAATCTCTGTGCAATAACTTTTCCGAAAGTAACTAAATAGGGATTGATAATAATAACAGTAGTAATAACAATAGTCTGCTTCACATGTACGCAGTGTTTTTAAGTCTTTTAAAAACATTCCAGCGTCCTTTGTGCTGTGCTGCTGCCTATCTGTGCTGGAAAGAATCCATTGGTTAAGGGATTTGCTCAGCTGAATGACACTGAGATGCCTGGTCTGCATGAAGCTGGTGTTTGGTCTGGTCATGCTCAAAGCTCTAATAAGTTCTGAGAGCGGTAAAGCAGGGTTAGCTGGAAATCCTCAGAGAGGGACTATGAGGTGGAAAGCCTTGCCACTCTAACTAGTATTCTGTAGGGCTCCTTCTCTTCTTCCTTGGTTGTCTACAATTGCTATTGTTCATAATGACAATAATTTTATCAGTGAGCAATTGTATCCAAATGCTGGAGAAAGAAAACCCAAAATAAGAGGGACTTATTTAACCATGGAAGGGTTCACCTTTCTCCCGCTGGAAAAGATTCAGATATTGTTGCTTCACTGGTCAAGGAACTCAGAGGCCAGCTGCTATTTTGCTGGTCTTTCCTGCAGTCTTGGAAGATGGCAATGTCCACTCTACTTTTCCTTGATAACTCTACTTTTGTTTCCAGTACTAGGGATTGAGACAGGTCCTTCACACTGATGTACATCTCCAGCTCCTTTTTATTTGTTATTTTGACCCAGGGTCTTGCTAAGTTGCCCAGCCCAGGCTTAAACCTATGATTCTCCAGCTTCAGTCTCCCAGAGTGCTGGAATTATAGGCAAGCACCACTCTATCTGGTGGAGCTCTGCTTTCATATCTGATTTTCAGGCAGCAAGAAGGGAAAAGCTGTAGAGCATTATTAGTGTGTGTGCACCAAAGGAGTACACACACACACACACATGCACACTCACACACACTTGTGGACAATTTTTCCAACAACACACACAAGACTTCCTTAAAGCTAATTGGTTAGAACTGTAACTACAGTTCGGCTCGCTGCATAGGTGAAGTGGCCCTGTCTATAACAAAAACCAAAGATCTATCTGATAATCAGAAAATAGGAGAATGGATGTTGGTTAGGTGAATAGCAGACTGTCCATTGCAATGTATTAATATGACTTTTTTAAGAGTTAAATTCCTTAAGAATATGCACTGGGAAGGTAACCTCTTAATCTCTCCCTATTTTTCTGGGCACATTGCCTTTCTGTGCACACAAAATGACCCTTTAAAACTCCCCCATTTCTGTGGATTGGAATGCTCGGTTATCACTCTGATGCCGTATCTCAGCTACAAAAGATTAGAGAACTGGCTCATTTCTTGGGCTGCATCAACATTTTGTGACCACTGGCACAAGTCTTTATGAATGGCTCAAATAATCATGTGGGTTTACTGTAGGCTCCCATATTTAATGTCAAACAGGCTTCAGTAATGTTGAACCGGCGTGATCTTTCCAAATCCTGTTTTCAGTCATTTTAATTTTGATTTTAATTGATCCCCCTTATAGACAAGTTGCATTTTATGTTCCTCCTTATGCTTTTAATTGTGTGCAGTACCATACTTAGGCATAATGCCTGCAGTGATTGGCTACAGATAATTCCTAACTTATGGTTTCTCTCTGATCTTGAGCGACTCAAAGTCATGTAAACCTTCAGCTGAAGTCAGTCCAGGGTCAGCACGTTCCAGCTTCATAATCATCACTAATGATAATCTTTAACCTACATCCTTCTGTTTGTAAGCAATAATCTTTGGAATCCTGGTATCTCATTACTAAAAGAATTTAAAAAAAAAAAAAAATCCGAAACGGTCACTGTGGTAAACGCCTGTAATCCCAGCTGTTCAGGAAGCTGAGGAAGGAGGATCCCAGAAGCCTATTAATGCAAGACCAGTCAGGGCAACCTAGCAAACCCTATCTCAAATAAGTAAATAAAAAGAAAAAAAAAAGCCAGCCAGCTATCTTCTTGATCAGGAAAAAGAGAAAACACGTTACCATGGCTTTTTCTATTGTTTCCCACCACTATTTTGTTTTCCAGATGTCTTTGTAGATTTGTGCGTTCTCCTGCTGTGTTGTCACCTGTCTGCTGTGCTATTATTAGATACCTGTTACTGAGCTTTTATCTAATCCTTCCCCCTTAAACTCACCCCCACTCACCTACACACACAGGCATGCACTTGGGCACATGGCTCACACTCAGCCACAGGTTGACTCGCCTGCAGCCAGTTCCCCAAAGGTTATATTCTGGCATATAAAAGCTGTCCTGGCCTAATAGCCTGAGGCCATCATCCCTTCCTGACAGCTGTCCAAGAGCATCATTAGCAAGCTCTTGATGAAAAAGTTGCGCTCCAAATCTGGAAGAGGCAGGCATTCTGTGAGGGGCCGTTTTCCCAGCTCATCTTTGAGTTATTTACCGTCTTTTGTAGTTGTTTTAACCAGTGCAAAAACACTGAACTTACTGGATTCTTCTTCCCCACTTTCCTTTAGCGTCGAGAAGTGGCGAAAACCGTGTTCTGCTTGGTTGTAATTTTTGCTCTTTGCTGGTTCCCTCTTCACTTAAGCCGTATTTTGAAGAAAACAGTGTATGATGAGATGGACAAGAACCGGTGTGAGCTACTTAGGTAGGATTCTTTGTACCCATTAGGAAATTGGAGTTCCCCTGCTTTTCCCATTTATAAAAATTTTACATCTTCTTCATATTCTCATTAGCTCTGAAAGTTAAAATTGCAAAGTTGATATTTTTTTTAGCTGACATAGCCCATGGCTGATCCCAAAATTTGTGCAAGCCATGTCTATAATCTCGCCAGACCCTTCCGGGGCTGTGCATAAGGGTTTCAGTTAACCAAGGGGTCGATCTCGCGTAACCATCCTGCAGAACTGAATCTGCCACTTAAACAAGCACTTTTTATGGAATTCTAACTGCCACCTACACGACATGGCTTCTGGGCAAGAAAAATGCTTATCCTAGGGATAACTGCGACTTAGCAAATTTTAAAACAATACATCCTCACTGTTCTGTTTTCTTTTGCTCTAGTTTCTTGCTGCTCATGGATTACATCGGTATTAACTTGGCAACCATGAATTCATGTATAAACCCAATAGCCCTATACTTTGTGAGCAAGAAGTTTAAAAATTGTTTCCAGGTAAGTCTGTTCCGCAAATATTTTTAAGGACAACAAAATGAACCACAAGTAGCCACAAGACACGCCAATTCCAATTCTGATGCCACTTTAATCAGCAATACTGCTTTTTAGCAGAGATGTACAGATCTCATTCTGTTACTTAGAAAGAAGGTCGGATTGCCAGCATAACGGAAAAGCAGTATCTATCTATCAGACAACAAACACAGTCAGACTAACTCGACTACATGCCAGTTAAGTATGCTGTTTTTAAAAGAAATGCTCAAATGTGAGCTGCAGATACATAGAGTACATAAAGCGGATTCTCACCTTATGTTTCTTAGACTTTAATCACAGGCTGAACAAAAAATAAACACTGCAGTTAAGAAAGCTTGCATAAATATTATTGAATAGCACATTTACTAATAACCTCTTCAAGGAAAGTTCTTATTACTCTGGAAATCTCTACTACTAATCATTTCATTAGAAATCAGTTCCCTCCTATTCGCAAACCTCCTTCCAGCTAAGCCAGGCAGTCCTCCAGGAGCTTCGAGCATGTGGAAACTGAGCAAGTGACACCTTTATTGAGGTGTCACTTCTCCAGTTCCTGGAGTGATTTTAGCGTAGACCTACTCCTAACTAGATTTTGTTATCTGTGACCAGGATGTTTGACTCTAGCTCCTTATTTATTAAGTAAAGCTGTGTAAAGGGTGAGGACACATCCTCTGGATGAAACAGCCTCAACTGACATCACAGCTCTGGATTTACTAATTGTCTAACCAGGTCTTATTGGTTCCTATCCTGTTTCCTCAGTTTCCCCATCCATAAAATGGGATGATCATAGTATCCATCTCATAAATAAGATCCAAAGGGTAAATATATGTAAAGTTCCTGAAACAAGTGCTCAATACAAGTTGATTATTATTAGGGATAAAATACAGAATGGAAGCACAGCAACAGCCTTCCCAAAACTTACACCCCAAAATGAGAAAGACACATAATAACCAAAGTATCAAACAAATAGAGGAGACTTGGAATGGAAGTTGTAGTGTTTTCATATCACAAAGTGCTATGCCTAAAATGGATTGACTAATAATACACTGGTCACAACTAATTCATTTTATAAGCTGATAACACTTTTTAATTAGCTTACATATTAATTATAAGGAGCAGGAGAGTTAAGGTACAAATTCTCAGAAATTAAACACATGTTTGACAGATCTTCTTAAAAAGGCAGCCTATCAAAGAGAAAGAATCCAATCTAGAGAGACCGGGTTCTAACTGAAGTTCAGGCTCTTAGCAGCCTCTCCGCCTTACTACCCTTGTTCATAGAAGGAGATAAATAGCACTATGGTAAGGATCAGATGAGATACCTGATGCCTAGAGCCACACACGCACAGTGAAGAAAAGGTACCCGTGCATGCCCAGGATACGGAGAGCCCTTCCTCTGACCAGCATGCCTCCGTTTCCTCTTCCATTTTGTGAATAGAATTAAAACAAGAAGAAAGAGATCTCACTCCTTCTCTTCTCTACAGTGACAGTTTAGGATCCCCAGGTGTACACCTAGCCCCCTTCTGCTGTGCCTCAGAACCTGTGTTCAGCTGGGCACGGGTTGTCACTCAAGTTATTCACAATCTGTCTCCTCTCCCAGTCATGCCTCTGTTGCTGCTGTCACCAGTCAAAAAGCCTGATGACCTCAGTCCCAATGAATGGAACAAGTATCCAGTGGAAGAACCATGACCAAAACAACCACCACACGGAGAGGAGCAGCCATAAGGACAGCATTAACTAACATCTTAAGAAGCATCCATCAATACGCCTTCAAATCCTATCAGAGAAAAAAACCAACACGCAGAAACTGTGTCTCCTGAAATCTCTGACCCTTCTTCTATAACTCAGTTGCATCCCTGTGAGGGCCAGGGTGTGCTCTAGATGCTTTCCAAAACAGTAAAGAGTGAAATGGTTTATACCCACAAAATCAATGAACGGTACTTCTTTAACTTGTCTGATATACAGAGTTTGCATGTTCTATTCAAGACTAAAAATGGGTGGAGAATGGAGACTGCTAAATAAATCTAGAAGGATTTTGCTACTTTTGCATGAAAATAGTTTTCAAGTGAATGGCTAGCTTTCATGGAAGTCCTGTTGTGAGTTCCATGGAACTGGTGGTCATCACAGAAGTTTAGAGATCATGGGGCCGGGAATATAGCCCAGTGGTATAAGTGCCTGCCTGGCAAGCACAAGGCCTTAGTTCAATTCCTGGTACCACACACACACACACACAAAATAGAGATTATGACAAAATTTTATGCTTTTTAAATCTTTTTCGAGGAGCAACCAAACAGCCTGGGTTTAAGTCACTTTTCTTTAAAATGCCATTCAGTGCCAGTATTTTTTAATCACATACTGGCCCAGAGATGATTATTTGAGCTAGTTCACACACATTTTGATTAACAACAATATTCAGGTGAGAAATTAGGCTGTTTTTCATGTAACTATTTTATTTTTAAGGTATAAACTCTAAAACAGCAAAAAATATAGGCACTTAAAGCACAGACTGATAACATATAGCAATTTAATAGTGGCTAACCAAAAAAATTTCAGAGCCTATATTTTTTTTTTCATGGTGTATTGGTATAGATCTTGGACATATTCTTGTGTTAAATTCCAAAATAATGCTTGGATCAAATGGTTCTGTTTTTCACAAACCCAATCTTTTTAATGCAAATTTTAAAATGTAAAACCATGTTCAAAAGTCAAATTAACGTACTGTTTAACTATCAGTGATACTTGCAGTGCAATGTGTAGAAATCTAAAGCACACATATGTGAGAAAGACTGGATAGAGGATTGGGACATTTTTACTGAGCTTTTGTAATAGTACCATCTACCTTTGTACTCTCTTAATTTCTCCTAAGATGGTAAGTAGAATTAAGACATTTTTGGTCATTCCTTTCTCTGGGTAGATGACATAATTTCAAAGTGGCCAGATGAGGTTATCATGTCAGTGAGATATCGCTAGTCCCGCCATTCAATTTTAGTTCTTCACGTCTCTGAGTTTCTGGTAGGAACCTAAATTCTCACCTAGCCCCGCCCCCCCTGCTTCCGCACTTGGTCGCAATTTCAAAGGGCCCAGAGTGACTTTGCTGGGCATTTTCCCAAATGTTTACAGACTGTGAGTACACAAGAAGACTCTTACTCGGTGTGCGTATGTATATATATGTATAAACTGTAAATTCATTTTAACCATTTTTTGTGACCGTCTCTATGGAATGCATTTGTATATGTGTGACTTAGTCACACATGTGATGGGATGTATGATTTAATCTAATAATGCTCTGTGATCATGCCAAAGCACATGCTCTGTGTGAAATCTAGGTGATTGTTTCATCACAACAACCTGTCATAGTCAGTTTTCACATATTAGGATCTCCTGTGTTCAGAAAATGTGTGACCGTGTTACGAGTGCAAATACAACACGGGAGCAGCATGCAAGGGAGTGAGCCGTGCGTTCATTACAACATGGGGCTTTGTTTGGTTGGTTTGACAGTGCTGTACTTGGAGTCATATTGTTCCCTGTGCTGGAGCAATAGCCATTACAGCTCGAAGTATTATATTGTTCCAATCTCAGCTGCTTTTGGTGATGAGCTTGACAAGTAGCCTTATGTTTTCTATCAAATTTTGTCAGATTTCCTGTGAGAGATGAGCTAAACTAATTTGTTGGGTCGTACTTTAGCGGTCATGAGTGAAATACATGAGGTTGCACTTGCCTTTGTTCCAGGTTCCATTGCATGCTCCTTTGTGTGTCTGTCAGATTCAATTATGCCACTGGTACATCATATGCAGTGATATATGCCTATAATATAAGCCATAAATCCACACCATTTTGTCTATAGACAGTTGTCTTTTTTTTAAAGATGCTTTGTTTCTTACATATAAAAAATGCATTTCATAAATTCAGAAAGTCATAGCTTTCTGAATAACTACACAAGCCTCCACGTGCATTTTGTTTATGGACTGGTAAGTAACAACAGTTTACTGGTAGGAATATTTCCAATTTCTACCTTTACCGCATCTTTCCAACAAGTAACTTTGTAGAAATGAGCCATAAGCTAAGGCCCTAAGTTGGCAGCAGCCCGGAAGCATAAAATAAAAGTTTACAGAAGTTTTGCAAGTGTCTCTTCATTTTACATAGTTCTTCATTAACAATGCCTGTTACATAATGCCTGTTGTAAATCTCTCATTAGTATTAACCAAGCAAGGAGTTTTACTTTCAGCTATTTTCACATGCTACTCTATACTTGATCAACCTCCTCTGTGGACCTGAACATTTAGCTCTGTCATTTATTTCTTTATTTTACCTTTCCAGGACACTTTGAGCATTTATTATGCACCAGCCATTCTTCTAGATAGTAGAGATGTAGCAATGAACAAAACAGGAAAGGTTGCTTATCTCATGAGCTTGCTTTCCAAAGAAAAGAGTTCAGCAATAAGCAATTACAGTCAATGAATATTATTTAGGTGGATATCTTAAGGAAGGCATTCATATACATCCTGACTGCCTACTTAACCTCTCCAGTTGGATAGCTAATTGACCATAACATGTTCAAACAAAGCTCTTGATATCTTCCAACCTGTGCTACTATGAAAATATTCTGTTCAGTTAAATACAAGACCATCCTTTTGAGTTAAGACAAAAACCTCAAAGTTATTTCTCATTCTTTTCTCTCACACCTTAAAGCCCTATCTTCAGATTATTCCCAAAATTGTAACACTTCTCTGTCCCTACCTCTACCTCCCTAGTCTGCACATCATTGTCTTTTGCCAGAAAATTGCAATAGACTTCTGTCATGCCTATTTTTTCCCAGCCTTGTAAACAACGGCACTCCCCCCTTTGAGCCTGTCTATCCTCCTCTATAAATGGTTAGGTTAAGCCAGACCTGTAGAGGTGAAGCTATGGCCTGTGTGCTACCGCAGGCTGCTTGTATCATTGAGAGCTTTACAAGATTCGCCGTCACTAAGCTAGACTAATCAGCCTGTGCCAGAAAATTCCTTTATAAAGTAGTAGGTAAAAAAGAGAGAGAGAGTACCCTGTACCCCTGTGGCAGGACGGAAAAATTGCCAGCTAGAAAATTGCTGGCCACTGTGGTTTGGAAATCATAAAGAAAGTCCGCGTAGACTGTCACAAAGATTAAAAAAAAAAAAAAAAAAAAAAACAAAGAAGTCCCCAGTTCCAGTTTTCCTTGATGCTTTCCCATGGCTTAAGTCAACAAACCAAGACATTTACCTTTTGGCCTGTGCTAGTTAAATTTGGTTTCCTTTGCTTATCAGAGACACATCATAAGAACAGTTCATCTAAGTTATACCAACGCATCTGTTACCGTGTTTTTAGAGCAGTTTTAAGTTTACAGAAAAATTGGCCCAAAATTGCAGAGAGCTTCCACATGCTCTCTTTCCACCCCTCTCTGCATGTCCTTTCCCCTGTGATTTATACCTGGAATTACTGTGGCACACTGATCACAGCTAATGAACCAGTATCAAAGCAGTACTATTGCTATGTCCATGAAGCTCACTCTTCGTGCTCTGTCATCTTATGGATTTTGAAAGCCATACTGTGTGCTCCACTGTTCATCCCTCCCTCCTTCTTTCAGTGAGAACACTGTGAAGCCCTTTCATCTATGACTCTCGGTAGGAATATTCAATCACTGCCGAAAGAATGGCATAATAGTAAGCAACATAGTATTGCCTCTACATTGTAAAGTTTCTGAAAAAACATCACTAAGTGTTATTTCCTATTCAAAAATTAAACTACTGAGTGGTGAAATTGTAAAGTGCTTGCCCAGCATGTATGAAGCCTGGGTTCAATGCCCAGCACTGCATGCATATATACATACACACATATATACATGTAAACAACCTACCCAGTAAGTTTAAAATTATTAAGGTAATGAAACAAGTTTGAGACTAAGTCCAGGAAATAGTCAAAACCAATATGAGTCTTTGGCTAATCTATCACTGCTATTGTTTTTAATAGTTTTACTAGTCTTTGTTATAGTATTGAAAACTATCAGTGGAATAAAGGGAATGCACTCTCAGCCTTCCCAAATCCCTCCAATCTTGTGACCCCAAGGCTTATATTTCGTTGTTTGTTAAAAAAAAAAAAAAGAAAAGAAAAGAAAAGAAAAAATCCAAGGCAGCACTGTCTTTACTGATTTTACACCATACTTCAAACAAGTGAAGTTAAATCAGAGCACAAGTCCTTCACACGTAGTAGAGTTTCTGATATTACAGTGAGGTCTTCACAGTGAAAAGTTCCCATGGTTTTTAAAGTAATCCTACATTTGGAAAAGCTTCTGTGGTACTTTCCTCTAAGTAGTGACAAAGACAACTCAGTGTCTATATTTTGTCAGCACTGACAACTCTGGCTTTGTTTCCTGATAAAGCTAGAACCCATAACATCTCCTAGCCTCCTGAGCTTTTAGCATCAGTGTTATTCAATACAGTCTACCAACTGTGTTTCTTCCCAGGAGTACTAAATTAGGAACAGCAGTGCCAACTCTACATATAATTAGAAGAGTCATGGAATCTTCCTAGGGGAGCTCAGAGAATACCACAGATTTTTCCTCTTTGGTCTTAAACCACAGTCCTCTTATCTAGCTGATCTACGTGGAATTGATCATTGTTTATCTGACTTTGACCCTGTGACGGTTGATACAATTGTATACTTGGAGCCGTGTGGTAGATTTGTCCCAGATGGGAGTCATGGCCTTGCCCAGTCCACACAGTGTCACACTGCCAGCTAAGCTACAGGCCACAGGCACCTCCAGGACGGAGCCCTGGCTCTTTCCAGTTCCTCACATTTTTTTCCCAGAATACAGTCATTCTCCATGAACTGTAGCTCTCTGTTTCTCTCTAACTATGACTATTAAGATCGACTTGAGTTGCATTCTTGTGCTTTTTAAATATCTTAAAAGGGGAAGACCTAAAAGTGAGCAAGTGGGGAACATATATGCTCCTTTAAGCATCAGAGACACGTTTTCATAATGAAATACTGACATTGGTCTATTTTTTTCTCTGTGTTATGAAACCCAGTGGGGTGAAGCCTGTAACACTCCCTCTAACTTCCGATTGAGACCCTGTTGGAAAGGATAGAGTTCTGCTGACCAGCTTAGGGCGGATAGAGACAAGTCCTGGGGTTGAGGAAGGTGGGGAGGGAGTTCTTTCTAAAGAAAAGGGAAGGTGGGCATCTTTTCTTCAAAGGAACTGTCTCTCCTGCTATTCCTTATTTCTGACATTTTTTAGTCCACTTAATTAAATGTTTATTGTCTTTAAAAATAATTTTCCTCAAAGAATATAAAAATGATTTTCCTCTTCTAATTACAAAAAGGGTGTATAAATTATACATATAATTTATTTAAAGCCTTTATAGAGCAATAATGAATGAACAGCTTATGTAGGTAAGGAAGCGAAGCCCTATGGATGGGGTTGTACAGTCATTCCTCAGTATGCAAAGGGTTCCAGAACCCCCTCATAAAGCAAATCCACATATGCTCATGTCCCTTGTGTAAAATGGCATAGTACATAACCTACACACATCTTTATTATACTTTTAATCACTTCCAGATTACTTATAATACCTAATTATATATAAATAAGTAAATACATAGTTATTATGCTGTGTTGTTTAGCAAATAATAAGTATAAAGGTCTCTAGATGTTTGATATAAATGCAAATTTTTTACAAATATTTTCAACTCATGGTTAGTTGAATCCATGGATGAGGAACCTGTGGATATGAAGGACTATGTAGCAATAAATGATTGATAGATGATGATAGATAGATAGATAATAGATAGATAGATAGATAGATATTTAAGGTACCCAGTCCTGTGCTGTGAGGCTATACAAATAAGGCTATACTGTCCATCTCCTGGGATATTTAAGGAAGAATGAAACACTGGATCACAGGGTTTGTGCATGATTAAAATCACTAAGTTCTGCCAGGCTGTCTCCAGAATGTCCACACAAGTACAGAGTTGATCCATTATGGAAGATTTCAGCAGCGCTGCATACACTGCGGTTGCTCCCCCTTCTACTGGAGCCATTACCCTGGAGTTGCATGTAGCTTTGAATCTCTTCTACCTGCTGTCTTCACTAATCCCAAGCTCCAGTGTTCTTGCTGTGAAGCATTTGCACCTGTCATTTTCCAGGGTCAGGGAGTCCCTGTCTTGGGAAAAGCTCTTGGGAATTTTACAGCCTCCTCTATCCCCACCAGTGACTTCCCGCTGTGGGAGTACCAAAGCCTGGCTCTTGCATCTTGAGATTGAGTAACACGAAGCACCTCAGAACATCAAGCTGTGTCTTAGCACTTCACCTGAAATCTCACCTTTACTTCTTCCCTCCCCTCAGCCTGCTTCTTCCGCTCATTTGCTGCTGTCCGTTGAGAGCTGTCCCTTAACACACCACTCACATGCAAAAGCTTGGCTCAAGGTCAACCTCTGGAATACCTTGACCCAAGACTGCAAACCTCTTTATTTCACTGCTCAGCAAATTTTTTAAATTGAATATGTTGGATTCTTCAGCATATTACATTTGGGCTCATATTTGAAGCCAGTATTTCAAGTTTTTTATCAGGGCACTTTAGTATGTAGGGGAGTTTTCTCTTAATCGGTAATCCAAACTTTTTCACCCTCAGCTTCAGCCCCTGCTCTGTGAAAATATGACTTTTCTGTCCAACAGTCATTTGACCACTTTAGGAACCCCATCTCAGACTCTGGGGAGTACTGCTTTTGAACTTTTCTGTGTATTCAAACATTCCTTAGATCAAAAGTCAGCTGCAATCACCCTTAAGAAAGCATCCCCCTCCCAAGCAGCTGCCAGACAAAGGTTTGGGTCGCTTAGGATGCTGGAAACCAGTCATAGAGGTAACAAGGTTCTTCAGCAGGAGGGGGAGCACAGGGAGCAGGCACAGGCATCCTCCCTGGGACTCTGACAGGGGAAACTGGGGGGCTGGGTAGCAGCCTGAGGAAACAGCAGGATCAAAGGAAAGGTTTATTATTTTTTTCTTCAAGAGAACAACAACCTCAGCATCTTCAAGACAGAAGAATTGTGGCCAGTGAAAGGAAAAGATCATGTGGAGATAAAACAAAGAAAATGGATGGATCACGATCGCAGAAGAGGTGCGAGGAGGAAGAAACGAGAGCCTCAAAAGAAAGACTCCTCTTCCCTGACTACCAACAGTGCCTGTTCTTCAGCCATCTTTGGCTAACGAGTTCCATGGCCTCTGTGTATATTTTAGGCCTAAGGACAAGAACAGGGACTGTTGGAACTGGATAGTTGGAAGCCAGGAAGGAACATCCTGGAAAGAGAACCAGCCAAGTTAGCTTTACGAATGCCACCTAAGCCAGCTCCCTTTTTGGGGAAGCTGCAGATGCACAGCTGGAGCCCAAAGTGGCCTCATTCACACTCAAAACTATGTGTAAGGACCAAAGGAAGCGTAGTTGTACAGCCTTTTTTCCTATAATACATATATGCTTTTCCTGTGACCAAAACACATACATATATTATACACAGTAAATACACATTTTTTTTGCAGTACTGGGGACTGAACCCACAGCCTTTGAGTGAGTTATATAAACCAACCTTTTCTTTTGTTTCTTGAGTTTTGGTTTGTTGTTGTTGGGTTTTTTTTTTTGAGACAGGGTCTCACTAAATCACTAGGTTGCACAGTCTGGGCTCAAATTTGCTATCTTCTTTGCCTCAGCCTCCCATAGTACTGGGATTTTGGGCATACACCACCATACCTGGCTATGCATTTTATTTTTTATGAGAGTGGAGTTCAATGTTCCTCAGTTTAACAGTGGATTATACAACCCACTATCAATCAAAATCACTGCATTATATGTGTATGTTTTCTGATAGAATAAACCTAGGGAAATAAATTACCAATAAGCTGAAGATGTGAACTGTCTGCATGGCTATATCATACAGCTTCTCGGTGTCCCAAATCATCAGTGACGGTGGCTGTAGGAGATGAAGCCCTGAAGCAGCCGAATGTATTTGTCTTTCCTTCCTGTGTATGACTCTGGAGAATGTTTTCCATAAATACTAAAATAGTAGCATGTTTTCTAACTACCCTCCTCACCACCCCATGCTAAATTTCCAAGTATGTTTGAGTCCAATATTCATTTGGCAGAAAGGATCCTGAGTTTACCACTTTCTCCATATTGTCACTCTGTTTCTCAGATTTTTTATCATTTTCAGATATCCAGCAATTCCACTACAAAACGCAAAGTGCCATGGCTTGACAAGGCAGTAAGCACCTACTTTTGTAGTCAGCCTGGTGTCGGGATCTTTTTCAGTTAAACAAAGAAGGGTCATGAGAACTTCATAGTCTACTGAACCATGAATGGGTTGAGGCAAAATGATGGGGTAATTCTGACCAAGCTTAGGCTCACTCATCCTTCCACTAGGTTGTCTCAATACTCCAGGGAGCATTTGTGGCTATGCTTATGTACACTCATCCAGGAATCATGCTGCGTGACGTACAATTTTACAAAACCTTGCCTCTGTTCATTACACAGCCTGCAACAAGCAAGAAGTTATTCTGATTTCAGCTTCAATGTCATGTTCTCAGAGGGACCTTATTTGACTACACAATCTGCATTAGTCACTCAGTCACTCTATTATATCCTTCTGTTTTAATTCTCTATATAACACATATTGCTAAATGATTTCTTTCTTGCTCATTACAATAGTTGGTTTATCCATTGTCTGTCTCTTTCCACTAGATAAAAGACCAGTCTATTTTGTTTATTATAATATCCCCAGTGCCTTCCATAACATTGGATGGCACATAGTAAGCCTTCAGTAAGTATGAATTAATGAGCTAAACTGCTATCATTTCAATTTGAAATTTCCCCCAAAACTCATGTGCTATGTGATTAGTTACCAGATGATGGCCTTTTATAAGTGGATCACATGGGCTCTAACTTCAGCAAGTGGATGAATCCATTGATGAGATCATAATTTGATGACACTATTGGGGAGCGATGGAACTAGGAAGTGGGGCCTCTGTAAAGGAAGTGGATCATGGGGCATAACCTTCAGGATATATGTCTGATTCCCAACCCTTTCTTCTCGGTTTCTCCCCCTACCCCACTTCCTGCCTACCATCAGGTGAGTAGCTTTCCTCCACCACAATGCTTCATCATGATATTTCTACTTCACTTCAGGCCCACAACAATAGAACAAGCTAACCATGGACTGAAGCCTCTGAAAGCGTGAGTCAAAATTAACCTCTCCTGCTTTAAGCTGCTTAAGTGAGGTAATTTTCCTAACAAAGAAAATCAGACTAATGTATATATCCATCCATCAAGGTGGTAGGATGACTAAGGGTACCTAGAAGTTTCATGTGGCTACCTGTAACTCAGATTCAGTGTTCTTTACCTCAAAGGCTTGGAATCAGAAGTATTTCAGACTTGGGAGTTTTCCAACTAGAGAATATGTACATACACTTTATCAGTTGCGTTTTCTTAACCCAAAAACCTCAAATCCTAAATACTTCAAAATCTGGGCCTGGGGATAGCTCAGTGGTATAAGCACTTGCCTGGCAAGCCTGAGGGCGTGAGTTTGATCCCCAATACCAAAAAAAAAAAAAAAAATCTAAATACTTCAAAGTCTGAAATGTTTTGAGCATCCTATTGGTACTCAAAAATTACCATATTTTGGAGAAATTCAGATTTCAGAGTTTTAGTTTAGAAATGCTTTAGTTTAGAACAGTATAGTCAGGGATAGCCTCTCTGGGGATGTGATTTTTGAATGAACTCTGTGCTGACCATCAGATAAGAGTATGGAGTTCTGATTATTGCACTGGCCTGCACATTTTTCTTACTAATATGATGCTGCTCTCTGTGAACATAGGGCTATTAAGAGTAACCAGGGAAACTATGAACCTGACACAAGACTGCAAAAGAACAAGCACCAAACTAGACCGATGGCATGGATTAAAAGGGCAGTGAGAGAAATCATTTTAAATGTCTCCCAGAACATTTTCCTTTGCAGTAATCTAGACTGATTTTTTTTCTGATTTTTTAAGTTTAGTTTATCAGTATATGTGTGTCATATATAATGCTTAAATTCCTTGTGAGAAGCTGGTACATGCACATGACACATCCTATGGGGCTGGGGATTTAGCTCAGTGGCACAGCGCCTGCCTGGCAAGTGCAAAGTCATGAGTTTGATTCCCAGTACTGGAAAAAAAAGAAAAGAAAAGAAAAAGAAAACATTCTAATTATTTTTCATCCCTTATCCCTCCTTCCCTACAATTCCCTCTATCTCTTGATCCTTTTCTCTTTTGAAAATAATCTAACTCCCTACTTTCTAGCATGTACCTTTTATAAAGCCATTAAAACTTGATCCTTAAAGGAGAGGGGATAATAGGTACTACCTAAAATAACAAAACCCTCAGTGTAGAACATGATAAGAGAAAGTGCCCACCTAACTAAAGACAGCACACACTTCTCTACTGAAAAGTGGGAGAGTTTAGGAGGAAGCCCAATACTGTGCATGCCTTGCCAGGCATCTTTAGGGTTTCAGTGTTCCCATCCCACGTCCTTAAGCCTTAGCTAGTTGAAGGGCTGAGATTGGAGAGAGAAGCCAAGAAATAAAACTAATATCAAAGTAGAGAGCTGTACCCTGCATACAAAGGGACCTTTTGCACATTAGTGCCCTTTTGGAACATGACAGCAGACCATGCACACAGGACCTGCTGCCCTAAACTAACAAGAGTGCTGCAGCTAAGGAAAAATGTGAGAGCTGTTTGACCATGGGGGTAGGATGAGCTACTTGCAAGTTTCCTTCACTTTCCCACATGATACAGAAAGGATATAGAAGTTCCTGTTTGCTCCAGGGAAAGTCATGAAGCCTAGCTAAGAGTCAAAAGCCAAAAAGCTTATCTTTAGGTCACCATAGAGAGAGGTGGATGACAATGAAGGCCACAGATTAAGCAAGGCAGGCCAGAAAGCCAATGGAGGACAAAACTGGACATTTCAGCAGTGGACACATAAAGGACAGAAGTCAAGTGAGGTGAATACGTACCTCAGCTGGTGATCAGAGGAAAACAGAGAGAGCATTAGCACTTGGGCAAAGAGCCCATCCCCAGAGCTATGAAGATGAGTAAGGACTTTTGCCCCAAGACACACCCTTGGACATAAGGAGCAGGAAAGAAGATTCTTTGCAAGACAAAAAACCTTGATCTGGAGTTTGGACTTCAAATTACTTGAATATGAGCCTAGGTGTATGTATAGCGATAAAAAACTGGAATGGGTTAATTCATCTTAAAAAGTTTTCTATATCCATCAGGAATTTGGGTAGCTCTAGAGAAAGATGAGATGGGTTATAGACATGCAGAAGCTGAACTTGTTACACACTCACTTTATTTTTTTTTATTTTTTTATTTTAAAGAGAGTAGTACATGAGACACAAACAAACAAAAAAATAGAACAGTAGCAGCATACCAGTATCACAAACATAAGCAAATCAAAGCAAGAACATTCAAAGTGATACAGGGTCTCAAGACAAATTAATACAAATCAACAGTGGTTGTTACATTGTATATCACTATCCTCAACTACCTTGCTCAGATTATCAGAGGTAAAAATGAAAGATTGCTCAAACCATTAAAAAGAATAAGAAAATAATTCTACAATAAAACCTTAGAGATAATACAGAGTTTCACTCTACAAGATGGTAGGAGTTCACCATTGTAATTCCATTGCATATTGTTACCTTCAAATCAGTTGCTCAGACCGCCAGACACAAGCATGCAAAGTCAATCAGAACATAAAAAATTGTGAGCATTAACTGTTCATTTCAATATACCATCAGACAACGGCAATACAGTATCGCAGCTGTATATATATATATATACATATATATATGTATACATATATATGTATATATATATATATACACATATATTTATGTTTTGCCTTCCTTCTTTCTTTTATCTTCTTTCGCTCATCCCAGTTGTTCCTTCCTTTGAGCAATTTCTTTCCCTTTCCTATCATCTATTGTACGTTTTGAGTTTTACCTAGACTTTCATGTTCCTACACCAAGGAAACAATATGATGTTTACATATGTGGGTCCAATGTATTTCACTTATGAGTATGGTCTCTAGTTGCATCCATTTACCTACAAAAGCCTCTAGTTTATTCTTTTTAATAGCTGAGTAATACTCCATTGTATAGAAATACCACAACTTTTTTTTTTCTTATCCATTCTTCAGTGGGTGGGCATCTGAGTTGTTTCCAAGATTTAGCTATAACAAATTGTGCACACTCACTTTAGACTGGCTTGATATTACTATTACACTGCATATACAGCAGAAATGTCCACTTCTCATGTTCCACTATGAGATACCCAGGTGTGCTCAGTTCAACTTACAAACTTCCTCACTAAGTATCTAAAGACTACTGTGATCTTATAATCAGCTTGAAAGCAGGTACAAATGAGAGATCTTTTTTCTCTTAAAGAAGAGAAAATGCAGCTGGTATTGCTTTCATTTCCACAGTGACTGTGGAGTATATACAGTCAGGACATTTGAAGCCAGCACTGAAATTCCCAACACACACCAGGACCATCAAGGTGTGACACAAAACCTCCTGTCATGACCTAAACCTTGGTGTTCACCTCACACACTGACACACACTTTTTCTTCTTTCTCCTGAATCTCCCACTTTAGCCTATGTCCCTCTTCTTCTGTCATCATTACAAGAAAGTGCTATATCCTTTATGTATAATATAGTACCTGATAGTAGCAGCCATGATTGTGCACTAAACCTGCATCCCAGAGCATTAATTCCTTTCCCTCAAGGGAAGGAAGAGATTTCTCCAAAAACACAATTTGCCACTTCCATTCCTGGAAGGGGAGAGGGTTGCTTCTCATGCTGGGGAATATGACCCAAACATTCACTACTACCTTCCTCCCACCTCAAGTAGGAGAAAGAAGGAGAGAAGAAAGAAAGAAAGAAAGAAAGAAAGAAAGAAAGAAAGAAAGAAAGAAAGAAAGAAAGAAAGAAAGAAAGAAAAGCCCAAGCTGAGTTTGAGACCAGTATATACTGACTCAAGTAAAACAAGATGGTTAGCCAACAAAACAGAAACCATGGGATCCAGAAAAAACAGGGGCCCCAACGCAAGAAGAAAGTACAGGGAATCCCCCAGGGTAATCCCAGGATGACAACTTTTCACTTCCTTCAGATCACACCAGACCACCGCTCGGGCAGCAGTGGGAAAAAGAATAGTTTCGCTCTTTCACTTCTCTTCCTTTTTCATTGCTGCATCGTTCAGTAGCAGACAAGTACATTTTTGTTAGTTCATGTTGGTGATTCTCCTTCGGCCAGCACTAGGTGCACAGGCCCTCCATTGTGGAAGGTATTCACTGGGAACATTAAAAACAAGAGGCTCAAACAAAACTGCAGAGAACTCCAAACTTCAGTCTTCCCTGGTGTGAGCAATACACTCAATCTGTCTTCTGGATGACATCTTGTCACCACTTCCACCTAGCTGTGCCCTCTGGCAGTGACCCCTGTCAACTCTTCTGCTGAGGCCTCCTCTCTCTGTCAAGACAGAAATCTCCTACAATGACTTAAGCCTGGCTGCCTCCGTGGCATCCACTTGGCCTGTGGCAGTCCTTTCCTCTGAATGATGGAAATGAAGCTCACTCTCACTGCTTCCCTCAGCTGCCACAAGAAACTTCAGTCAACCACCTATTGTCTTCAGAATTGTCAAAGCATGAAATGGGCATTAGTCTCTGGAGTCACATGTGTCCACACACTCCAGCAAACACAAGGAAGCTTGTTCAAGAGCTCTTTCACCAAATTCCAATCCATCCCATAGAGCTGTGATTGCACGGGTCAGGAAAGATCAGCCCCGGATGGCTCTAGTCTTAATGACGGCATGGGAAAGTGCCATGGAAGCAGCCATGAGACTCGTTTACACTTCCACAAATATGCTGCTGGCCATACCTGCCTGGCTACCTCATTGAAAAACATTAGCAAATTACAATCTCTTGGTAACACGTCTCTTTAGAATGTAGGGGTGCTAAACCAGTCATTTTTTTCTCAGCTTTGAGGGTTTGGGAACATTCTGAATCAATAAGAAAATTCTCTTTCTACAACTGTGACAAGAGAAATGGGTTACTGACTTTGGAAGCAGTCATAAATACTCACTATATTCAAAATGTAAAACAAGCAAGTAGGCAAAATGCCAGCCGTAAAGGTAAAGATAGATGAGTGTATGCAGTATCAGTTTTTCTACTCTCAGACACCAGAGGGGACTGGGATGGAAGCAGGGTGAAAGAAACCAGAAAGACAAAGGAAAGGTGAGGAAGAATTACCCAAACCTCAAGAGAAAAGAATGGAGTAGAATCTGCCTCAACCAAAGCTGTCACCTGAGTTACTATCTGCAAAAAAAGCATTCACTGACTCATCACTGAGTATCCACTTTGCAGTAATGTTCATCTGTCAGTGGACACTTGAATACTTTGTGTGTGACAGTAATATTACAGAAAGCCTCTTCCTCCAACCAACATGGAACCAAGTGGAACCAATCTAGCAATGCCCTACAAATCAGAAGACATTTTGTATTTGGACTGATTATGGTATAAAGTTTTACTTTTTGTCTTCTTTTTATGATTTTGATGATGGGAAAGAATTATTCCTTCATAGTATTAATATGCTCTGTTTTTAATAAGTTGTGAATAGAAACAATTTTTAAAGACATTCTTTATAGAGCCTCTTCTTGTTTTACTTTGGACTACTATATAAAAGCTCATGAAAATTTTCTAAGCCTTTATACAACTATCATAGTGCAATTGTTTTTCACTGAATTTCTGGCTTCTGTTCTTATTGGCTTCTGTATTTACCTGTTTCTTTGTTTTTCTTCTATTAAATATCCTTTAAGATATAACAAAATGACTTTATTCTGAAAGTACTAGAAAAATGTCTTATTTCTCCTTCATACTGAGTTGATCATTTGGCTGGGCAATGAATTCTAGGCAGACAATCATTTTCCCTGAAAAGTTTGAAAGTATTGCTTTTGTCATCATTACCCATAGTTGTTGAAGAAACATCTAGTAACAATTAAATTTCTATTCATTTGAGACAATCTGCCCCTTTCTTCTCTCTGAATACCTTTGTAACTTTGCTTCTTGTCCTTGGAATACTGATGCTTCTTGAGGATATTTTCATCTATTAGTTCATTCATTCCATAAATTTTTGCTGAACAAGTGATAAGTGCAAGCCATGTAGCGGTGACTAAAACAGATGAAAATGTTATTTCCTATTGTGTTATTTTACATTTTCGTACCTCTGTGAGCCCTTTCCATCTGAAGACTGGAGTCTTTTTGAATTCAAAAAAATGCATCATTATTTATTATGTATTTTACTGAAGGCAGCAAAGTATAAGAGTAAAAGGTAAACACCTCTCAAATTCTCCATCTCTTTTCTTAACTCTAAATTCTGAAAGATTACAGGTTATCAACTTGATCTTTCCCATCAAATTTATAATTCTGGTTCATAGTGTTTGCCTTTTTAAAAAAAATCCGCATATTCCTTTTTAAACTCTGCTTTTACTTCTATATAGTAGCCTAGTTTTCTAGATCAGTATTTAGTGATGAGTACACTATTTTCAAAATCTCTCTGAAGGTCGTAGTTATACTTCTAAAAATTTTCTTGTTGCTGATTATGTTTTCTACAGTACTATTTTTTATCTTTGGCCTTCTATTTCACATTTTTTATTTCCTCCTTTTGTCTGGTGTTCTGTGTTCTGTTCGTATTTATCACTGAGGGATGAGGCTGTTTAGCAAAGGGAAATAAGATAGGTTTTACCTGTGGTTGCAGGCTCTTCTTTGAAAACTGATAGTAGATAAATGGACAGAGTTGTGTTTACAGGCAGACAATATGAGTAAGGAGGCAAAAACTCTTTCAAATGTTAAATATAAAGAGCTTTTAAGTGTATTTCATCCCTACCAAACTTTTTCAGTCTTCTCCTTCTTTTATTTGTTTTGGTTTTAGAGGTCTAAAGTTATCATAAATGCTTCACTACTTTTTCCTCAGGCACAAGTAATCTCTCCAGGGGCCTCATGTAAGCCAACTATAGATTAAAAACTATTATTAAGCTAGGCCTAAGAGTACAGAGCCTACCACCACTAGATCCAACTTGGGCGTTAGAAGAGCAGTACTAACAGTTAGGTGTAGGTATATATTTTGTACCACTTGGTTAAATAAAATGCAGAATCCCTTTTTCAAAAATTTTTGAGAATTTCAAGACCGTATCAGAACATTAAATCAAGCAGGAGAAACCTTGTAAACACAGGGGCCTGTGTAACTGGATAGGCTACATACCTACAAACATGATTTTGACTCATGGATGGGCCCTTCTCCAGGTTCTTGTTTTAATACAAATTTTATTTTGTTTTTAACTAGCACACAATAATTTCATGTATTTGTGGGATATAGTGTGATGTTTTAATACATGTATATCATATGTAATGATAAAATCAGGGTATTTAGCATATTCATCACTTGAAACATTTATCATTTCTTTGTGGTAACAATATTCAGAATTCTCTCTTCTAGTTATTTTGAAATATATAATACACTCTGTTAAGTATAATCACCCTACTGCATTACAGAACACCATAACTTACTCCTCTTATCTAACTATAATTTTGTACCCATTGAGCAATCTCTCCCCACCATCCCATTTCCACTACCTTGCCAAATCTCTGGTAACCAATACTCTACTCCAGACTTCCATAAGAACAGCTTTATAGATTGCACAATAAGTGAGATCATGCAGTATTTCTCTTGCTGTGCCTGGATTTTTTCACTTAATGTCCTCCAGATTCATCCACTTGCTACAAATGGTAGAATTCCTTCTTTTTAAAGACTGAATGGTATTCTATTGTGTGTATATACCACATTTTCTTTATCTGTTCATTTGTTAATGGGCATCTGGTACGATTTCACATCTCTGCTATTGTGCAATTCTCCCATAATGAGCATGGGAGTTTAGACACTTCTTCAACTTACTGATTTCACTTCATTTTCTATAAATATCCAGCAGTAAGACTGCTCAATCCTATGGTAGTTCTACCTTAAATTTTTTGAGGAAACTTTACATTGTTTTCCAAACTGGCTGTACTCATTTACATTTCTACCAGTTCCCATGAATACAAGTTCCCATCTGTCTATGGCCATGCCAGCATTTGTTATTGTTATCTTTCTGAGAGTAGCGTTTAAATTAAGGTGAGGTGATACCTCATTGTGAAATGGTTTTTGGTTTCTTTCTTTCTTTCCTTCTTTTTTTTTTTGCTTTCTTTTAGTTTGTTTTGGTTTGACTTTTTTTTCTTTTGAGATAGGATCTCCTAAATTGCCCAGACCAGCCTTGAACTTGCAATCTTGCCTCCCCTGCCAGACTAGGTGAGATGAAAGGCATGTGCCACCCTGCCCAGCTTCACTGAAGTTTTGATTTGCATTTCCTGAAGAGTCATGATGTTGTGTATTTTTTCCCATGCCTGTTGGCCATTGTATGCCTTCTTTTGAGAAGAATGTATCTAGGTCCTTTGCCGGTTTTTTAATTGGATTATTTCCTTTATTGCTGTTGAGTTGAGTTTCTTGTGTATCTAGATATTAACCCTCAGGTGAATAGTGTGCAAATATATTCTCCTATTCCTGCAGGGGTGTCCCCATTCTTTCCTTTGTTGTGCTTTCTGAGTTCTCATACCAATAAATATTCTTAAATTCTTGCCATTGTCATCCTTTTGTTCTTCTATTAATCTGATTTTTTCCACCAATATAACATGTTCTGCTTTCCATCATTCAAGAATTCTCCAGTTCTTTTGGTTTTCTGTTGATATCTTTCTTCACTATCCAGCAACTTATGGCTTAGTTTGTAAAGTACACATTCCATCAATTTGAGACTTTAGGAAAAAGAAGAAATAGATGTCCACTTGAACCAAAACTTGTTTTTCTAAAATATGACAAATGTTTAAGTAATGTGGCTGGTATGCTGCTTTTAAAACTATCCAGTCCCCTATAATTTGTTGACCTTAGAAGTAGCAACTAAGGCTTAAATTTAGAAACACTAAAATAAAACTACTGGGACACTTGTGTACTTTCTCTTAAAAGTTTTCACACAATTTCATACATGAACTCATTTTAAAAATAACCCTTTGATATCAATTAAGTAATTGGCCTTCAAAGCTGATGGAGTTTCTCATTGTGAAAAAGGAACATTGCCTTACCAGGAAAGTCAACTATTTTTAAGGTCGATTTTTCTTCACCTAAAGTATGTGGGTTATATATGGAAAGATAAATGAACAATATAAACCTTAAGGGGAAAAAAAGGAATTTTCTGATTTTAAATTTTCTACTTTCTATCTGTACAGGTTAACCAAAATCTACCCTTATTAAAAGATAAAAGATTTAACTAATATTTTACTACCTAGTAAAGCCCTTATATGAGACAAGATTTTAATTTGCCTCTCTAAAACCCACTGCAATTTGATGGAAATAATTTATCAGAAAGTGTTCAGATCCCTATGACTAGGACTTTCATGTACATTAACATTTTTTTCTGGGAATTTCTTCTTGAAGGACAATTGTGGTTAGTCCTTTCTGGCCCTACTGTCAGTAAGAAAGTAGTGGGCTTTACTAATGAAATAACTTGAGAACCTTCATTTCATGTCAGTCTTATTTTATGACTTTCAAAATAACCCACAGATCTCACAAGCTATTTTCTTGAAATATCCAAAATAGAAAATTAATCAAGAAAGTGAACTGTAGTAATACAGTCTTATAAAAATAATACAAATTACTACACTGTTCTTAACTGACAGTTTTGGCAAGAGTCTTAAACTCAATTGACACATTTTAATCCAAAAATTCCAATTCTAAGAGTGTACTTAAAAATAATTTGAGGGGCTGGGGATTTAGCTCAGTGGCACAGCGCCTGCCTGGCAAGTGCAAGGTCATGAGTTCGATTCCTGGTACCAGAAAAAAAAACAAAAAAATTTAAAAATAATAATTTGAAAAGCCTTTGATATGGTAAAGATATTAATTTGCATTTTGTCATAATAGCAAAAAGTAAAACAACAAATGCTGGCAGGGGTATAGGGAAAAAGGAACTCTTCTCCATGGTTGGTGGGAATGTAGACTGGTGCAACCACTGAGGAAATCAGTGTAAAAATGCTTCAAAAAACTAGGACTAGAGGTCCCATTTGACCCAGCTACGCCCCGTCTGGGTATCTTCACAGCGGTATATTCACACACATGTTTATAGTGCCACAGTTTGTAATAGCCAAATTTTGGAAACAGCATAAATGCCCATCAACTAGTGAATAGATAAAGAAAATGTGGTTTTTTATACAATGGAGTACTACTCTGCATGGATAAGCTTGATATATTCCTAGGTAAATGGATGCACATTGAGATCATACTCACAAGCAAAATAAATCAGACACACATGTGTAAACATCACATTGTTTCTCTGGTGTGAGGAGCTGAAAGTGTAAATAAAGACCAAAATGTATATTAGGTATTGTGAAATAGAAAAAAAAAAAAAAGTTCAAATGGGGAGGGGAACAAGAGAGGAAGGAGGGGAAAAAAGAGAAAAGTAAAAAAGAAAAAAGAGAAAAAACGGAAATAAAGCTTTTGTAAACACGGAGGGGACAAGGGGTTGAAAGGAGGGTAGAGAAATGGGAAAAAAAGAATCAAGCTATATCATGTACAGGTACAAATTCTCTATGATGAATGTCATCATTATGTATACCTAAAATGCACTGATAAAATCTGACTTTAAAAAAGCTGCATATCCTAAAAAGTGGCTAAGCACAGATTTTGTCTAAACTACAGCCTGAGATAGAGACATTGGCAGGTAAGTCATTTGAGAGATAACTCTCAAAAACAGAGTAAAGAGATAGAAGATTAAGAGAGTGAAGAAAGACTAGGCACTAGAGGATCCATTTTGGGTTGGTTACATCTGTGGCATCGGGGCTCTGATCCTACTGAGGAGCCTGCTATCATGCACCTCAAAATTGGAAGACAGGGCCCCAAGCCCACATGGTATTGTCTACAAACTTTCCTCTTAACTAAACCTTACTGAGCCATTCCAACACTTTATCAGGTCTTGTTTCCAAGCACTATAGCATATGGTATACCCATGGATCTTGTGGTCATAAGCCTGTGGTCATTACACTAGTAATAATAGAAGCACTGTGGGCAGGGAATATAAATTCATATTGTGCTATGTAAAATCTTGGGATAATAAGTGAATGGTGAGCCTAAACACATAAATAAACAGGGAAACTTTGAGATGACAGACATGTGAGTGAAGATTTCCTAAACCTACAAGACCAAACAGGTCACCAATTGAAGTAGTGTCTAACATCACATGAAGCAGATAGTCATCCATGAAGCTTGAACCAAATCCCTGACCAAGAGAAGCATGAGAAATAATAAATCATTTTGGATTTGAGTCATTACATTTTGGAATGGCTTCCTAACTGCAAGAAATATGTAGCCTTCATTTATACTTCTTCTGAGAAGCCAGCCAGCAAGGGAAAAGTCTACACTGAGACCTCCATGCTATGAGGAAGCCCAAGCTAGCTAGGTAGAGGAACTTTGCAATAGTGCCTCATAACTCCTAGTCAATAGCTTTAGTCCACCTAGAATCCAGTATTGTAGAAGAACCACCTGTTTATTCCACAGAGTCATGAGGAATTTTTTTAAAAAGAACCCTGTATTTGGTTAGAGTTTGTTGTATGGCAATAGATAAGTGAAACACATGACTACTCCATTCTTGGGCCTGCAGCCCAACCATTGACAGAGGCTGACAACCTCCACATGCATCATTGTGCACCCACCTTATTGTCAAGTGCTCTCTCTCCCACAGATACTCTCCGGCACTTTCATACAAAAAAATTGGGGTGCCCATTCTCACTATTTCATCCACTTTCTTCTCCAGACCTTTAATCCTGTTCCTTTCAGTCCCTGACCAACCAACCAAGTCATTTGCCAACACTCACAGCATTTCTGTTATATCAAGTATACAGTTCGGAGCTCTGCCCATGGGGAGCATTCTCCCTCATTTAAGGGTACTCTCTAAGTAGAGCTGTCTTGTGGTTGCAGTTCATTTTTGGATATCATCTATACATGGAGCAAACCCACTTAAAAACAAGGTTAGATATTTTTCTCCTTTGTATGTTGCTCATAGGGAGCTCCTCAGAAGCCATAGGGGTGAGTTGAGAGAGACGTATGGTGCAAGGAAAGTTAAGTGACATGGAGGTCAGATCATTTATTCTTATAACATTCCATAACCTGCTCCCAATGTACTATTTCCACTAAATAATACTGTAACTTCATCTTCTCCACATTATGACTTGGGGGTGGGTCTAACTCATAATGAAGTCCATACTTATCCAACATCCGCATTGCCAGGCACTCAATTTCTCTTATGATGGTATTCTAGAAATGGATTTTCAAATAGTGAGTTCTTCTCTAATGTAGAAGTTATAGCTGTGCCAATTCTGGAGGTCTTCCATGTAAAGCTCTTATCAGTGTTTTCCTGAAATTGCACACATCATTCCTGCACAGCATGATTCCTCCTAATTCTATAGACTATGCCTGGCCTTGCAGCTTCAGCAGTACAGTAGCCTGCACCACCACATGGACATATATCTGACATTTTTTTTTCCCCCTCTGAGTGTTACTCTAGATACAATCTTCTAATTTACCTAGTGGCTCAGAGAAGTACTCTCAGGTATAATTTGTACTGCTTCCAAAATTCCAAGGGGCTAGGATGGTTAAGCTGCACCGTATCAACTTCAATGGCTTGAGAGCCACTGAGAAGATCAGAGGTGCACACTTCTGAGTGTGTCTGAATGGGTCATGGAAGTGTACCTTGGGTACTATATCTGGCCCTTCGCTTCTTGTTTGACACTGTTACCCCCTCTGCTTCAAAATGAGGATTAAACTTCAAAGTGAGTTTTGCTGAGGACATTCAAGCCATAGCTTTTAGCCCAAGTGCAAGTAATAGTTCATCTGGGAAATGATCTCAAGAAGCAGAGTCGTAGAACAAGAAAGAGAAAAGAAAGGAAAGAGTTGGTAAGTGCAAGTAATAGTTCATCTGGGAAATGATCTCAAGAAGCAGAGTCATAGAACAAGAAAGAGAAGAAAGGAAAGAGTTGGTAAGGGTTACGTTTTTAACTGGTAGGAACTTAACCACAACTGATGGGTTCAGTCTCACATGAACTGTTTTTTATTATTAAATTCCTTGATACCAGTTAGATATACATAATTATCACACTCGTCAGAGGGAATTTGTACCTGTGCATGATATATCTTGATTCCTCTTTTTACTTCTTGTCCCCTCACTTTAATTCCTCTTCCCTCCTTATTTACAAAGTTTTGTTTCCATTTTGTCCTTCTTTTCTAGTTCTTTTCTTTTCCCTTCTTTCTTTTCCACCTCCCTAGTTCCCCTTTGCTTTTGAACAATTTCTTCCTACTTCACAATGTCTATTATACATTTTTGTCCTTACTTATATTTCCAGTTTCTCACACCAGAGAGACAAGGTAGTATTTACATGTGTGTTCAGTTTCCTTCACCTAGGAGTATGGTTTCAAGGTGCTGCCATTTACCTAAAAATGTCTCAGGATTATCCTTCTTTATGCATGAGCCATACTCCATTGTGTACAAAAAGAAAACATGTCTTTTTTATTCATTCATCAGTTGATGGGCATTTGGATTGTTTCCAAGATTTAGCTATTACAAACTGTGCACCTATAAACATGAATGTGTATGTATCACTGGGGAATTATGCCTCTAATTCTTTCAGGAAAATACGAAGAAGGGGACTAACTGAGTCAAATGGGACCTGTAGTCCTAGATTTTCAGGAATCTCCACACTGATTTCCACAGTGTGGAAATCACTTTGTTCCACAGTGTGCACTTTGTTCTACAGTGCACCAATCTAAACTCCCACAAATAGTGAGGAAGAATTTCTTTTTCCCATATCTCCACCAGCATTTGTTACTGGTTGATTTCTTAATAATAGCTATTCTTTTGGAATAAAATAGAATTTCAGAATTGTTTTTAATTTGCATCTCTCAAACAACCAGTGATGCTGAACCCTTTTTCATATATTTATCTGCCATTTCTACTTCTTCATCTGAGAAGTGTATATGCATCTCAGATGCCCATTTTTGCATTGTTTGGGGGGCCTGATTTTTTTCAATTCTTCATTTGTTTTAGATATGTCTTTTGTTTGAACAACAAGTGGGTAAAATTTTTTGCACTCTGTGGGTTGTCTTTTCACTTTGTTCTGATTTCTCTTGCTATGCAGAAGTTTTTTAATATGATGAGGTCCCAGTTGTTGATTCTTTGTAGTATTTCCCATACAGGTGGGATTTTGTTCATGAAGTCTGGCTACACCTACGTCTTCTAGAGTTGTACCCGTTTTATCTTCCAGCAAGTTTAATGTTTTTGTTTTCATATCTACATCTTTGATCCATTTTTATCTTAGTGAGTGCATGATAATAGACATGGGCCTAATTACCTGAGGATCAGTGGGACAGATTAGAAGATGCAGAAACAAATCCAAACACACTCAGCCATCTCATCTTTGACAAAGGAGTCAAACATATTTACTGGAAGAAAGACAGCTTGTTTAATAAATGTTTCTGGAAAAGCTGGTTTTCCTCCTTATTTTGGTTACTTTTCTCTTGTTGCTGAGACAAAATACCCCACACCCAAAGTTAAGGAAAGAAAGGCTTATTTAGCTCTTAGTTTGTGCAGATTTCAGTCCATAATCAGCTGGCTCCAAGGCGGGGTAGTATAGTACAGGGGCAACAGTTCAAGACAGCAGAAGACAGCAAAAGCAGCAAGAGCAAAAAGGGGGAAGAGCAAGCCTCTTTTCCTCCCTTATATTGTAAGCAGCTACCACCCACTAGGGAGGGTGTAGCATTCACAGCATCTCCCTGCCCTCCTCTTGCACAGGCTAAGGATATTTACAAAGTAAGGACCCTGGCCTCCTGCTGAATGGCTTAGTTAAACTTCTAAACTTCTGAAGTTGACACAGTGTATCAACCATTGCACTCATCACATTAAGTTTTTTAAGAAACCATGTAAATATACCTCAAGATGGTTCTCCAAGAGAAGAGAAAATAAAGTACTTATCTGCCAGCTTCCATTCCTTCATTAGTTACAGGTTATTCTCAAAGATGTTAATTCCCCCACACTTCAAGGCTTGCACACCAATGTCTTCTCACTCTTAGTGTTTCCAGTAAACCTAAGAAATGCCCAAGAAGTACAAACTCTTCCAAACTCACTTCTCTCACTTATTATTCAGGGCTCTTCACTACCAGAACCAGACTATTGAAAGAGTGGAATTTCAGAAAGACACAAGAATGCCCCCATGACTAAGCAGTGGATCCCTCCTGCAACTTTGGGGTGTTCTAAATGACTTTCACTCAACGGAAATGAGACTTCTATTCTTGAAAGGAAACTCCCAGGCCCAACCCAAGGCTTAAATAACTGAGACTAGATTATGTTAAAAGTCAAGACAGGGACTGGATGATGTACTGAATTCATTGAGGGAGAGGAAAGACATCATGGAGAGGACCAAGAAACCAAGTGGGAGGGACTGTCAAAGGCTTGTATTGATTTCCTAGGGTTCATATAAAAAATTACCACAAACTGTGTGACTTAAAACTACAGAAGTTTATCTGGATGCTACAAATCCAAAATCAAGTTGTCAGTAAGGTTTGTTCCTGCTGGAGGTTCTAAAGGAAAAACCATCCAGGTCCTGTTAGCTTTTGGTACTTGAAGGCAATCCTTGGGGAATTTTGCCCTAAGGACACATCACTTCAATCTCTGCCTCTGTCTTTACATGACATTCTTTCCCATGTATGCCTGTGATTCTGTGCTTGGTCTCCATTTTCTTATAAAAGCACTCCTTATTGCATTAAGGTCCAGCCTAATTCAGTATGGCCTCATCTTAATTTGATTACATCTGCAAAGACCCTATTTCCAATTAAGGTCACATTCTGAGGTCCCTGGTAAACATAAATTTTCAGGAATAGTAATCAGTCCAACACAGGCTCCAAAAACAACTAAATAACCACATAGCTCTATCCTTTTGGCCACATACATATGTGGCTTTAGAGGTCAGCAGAGTAGCTGTTATAACACATTTATCATGGCTTACATCACTGGATAACTGAATTTCAAAGTCTTCCCCTAACATGTGGGAGAGCCAAAGTATAGTGGAAAATCATGCCAAGAACACTCTCAAGTCCAGTGGTTTCCAAAGCCTTTACCCACAGAACCTTTTGTTCAAATAAAAATTTTACTAGGGCATTCAGACAGACAGAATGGATAAAATTTGTTCTGGTAGAAACTGGGGCTGTCAGGACCAGGGCCACCTCCACCTGTGTGAGATTATGAGGGAAGGAGCTTTACCTACCATTTCTGGAAATCCCTGTAGCAACTTTCTGTTTAGTTCAAAAAGCCACTGCTACACACAGCTAACACAGAGAAAAATAAGTATACAGGGGCTAAGAGGGGGGGAAAAGAACAAAGTAAATTTAAGAAGGACTTGAAAAATCATTGTTAAAGCCTATGTAAGTATTTATATCCAAACAGTAGAGAAAAACCCTCAGAATACCAATCTGGGGCATTCTAGTGTTCCCATGGGAGAAAGTAATGAATTACAAGGGAAAGGAAAAAATCCTTTATTCAAGAATTTAAAATAGGAGCTACTATTTTTATGTCCCTATTACAAATTCATGGGTGAAGCTCTAGAGTTTTCCAGGTCAAGTTGGAATCAACTGGCTTCGTATTACAGGCAAGTTTACACTGAATGGCTCAGATATTCTGTTTCCCAAATAAGCAGATAAACAGAAGACTTCAGTCTCCAGACGAATTAATCTGGTACCTTCTGTGAGCACTCAGCATATACACAAGGCCAAATAAATGCATTTGATATAGATGAATCAATAATAATTTATGTCCTTTTATCTCTCCAGAGAGGTATGTTGACATGTGAAGAAAATAAATAAAATGTCATTTAAGGAAATAATTCCATCCCATAACACACAGGACATTTTTTTAAAAGTGAGGCACCAAGATATTCAAAGAGCTTTAGAGTCTTTACCAAAGGGGGGACATACTTGTCAAGATGCCAAGACTTATGAGTCAACACATCAGTTGAACTTTCCTATCCACACTCCCAAGAAAGCACTTTAATTTGCTGTCTAAAGTAGCTCAGCGGCTTAACTTACTTCTCATATTTTGAAATTGACAAAACACAATATGGAGCAAAGTATAAGTCAAGGACTATACTAATACCATTTTGCTAAGCAATATTACAACTGTTTCATAACATGCCTGAATATGAACTATTATATTCAGTAAATGAGATGCCATCAATTACTCCTCTGTGACTGACTTTTATGTAAGGCTCTTCCAGTATAGAGGCTCTTAAGCTATTTTTGGGTCATGGACACTTTTGGAAGATTTGTAAATAATACTCTTAAATGCATTTTTAAATATACAGAATTCTATGAACACTATATTGAGATAGTTATCAAAATATTTTCTAAAAACAAATTTGTTATGAGGTAATATAGCTTTATTACCACATTAAGTAATAAGCTCTACTAGCAGACCAAGTAACTATAATAACTTCAAAGTAGTAATGAGTTTAGGTAGTTCAGAAGAACTGCCAACAACTGTAATAAGATTTGAAAAATCTATAGTCTGGGTTGGTGATAAAGTCAAAAGTTTTTTTTTAATTTTAAAAATAAAAGGAGGAAAACATTAACAGACAGACCACCTTTTACAAAATAGCAAAAGAACAGTACAGACAATACAGAGTTATAAACAAAGTCGTAGGAAATTAACAATGCTTGTTGTATTACATATTGATATCTTCAAAGTGGTTTCTCATGAAAACAGACAAAGACATGCAATGTTGATCAATCAAGGACTCATTAAGAGTTTCTTTCAGCAAAGAAATAGAAGACAGTAGATCAACTATGTTAACTATCCTGTGCATACATACATACAAAATTTCTCCTTCTTTCCCTTCTCTTTTCCCACATCCCAGTTGCCCTTTACCCTTGAGCATTTTCCTATCATTCCACAATGTCTATCATACCTCCTAGTTTAAATTAACTCTTGCAGGTATTACACTAGTGAGACAATGTGGTGCTTGCACATGCAGGTCTGATTTATTTCACTTATGAGTGTGGTCTCTAGTTGTGACCATATACCTATAAAAGCCCGAGTTTATCTTTCTTTATAGCTGAGTAATATTCCATTATATAAAAGTACCACAATTTTCTTATCCAATCCTCAGTGGATGGACATTTGGGTTGCTTCC